>NC_139936.1:4508602-4882385 GCF_963514095.1 Eutrigla gurnardus | reverse complement strand
TTTCTGGAGAGCAGAGCCACTTCAGCACGCATGTCGACCCCATCAATGATCTCTCCAACGTGGCTGTACTGAGGCTTCCCTGGGCAGAACAGATGGTAGATTTCTCGTCATTATTTGGTATGATTACAAATGTCAATCCCTTGCTGCATTAAATCTCAATCACCACTTATGACCCACTAGAAGTGTGTGGTGGGGTCCGTATCTGCTGAAACCCTGGGTTTCATTAGCATTACATTAGCCCAAAACAACAACATCCTTCAGGGCGTGCAGCCAGTTCAGGTAATGTCAAATACCACCACTTGGTCACGCCCCTCAGGGTCTGGAACAGAGGTACAAGAGTCGAGGAAGAGCGGCCAACTTTGAAAGGTCGTGTGTTTACAACTGACAAAATGTAATATGTTGCACCTTTAATTTTTCCTGAATAACACAATTTGGCTTCAAGTAATTGTGGAACCTTTCTCTGTTCATCAGAGACTCAGACCTTTTCACTAAAATGCCAGCTTAATATAAAACGTTGACATAAATTGTATGTGGCATTTAAACTAAACTAAGGTCTTTTATTTCTGGAAATGATGGATTTCCAACTGTCAACTACAAAAAGTATGCCTAGCAGCACACACTAAAACATAAACAACTACTAATACCCCAAAATCAACCAACAAAGCAAAAGTAATCATGTACATATGAAACACAATATAATCAGCTCTTCAGACGACGCGGAAAGTACTCATAGTACCCACAGGCTTCAGCTGCCAATGATAACGCACAACAGTACTCCAGCTGCTCAGCCCTTCCTCACAGCAACAGCACAAAATCTAGGCACACACACACAAACGCACACTACAACCTTCTCTCCAGGAAGGGAGTTGGCATTTTTTGACAACAAAGGAATGAGGAATCAGGAAAACATGTCTGATAAGAGACGAAAAAGTAAGTAATAGGTTGTTAGAGAAGAAGAATTAGGAGGTTGTGAAGCAGAGGCGATTTATCTAAATCAATACAACCCCTGTGTTTATTACAAGACGAGGTTGCTATGAAATGGTCCAACATCCTCCAATAATATCACATCACTATTACAGCTAAAAGGGAAATTATATCTCTTTGGACCAGGATTCGTAGCACATTGTCTTATCAAATTTATTGACTGTAATGACAAATGAGCGTAAGATTTTCTATTTCCGTGCCGATGATTCTTCCGATAAGCTTTGAACCAAGAAATATGAACGTACTGTTCTTCCCTATAACCTTCTTCCTTGTGCTCTTTGGCCTTCAACACATTCATACGAAAGGAGTGGTCTCTCTCAGAACAAACACTCACAGACCAGTGTCAGCCAGTTTTAGTTTGCAGCCAGGGCAACCAAACCCATCCTGTTGTTGTGCACGTGCACATGGACACACACACACACACACACACACGCACGCACACACCACAGGCTTCTCCCTCACCTTGTATCCTGACCTGCCTGCTGCTGCAGTGAGAGCAGGGCAACAAGGTGAACTCTTCAGCTTGGTGCATGGAGTAGTCTGTGCTGGCAACTACAATCTGATCCCCGGGTTGCCAGGTCTGCTGCACTCTGTCCTGCAGGTTCAGCACCACCTGGTCCACAGCATCCACCTGGAAGCCTGAGATGGGGAAACCTAAGTGGAAGGGGGGATAGCACTTTATTAAAAAACATGAAGTACAAGAGACTAAAATAGTATCAATTAGAATTCTGATCACTTTTATTATCTTTAACACATATGTATGTTATATTATGCCTAGCCATAAATTATCTAATAAAACCTCTCTTCGGATAAGAAACAAAAGCACATCTCCTTACGTGGAGTTAAATGTTTTCATAACAAATTTTAAATTATATTAAACTAACATTAGTCCATCCATTCTGAATATGCACCAAATGTGGGAGAAAAACATGAGGTTACCAAGAAATACCGAATAATAATAATTGTTTTTCTATGTTATTGCATATTGAAGTTAGTTAATTACACTGAATAGCAATAAGTATTTTACGAGGTGTGGGCAAGCAAGGACACAATAAATAAATAAAGAGTGTGTGTGCTAGTGCCTAACCCGAAGCTAGTGCCTAACCACACACACACACACACACACACACACACACACACACACACACACACACACACACACACACACACACACACACACACACACACACACACACACACACACACACACACACACACACACACACACACACACACGTTATTTGTCATAATGGCATGGTCACAAAACCACTCAGACACAAGAATGTCTTTCATGTTCAGATGATTGATCAACCTGTTGCTTTCCTCCAAACCCTTTACCCCCTAAAAGCCATCCAAACCTGTCAAACTGGTTTCTAAATTGCTACCATCATAAGCCATTTCTCACCATTCTTCCACTCGCTGTAGGCAACGACCGAGAAGCCTACTCCGTCCACGGTGGTGAAGTTCCGCCGGGCCAGAGCTCTCCCTCCTGTGTCGTGGTTTTCATGTTCCCTAACGTCCTCGGAGCATGACGCGTTACCACCCCCTACCACCGAGACCAAAGCCCACGCCTGTCTGGAGAGACCAGAGGGATAAAATGGGAGAGAGACAGGAAAGAGGGAAAAGGGGGATTTTCAGACATAACTGTACATATATCAGTTCCACACAGCCTTATCAAGGCACAACAAATGATCAGGTTCTGGGCCTTAGAATTCCACAAATTCTCTTTGGAATAAGAAATGGGTGACCTTGAACTACAGCTGAAAGTTGAAACTCGCTGTCAACACTCATTACTGGTTCAATATTACATCACTTGTTTTATATTTTACCTGGCTCACACTTGCATTCATATACACACACACAGACACACAAACCAGCGTTTTAATCCTTTTACAGGCTCGCTGTGAAGTTAATGGTACTACTATATGGTAATATTGTATCATAAACTTGACATGACAATATAACTTTGCACCAAACATGCCCTGTTATTTGTGACAGTCCCTAACTATCATCGTGTTAAACCACTGAAAGGAGATGTTGGCTTCAGTAGCCAGAGGCAGCATCAGGATTAGGGGACCAGTCTCAGTGAAAAACAGGATATTCAAATCAGGTTTGGGTAATATCTTACAGATGCAACAGCTGAATCACATGAAGGGTGTGACCTGAACTGTAAAGTATTACCCATGGTAACAGACACTTAACAACTTTAGCAGGTTATCTGAAAGAGAGAACTTAAACGAATCAACTGAAGACAGACCAAATGCCTACGAAGATCCTGAAGCAGGATAAAGCTGCTGAATATCAGAGCGAATGTCATTAATGTAATAATTAAAAGACAAATGACAGAGGGCAAAAACTAAAGGAAGGATATCAGAGAAGTCACAGGGTTATTGAAATGAGGGCAGAGGATTTCCGAAAGGGTGTTCCCATGGCTCAGAGGAATAACGGGGCGTATCTGCCACATCCCACGCATAATTCAAAATCAACTTTTTAAATTTTGCTCCCAATCCTCCCTTCTCACTCCATTGCACACTATTGTATATAGCAGGAATGCCAAGAAAATTATTCTTAAACGACAAAATAAGAAGGAGAGGCCTGAAATTATTTGAGTGGAGAAGAGGGTGCGGATGGTGAAAGGGGTGGGTGTTAGGGCGTATGTCCTGAAACAAGACAGTGAGACTCGCAACCTTGGATTTGTCAAATGTTAAGTCCAGCTTTTTCAGAATTACTTCTTTTTGTTGTTGAATGAATGCAGACAAGCTCTTTGCTATCCGTGGATATCATAATATTTGAAGACCATTGTTCTAAACTATGGCATGAACTTTAAACAAGTTATAAACACAAATCTCGCCTTATTTTAATCCTATGAATCATATTTAGGAGACCCGTTGGACATGAGATAGACCAAAGGAACGTTCTGCAGAAGTCTCTTGTTTCCATTGAGGCATTGCTTGGCCTGTTACTCATACAGTATATAATTCAACATTTACATCTATCTCTCCAGCTCAATTCCACCAGGCATTATGATGGATCTGCAGCAAGCCAGCAACTCACTGCACTCAATTTACTTCCAAGTCTCCAAGAATGTTAGCAGCAGTTTTTGATGCCATAATCTCCAACATACCCATGTTAATATGCGTCTCTGTTCATACGAATTGCTTCCCCTGGAGGAATCACAACCTAAAACACATCTTCTTGTACATGAAAGAGAGCCAGCGATGTTACTGCACTCCCCACTGATACACAAACAGAGTCCATGCACTGTCATTACAGCCCCAGTGTGTGGCATTATGTGTACAGAAGCAGTGGTTGTTTCACAGTTTCCTTTTGCCACATCCTTGATTTGATGTTGATGACCAGTGTTTTAACAACTTCATTGTTTTACCGGGAATGCTTGGAGGCAAGAGGTGAATTCACAACAGATCGGGACGTGTGTTTAAGTGTGTGTGAGAGACAGAGATCAAAGACTGAGGGGTCGACAGGCACGAGGCACGAGCCAACACATTCATGTTCAACAGAGGCAGGAAGGATGGTTGATGCCCCAGGGATCATCTTGCAATTCAAAAGGGCATTTCGGTTGGAGATCGCAAGGTGATAAAAGGTTCATTAAACATGCCCATGGGCACCCTGTTATGGTCGGAAATGACAGCAGTGACGCAGATAAACTTTGAAAAAATAAGCACCATGTTCCAGGTCAATTCCCTGCTGTTTGTCTGCAACACTCCATAACAAGTCATAAACCTGATTTACACTTAATTATTACGCTCAAACCTACGGGTCGCTTGCCTTTACCACCTGACTCTTTCAGCACAGATCACTCAGACTAATCTCATGTGCCTTTAACAAGACATTAAACTGCATGCTCTCTCATAAATGTGTGTGCTACGTGTTTCCTCCTCCCACAAGAAAATCCACAGATTTGAAGTCTTGGCACCAACCCCCATAGTGGAAATGTGACACTGGACAATCTTGCGTAGCACTTGGCTTTTCAGTCAACCGAACCAGTCCAAGATAGAAATATCTCAGAGTGAAAACTGCACTAAGACTTTCCATTGAAAAAAACATGTGTGCATGCATGTGTGTGAGTGGCTGAACAGAAGAAGTAGTGTAATGTAAAGTATAAATACAAATTTCTCAATTTATGTGCTTTAAAAAAAAAAGCATTAACCCATATTGACAGCCTCCAGAAACTGTCCTTTTGCATCATAGACATAAAATCTCCTGTATCAGCACATTTTGTGCAAATCCTGGAAACACTGACCTTAACCCCAGCTTCCTTTTCTGGCAGAGCAGTATAAAGCAGAAACACAGGGGAAGCAGGAAGAGTGTAAGCTAGCAACAATTCAAGGGAACCTCACAAATGAAGAGAAATATACAAGAACGTGGAACGGAGGGAGGATGGACATGGAACATAATGCTGGTATTGTGAGTCCAAGTGGGGTCTTATTATAGTGGTTCAACAAAAAAACACATTAAAAGTCTTTATCAGCCCCAGGAGACCAAGAATAAACAAAACACTCCCAAAGACAACACTCCATGGAGAACCAACACCGCCTCTCAAAGACCTGGCACATTCTGTGACAGCTGAGAGGCAAACCCACTCACACATTTCTTCATACAGTTGGACAACAGACACACTCACCATGGCAACATCAACAATAAATAAATGGGCATTTCAATGATTTGATCTGAGAAACAATGAGTTTAATTTACCTGTATTTGAGGTCATAGACAAATCTGCTGCCGAGCTTCTCCTCGATGGCCTTCTTAGTTTCATCTAGAAGACTTTTGACAGCTGAGTCTCCTATAGCCAGTGTGACGATGCGGCCGACCGGCAGCGTCCGCAGCAGCTGGGTGAGCCGGCGACTGTCGTTGCGAGACTCATGTGTGTCGTAGCGTTCGGAGACCAGCACGGCAGCTGTGTCCTGGTCCACCACGCGCAAGTTGATACCTCTGCTGAAGTTGCGCTGGAAGGCATAACCCCCCGTAGCCAAACCGGAGGCCGGGATGCTCCGGGTCAGCAGAGACCAGGAAACTCTCTCAGTTCCATGGAGCTCGAGAGTCCCACCGCTCATGACGCCTATGAACTTGCGACCCATGCCAGGCACTTCAGGGACCGCCTTGTCGTCGGAGCGGCCCACAAGAGCAATAGTGGCGCGAGAGCGGTAGCGACATTTGGGAGCACCGATGTGAAGGGCTCCACCACCTTCTATGAGGATGTGACGAGTTCTCAGGGTTATGTTTTTGGAGCCGTCAGTGTTGTCTGCAAAAACGACCTGACCTGTAAAAAGGCAAGATTATAAGTTAAATCCACACATCCATAAGCTGAGCTTTATCTGCTGACCGATGTCTCCAATTTAATAAACGTGAATCCAAAATCTCAAAATGCTTCTTAACAAACCGTACACCTTGATTTGCTTACCTCCTGATTGGATGGTTAGTGAATGGAAGGTAGCAGAAGCATCCAATCTAAACAAATGACCGCTCCTGACAGTGACAGCCTTGTCTGGTTGGTGGCCTGGGTTCCAGCTACTAAGGGACGGGTTGTGGTCTGGACAATTCTCTGCAAACATGAACAGGCCATGATAAATTAGAGATCCTCGTAGTTCTTATTACACAGGGTTATACAAAGGTAATCACAGATGGTAAACACAGCAGGGAACATATGTGCAGCAAATTGAGAAGCCACGGGTTACATAACAAGTTAAATATATTATTTTTTAACATAAACTTTGAATTAGTAATTGGTAATACTGACCGTCTAACACATCTCCACTTGTGAGACTAAGGACGAGGATGAGGGTGAGGAAGAAAGCCCCCATCGACACTCCAAAACAGATAAATGTGTTCTTTCTTTGCTGGAGGCTCTGAGCACGCTCCCGCCGCTGAGTCTCCTCTGACAGGTTGAAAGTGGCTCGGCGCTCTGGCGGAGGGCCGTGAGGTTTCATCGGTGGTGGCGGTGGAGCTTTGGCAGGTGGCGGCGAGCGGACCGGAGCCACCCGCCCGGGGACATAACCGGGAGACCTCTGGTGGTTGCCGTGGGGCGGAGCCACAAAGACCGGGAAGTGGCTGGGGCCATCACTCGTCGGCATGGTATACGTGTCTGCTACCTGAGGGGAGAAAAATTACAGAGTGGATTCACTGAGGATGTTTTTTGGGGGTAACTCACAAAAGCTTGAAACCACTGTAAAAGACTACACACAGATTTAATCACATCCATTTTTATTAACATGACAACCTGCGAGATGTAAAGCATAAGGCAGAAGTTGGTCAAATGGGATGAGATATAAAAGGAGTGACTAAAAAAAGAGTTAAGGCAGGAGAGGTCAAGAGGGAGGAAGAAGGCACTAAAAGAGTACATAAATGAGGGAATAAACAGTAGGAGGTGAAGGAAGGAAAAGCGCTGATTCTGGGAAACAGGCAATAACCCTTGGAGCATCTCACCCGTGGACCTCCAGGTACAGATACTTGGTGCGGGTCTTGAAAAGACTATTAATCTATTAGGGCCTATTCAGAAACAGTCAGCTTGTCCTCTGGCTGGTTTGGCTCGGACAGAGTGACATTGGCCGCTCTTGTCCGCAGCAACCAAGGAGGTTGTGAATAATGGATCGCAGCATTCCTCAGACTATGTTAACACAGCGAAAACAGATGGCACCAATTACAGTAGGGAAGGAGGAGAGTACGCCAGCTTGTGTCTGCGCTCACTTTATTTCACACAACTGGGGGAGGTAGAACAAAGTGAGCTGCAGCCATGGACACACACACACACACACAGAGAGAGAGAAAGGTCATATGGACACACACGAACCTGCAGTAAGGGTAAAGGAAATGACACTGCAGGGGAAAAAGGCCTCAATTGCACTTTTCTTGAAACACAAACACCCTATACCACTGTAATGACATTACAGCTTGCTATTATAGGTCTTCATAAAAACAAAAAAAAACAGCAAATTCAAGCTTTCACACGTCAGATTCTGACCACATGAATCGCTGAATGACCCCGTCTTTTTAAGAGGTTGTTAAACGTGCAAAACTGCAACAATGGTCCAAAACAGTCTCCTTTATACCAAAGGCGCCATGAGACTTTCAGACTTTAAAATCATCCGAGCGTGCATCAGTGCTTCACACAGACACGTGAACAGACTCACACTCTTGTGCCAATCCACAGATACACACACACACACACACACACACAACAACAACCCATTGTCTCACCAAGCCAATTAGTCATCATTTAGCCCAGAGCACAACAAACCTCTTCAACTCATAGACAAAGCAATGTACAATCAAGGGCTCCTTGACAATAGCTCAGTCTTTAACAGAGGCCACAATATAACCCCCTTCAACTGAGTCATCCCTCTGCAGCATCTCTGACACATTCTTTGAACGTTTCCGCTGATAATCATCCATCTAAACCTAAAGTGGAATGTCTTCAAGGAAGGATTACACTTCCTCTTGATGTTCATATTCGGCATCGGGCGGACTCTGCTGGAGCCCTGTGATGGGATGAGCCCCTGAGGCGTCACTCTTTATGTTTTTATTCACATTCCTCACCATAAAAAGGGTGCAAACGAAACCCCAGCTCCCCTGCTGCTAAGTTAACTGACCTGCCAGAGATTTAAAAGTTGTGTGGACTTTTAACTCAACCTTGGGGGCGATTTTGACTTCTGGAAAATACACCCATCCCACTAATAGGCAGGGACTCACTCATTAGCTCCCCTCACTCATACTTTCCCGATTTCAGAGCTACTGGATATCAAACAGATGTGTGAGTGTGTGTGTGGGGGGGAGAGAAAACTGGACTCGGGACAGACCATCACACATTCCTCGGCTGTAGAATCAGACAGTGATTTGGAAATCGACTTGGACTTAAACGGTGAGCCACGTGCACCGAGTCTGTGAGCGGAGGCAGCGCTGTCACAACTCTCACCGGACCACCACGCGTATTTAGGCCCGGGTTTAGTGGGTGACACGACCCCGTAGTGACTCATATCGAGGCTGAATAAAATACCTTAAAAATGGAAGGGGTTGTATTAACGATACCTGTGTTTTTTTTTTATTTATCTTTCTTCACGATAAAGAGAAAAGTAACGTCCATTTTTTTTAAACTGGCATCGCCGACATATCACCATAGTAACATGATACACGTTAGAGGTACTAAAACAGTAGTTTCGTGTTAATAACAGTCACTTTCCTCCACGTTGACAGTTGATAATTCGCGTGTGGGACAAGCTAGCTAGTTACGTACAACTATTAAAACATTAGCTCAGGTATAGCACCAACTGACGTTTTTTTGCTAGCTAGTTAACACTCGCGGGAAGCGCTTCACACAGAAACCTGAACCCGAAGAGGTTCACCTGGTGGTTTCTCGTCCACCCCCTCCCCAACCCCCCCAACGGTTGACAGACAGACACAGACACAATGATTGCGGGTCGGACGGAGGGTGAGCTCGTACCGTTGGTGAGACTGTCCTGCTCCTCTCTGTCCATTCGCTCTCTGCCGAGCCGTCAAAAACCGCGAAACCCAGAAGCGAGCGAGACGAACACCAATAAGTTCTCACCTTCGCAAGTGTTCTGCTCTCCGTGTCCCTTTTATATACTTTTTTTTTCTTCACATGGTGGGTTTTTTTTTTTTTCTGACGATGGGCTGTCGTCCGTCCGTCGGTCAAGCCCCCCCTGTCCCACCGAGAAGAAACTAGGCGTGGCTTCAAGAGAGGAGGAAGTGATGATGCGTTCACTGTCTGTCGGACAACCAAGCTAGAGCCTCATGACAGATAATAGGGATGAGACGATATACAATTTTAATAATGGGGATCATTTTCAATATCGGGATATTTGTAAATATTGTCACGAGTGACTTTTAACCAGCTGTCTTGCTCGCTGTCATGGTAGATAAGTGAAAAATAGAGCCTGAATTTAAAATACAGAATACAAAAATATGACACTGCCAGCAGTTCTATTACAGTACTATAACTATATATGTGTTAATGTCGTGTGACAATATGCTAGTATGGAGCAACAATCGACAAGCACACGTTTTATTACGTGGCCTTGAGGTCAGGTCCCCATTTAAAGATGGGAGATTTAAAGAAAGGAAAGAGGGGTTTCCGAGCAGTCCAGTAATGCGTCACAAGAAAAACTCCAGCAGCATGCACTGAGGGGAGGGGCTTAAGCCTGGTTCACACTGCCACCTGCTGGCATCAAAGAGAAATACTTTCTAACCTCCCAGACAGGAGGACACAACGATTAATTTGATGCTCCGAATGATGAATTCTAAAATAGTAAACACAGATGATAACATAGTTTTAAGTAACGCCCAGAACTTTTACATCTCATTTTCAATGCAGGACATCCGACACATCATTTTCCTATAACTTCTACAATCATCTAAGCAGCAGAGTTAACCCCCCCCCCCCCCCCCCCCCAATAAACAGTTCAGTCACAAATGGGTTGCTTCTCAAATACCATTTTATTTTCTCTATCCATGTTAGAATTACTTTATTAATATTGTTATTACATATAAGTTCCTTCTGTATTGAAATATGCTATACAAAATGAATCTAATCAAAGCAGAGATGACATTAGTCAAAGTGATCGGTACAAAGGTCGTCTGAAAGCCAAAACAATGGCTTACCTCGGTCTAATCGTTCTCATATCAAGAGTTAAGAGAAGTAAGAACAGCTGAGAGATGACAAAAGCTTGTGAAAGAAAAATAAAAAAAAAAGACATGTCCAGTACAAATATTATTTACAAAGTGAAAATGAAAGAAAGCAAACCTTGTTTATAAGACAAATGAGTTGTGAAGAAAAAAAAAAGTAGCATTCATAACAAAATAAACCATAACCTGACGAAGAACGGTTACCAATCCTGATCTGGATCATGGTCAAATTCACAAAACATCAAGCTATATTTGCTTCTTCTCAGACCTGAAGATTTACAGTAGCACCCATTATTATTGGTCAATTGTCACTTACCAACGGCGTTTGACCACTTTTATGACGAGAGGCTGAAAACGGGTGTTAACCCACGAGAAAATGTCTCATTGATATTTCTTATGCTGAGTTTTTGTCACAGATCAAAAACATAAGAGATCCACGGCATGCAGAAGCACTTTGACATTTGCTTTCTGGGTTCCGACAGCGTCTTAATGGAGTCATCAGCTGGCTGACGCTATGCTTCGCCACACTCGGAATTAAAAAGGGCAAATCAAGAGACAACCATGGAGCTAGAAATACCATGCAGACAAAAAAAAAATAAAAGACAAAAAAAAAAAACATTCTGTCCATGGAGGCCTCTAATGCTGGGTCACTGATATAACCCACTGTTCTTTTTTAACCTCAAATTACGTAAATGTTTCTCAATAAGTTAAATCAAAATTTACATCATCCTGAACTGAAGGGGAATCGACACCAGCTGGGTTAATTACGTTCACCGCTCAGTCCCGATTGGCATTAGTGGTATAAGTCTTGATCGGAGCACAGACCGTTAGCTGCTGTCACAGTAGTCAACGTAGTTGTTCTCGTATTTAAAAAAAGAAAAAAAAAACACATCTAGAAAGATCCGCATCGGAAACATACGTGAGATCTGCAGTAATAACTACACACATCCTTTAACTTGATATCTTCAGACCCAAAGACAGAAAAAACACTGTCAGCACTGGGTTTTTACTGTTGTTATTATATCAAGGAGAATACTTCGTCATTTCCACTAAACCGCCCAGCGTTCATTATTGTGAAAACATCCGGCTCACTGATGACGATGTAAGAGCTGTGGGAATACTGTCATCATCAGCAAGACAGAGTGTGAGGAAATAACCATCATTTTATTGGTCAACGATATACAACCCCGGCCTTTTAACTGGCTACATGAGCCCCATCTTTAATCGTATTCTTGACCCAAATTGTACCATCTAAGGACTAAACTAAGACTGAATACAGCTAAGAGATGTTTCTAGATGTATTTCATACAAAGTTATTTGTGTGTACAACTCTCTGCTAGCTATATATATATATATAAATTATACTAAACATTTGGCAACACTGGCACAGCTAGATAATGTCAGTTTGTCTTGTACACTTCAGTGACAGCTGATACGTGCAAATATCATTTTAATATATATAAAAAAAATATAAACAGTAATCAAAAAAAAAAAAAAAAAGGTGTAATGAACGAACCTGACCTCAACATTAGATGATCTGATCCGGTCTCTACCAAGTCTGTGCCTCAAGAACATCTTTATTAAGAACAGCTGACAATGTGTTTCTCGAAAGGCAGCAAAAATGTGACACACACACACACACACACAGACACACACTCACTCACTCTCATATACTGCATGTACACATTGTATGTTGTCTGTGTATGGTCTACGTTTTTCCATTCACACACACTTTCACTTTGTGCAATTGTCAACATAATAAAAAAAAATAAAAAAAATCTAATAAGCAAAAGAAAATGGTGGGTACTCGTGGGTTCACAGCTGCAGCGTGTGGAGTGGACGGGACTGACAGCTAAACTGGAGCTCCAAGGGGGAGAGGTGATCGATAATGCGAGAAAGACCGCCACCAAAACTTCAGTACTACACAGACAAACATCACTTCTATGAATCACTTCACAAAAAAAAGGAAAAGTGGTTTCCCATCTCCATCATCCGACCTCCGCTGACAACCTTTGCTTTCTTCTCTTCTTCCCTCTCCACCCTTCTTTTCCCCCCCGACGAGCTCCTCTACAAGTTGACCAGCTCATGTGCAACAAACTGCTTGAGTCTCTCCAGGTATTGTCCGTAGAGCTCCACGTCATTGTGTCCAGCCCCCTCCACCCAGAGCGGCTCCACGGGGCGCTGACAGCGCTCGTACAGCGCCAGGCCATGGGAGAAGTCGATGACCTCGTCCTCCGTACCGTGGATCACCAGGACCGGTGACGTTACCTTGGAAATCTTGTCGATGCTTTGGAGCAAAGAGGTAAGAAATCAAGAGTCAGGCAAGGATGTAAAAAATAGGGGCATGAAGACAATGTTATTAAATAAAAATTCACCAAAAACGGGAAACAAAGCACATCTACTATGCCAACCGACCACCAGAGGGAGCTATTGAGATTTTGTTTTATTACAGCACTGTGACTCTTTAAAAACACTCCCTGTATTGATTTAAATCATCTAAATGTTTGAGTCCATGTTTGTGATATTCTGATATACAGTATCTCTCAAATGCTGTGTTTTTAAATGCATGTGTACTTTTGAAGCATTTTGCACGGCTGACAGCTGCCGGATACGGTAAACTCACTTTGGGAAGGCGTCGAAGCAGTAGGTCTTCTTGGTGTCGGGGAAGGCCACTCTCATGCCGGAGGTGAGCGGTGAGTGGAGGATGACTGCAGCGCTCTCGTAGCGGGAAGCCAGATCCACGGAGGGCACGGTGCCAATGCTCTGGCCGTACACGATCACGTTCTCTGGCCGGATGCCATACCTGCGAGCAGGACACAGAATATCTGAGCATCACACATTCTCTGATCATAATAAAAAAGGATTATTTACGCTTCTAATAGATATATGTGGGCAAATCGTGTGTGCTTTAACAGACCCTGGCAACCATCCAGGTCGGTCTTTTGTTTATTCCAAAACTAGAAAGAAGCAAATGTTGAATTTTGGAATCCAGTTGGTTCAAATTGACTTTCTTCAGGCGCTTTTCAAAGAATCTTTTTGTAATCATGATTCGCTTTTCGAATACACTCACACTGCCAATCAGTCTCACATCACGCTGCTCCACACAAACACACACCTGTGTGCTAACTGAGACTTACTCACACGCTATTATCGCCTGAAACGTCATGCCACAGTGACTCGGTGATTAAACGGCTTTCTAAAACAAGCACACAAAGATGGGAAACAGTCACGGTTCAGTGGCGGTCTGCTGCTTTTCAAAAAGAGAGAGGACCACCACCGTAGCCTCGTGATTCAGAGGGAAGGAGGGCGGCGGATAAGAGCAAAACAAGCAGAAAGGGAGCAGGGAGAAAAAAAAAAAGACACCGATACTGGATTGAGGGTGAAGGAGGGAGAGGAAAAAAAAACATAAGGGAAGACATTCCACAGCTGATTATGGAGAACGTGACCCACTCTAGCAGGCGAGCAGTCAGCTGACTACCGAAGCCTAGTCTGAGACAACTGCATCACTGTACTGCTGCACTGCCGGGTAGCACACAGCCACAACCGGCCTGACAAAAATCACTGCTCTACTCCATTATTAACATTAGGAACAGCAACATTACAGGCTTAGCGTTACAGCCCGGGCCACTGCAGTCCCATATAACACACAGCCAGGCTGGCACTGCTCTGCACCGCCGTGATGGATTATTATAATTAGGCGCTCCACAACACTTAGACGACCACGGCCTTTGTGAAAGGAACAATATGCAATCTGTCGTACCGCCGCGAAAGGGTCTTAAGTGCATGCACGTCCCACTTCAGACAGAAGACGGACATACACAGACAGTCGTTAACAGGAACACGTGAACAGTTTAACGCTGGTGTCTCGGCCGGCCTTCGCCGATTATAAATAGGGGTGAAAATACTGGCACGGTGGGAGAATGTGTTACTGTGGCGTTAACTCTCAAGGTTGGCTGATGATAATGTACACATGTATCTTAATTATTTAACAACATGAGGGTGTGAGGAGGAAAGCCATTGTGTGTGTGATAAGGGATCTCATAACGCTGTCAAAACAGCTTTAATCACTCTTTATTATTATCCACATTGGTCCAGTCTGTTTGGTGGAAAAGTAGTTTCCCAAAAAAGCACCATCAGTGAAAAGAAAATTCAATCTTCAATGATAACCATATAAGTTAGATTCCCACTTTAACCTCAATCAGTGTTAATTAAAAAAACAACAACATTATTTTAAGTAGGTAATAGTTTGAAGGAAAGAGACCCACTCCTCCCTTCAAGCAGTGAACTGTATCGTCACATATCAGAAGATGGAAGTAATCTGGGAGATAGGGGTGTGAATCTTTGGCCTCACAGCGATTCGATTCAAGGACGATTTTTTTTTTTTTTTTTTCAGTAAACCACGATTCAATCCAGTAACTTGTAACCAAAATTCTATATCCATGAAATAAACATGCAATAATGCGAGTGAGACTATCTGTATTCTTCTGAAAGGTGAAAAATAACATTTATTCTATAAAAAAGTAAACCTGCATAATATTTTATGCTGAATACAAAAATGTAATTAAAATATGCTCGGTTATTTTTAACATTTTCAGTAGACTACATGCTGGCAGGGGAGAGAGTGTCTTAAACGTATTAAAACATTAAGTAAGAATCACGATTCATCCGATTGAATGCATTTATATCGATTATTGGTGAAGCCAAAATTATTCATTCTATTTATTTATTTACAGATTGATTTAGTAGAATCTATAGGACTGACAATCGATTCATCGATTCATCGAATGAATCGTTTCACCTCTACTGGGAGATGATGTCCATCATTATCTCCTCCAAACAAAGATTCAAGTAAATTGCTCGGTACAAGGGGCTGGTTTGGTTGCTAAGCAACATTTAGGGTGTGACCCGTTGACTAAAGGGTTAAAGATTCAGATTTTGTGTCACAACATCTTATTTGTTTACTGTTATGAACAGCGTTATCAATGTTGCCCTCAAGGAGACCTTCATCCGTTATTACTCTTAACTTATGCTTATCTTGTTCATGCGTATCTAGTCTATGTTGTTTGCCATATCAGACCAATACAGCCGGGCCAATCCCTCCTCACATAAACACTCCCCACACTGATGTCAATACAATATAAACCTTGTGTAATGTCAATACAGAGACGGTAAACTGAAACCATCCGACGGCTTAGTCATCAGGTGAAGGGACGTGTTATACTGCAGCAAGGCTTTCCCCAAACCTGACTTTGCATCTTTACACTACCAAAATTGTGCAAGTAGCAGCGTTTTGCTCGAGGGAAATGAATAATGCAAGGCTTGGACCTGTGACCTTACATGTCCAAGCAAGGTTACTCTAACCTCTAAGTCATCCAGCTATCTTGGCATCGTTATAGATGGAGTTCCTGTTTCACACATTCAGGAAAGAGGAGGACAATCGCATGACAGATCTGCAGCTGCACTCGTGTTAAGGCGGCACTGTGAGCGGCTCTGACCAAACCAGTTCCACATAAGATGCCCCCCGGACCGGCAAACACACAAGCCTGCAATTTACTCTATTGCATTTCAGCTTGAATAGAGCTCACCAGGCCATTGCCGGCCATGCTCCATGGTTACGCCCCTCCCCCCCAAACCTTCATCAATTTAGTCTCCTGACACAAATCCGATCCATTATGCATCACATCCTTTCCCCGCATTTCCCTATTCCGTTGGCGGCCCACCTCCTGCTCCCTGAAGACAAAAAAAATCTCATCCCATAGCAGTCACTATGACTAATAGCTATTTTAGAATATCCTGAACATATGCACAGGCATTTTTAACAGATTAGTGGACCATCTGCATCACAGCAGACAGATCCTTCACTGGAGAGTATTGAAGAGAGTACTGAAAATAAATACATGTTGAGATCTAATTGCCTTCACATTTAAAAGAAAAACAAACCCAGGAGGGAATTAAATATTAAGATGTGAGGACAAGTGTATAAATCAGCAAGTGTCATCACTAATCTCTGCTCCTGTTGCTCCCTCTCCCCCCATCTGACGTAACGGACACAGCAGTGTTTGTGTACCGTATCAGCTCAACCACCACTGGTATTTCAAGTAAACAATGCATAGCATAGGCATGGTGGTCATCTACGTCTGAGAATCCCTCCCTGCTGAACGTCGGAGAAGTCCGATGTCCGTTTTGATTAGGAGCAACGTGATGATTGACCAGGAAGTGAGTTGTTTGTTTTACTGGCCGTAGCGTAAAAGACCTCGATCTGAAAGCTCACTGGGAATGGGTTGCTAGGCTACAGCTCAATATTAGCACAGCGGGATTGACGACTGGCCCGCCTCCATCTCAGAGGGGAAACAAAGTGGGCTGATGGCTTACATCAACTTGGGTCAATCTTTACTCAATAAACGATTTCTTCGAATGCAGAACAAGCAGCACGCTCGACTCATTCTTCTATCAGCATGTGGAAACGGTAGTACGATAGCGGCGGAAATGAAAACGCGCTGACTCACACGATCGATGAATCACCTGATCCACTCCCTGCTCAGGTGAAGGGAGTGCCTCGACCACGGTGGCTGAACAAAGGAGCACGGTTGGAGGGAGAGGGTGTGAATAGCCGAGCATTCGATGGTTCGACTGTAAGCAAAGTGACAGGTGGGTGACCTCGGTCGTACGACTGTGGAGCAAAGCGGAAACACTCTACACACAAGTGTGTCAACACTCAAGAGAAGGGGAATTTCCTGAGTGACAAATGAGTAGAAAAAAAAACTACTGGATGACACAGAAAACAGAAAAACACAAGCAGACGTCAAGTAGAAAAAAAAGAAAGTCAGAGAGATGTGAGAGCCGGCTCTCCTCTTCAGAGCTGTGCGTCTGATCCGACATGAGACGTGCACGAGGGATGTCAGCAGCTGACTAATGTGAGGCCTTTAGATGTGATGAACACAATCCAGTTGATTCCCGCTTGGCAGGGTCTAAAAGCTGGGTTGTACCCTCTTTTCCATCACGGAAGGTCAATTATGAATCTGGCACAGCCTTCAAAACCATCAGACGCAGAGAGCGGAGCTAAAAAAAAACAAAGGCAGATAATATGATACTAGGGGCATCATTCACACAGAGCTTTGAAGATTATAATGGACACCGAAATAGCGGGAAAGTGTCCAAAAAGTTGCACCATTTCCATCGTTTTTTTCCTGTTAACAAACCCATCTTTGTGCCCCCGAATGCCTCTTGAAGTTCCACATTTTAATTCTAGTGATCAGCGGGCAATTAGCTCAGAGTGGTGGCGAGGAATCCTAAAAACCGTCATCGTGTCTATTTGTGGGTAAGAAAATGGCAGACAGCATCAATGCTGAGCTCAAGTGCCCCCTTGAGCTGATATAATGCCAGGGGGGGTTTTAGAGGTCTTAGCAGAGTATCACCAACCCCAAAAAAGCAACATAAGCAGTTAGTGCTGACAATCCTGACAGCGGGGGAACCATTAACATAATATATACTGCAGCTGGAGGAGCAGCAGAGCTCCAGCAGACAGAGCGACACAGACGAAAAGAATGGCGAGATTGTTGCCAGTGATGTCGTATCCCAACCACACATTTTACATCAGCACTCCTCATTGGGTCGAGCCAAATATAGATCTCAATTGTTGTTATTTTTGGGGGTTATAAGGAAACGGTACTACGTCACGATTCCGATGTTTGTGCCAAAACCTCATTCACGATAAATACCTTGTGCACTATATGAAAGTAGCCGGATCACATTACATAATGTTGGCGTCCCGTTTGACAATCTGTCAGCCCAATTCCTTCATGCTATTTAGTGTTATTCATACATTCCTTTCTAGCCCTATTCATATCTTTGAAAAGTGGGATCTGCATTTTATGCAAATGCAATCAAATGAGGAAAATCACCATATGCTATCCAGACATACAGGTTCTGTTTTACCCTCTCTCACAGTGGCAATAGTAGGAGGGACCTCCTTGAAAAAAAAATTAATGACACATCGCTCCTTGGCTTTTGAGAGCGTTATAAATTACGCAGCACACAAGTTGAGGCATATAGATTATTAAATGATTCCCTTGTTCAAGAAAGTCTCATCTGATCTTGAAGCGATGTCTTCCCGGCCCGACATAACCTACATGTGGTTACAGTTTCTAAGGTCATGTTTGGCAATAGCTGCTCTGCACAAAAACAGCTCATTAACATACAGGAAGTGTTGCAACTACAACAACAAGTCAAACTAGTAGGAAAATATCCAGCGTACACAGTTTATTGGGCCTCAGTGCTGATATTCGAGGACAAATTTAACTTATTCAGACAAATCGGCTCATATTTTATCATCTAAAGTCCCATGTGACCATATTTGGAAGCACTCAGCATCACCCTGTGATCACAATTCATCATGCAGTTACAGTATGAATTAATCAATGCAAATTACTCATTGAGTTGGACCAGAAGAAGAAGACAAGAGTGAAGATATGTGGCACCATCCAAATTTTTTTTTTTTTATAATCTAAAACTATATAACTGAGTCAACATAAAGCGTGGCCGACAGGATCACCAAGGGTCATTTCATATCATTTGAAGCGTGATTAAACAGAATTTAAACAGCACATTTCAGCAGCGGTCACGACTACTATGCGTGGGAGTACACGATTCCTTGGTGTATAAATAAAAGTAAGTTTGCTGGAAAAAATCTGAAAAAACATGAAAAACAGGAAGCACACAGCAGCCTCAGGTGCTCCGTTCTCTTTCAAGGGAACAGAAAGGAAAAGGAAAGAATGGGACTGTCCACAAGGCCCTTCATCTACTTTCCCTTCCATCACATTCAATTTTGTAATTAAAGCTTTGGTACAACAGTTTGTGAGGCATTCGAGGGCAGTGGAGTGTTCTTAATTGAAAACATATGTGATGGAAGGCTTTTTCTTTAAAGCAAAGAGATGCAGAGTGCCTGGCCGGCGACCAGAAAAGCGAGTTCTTCTTCAACAACAGCGGCCCATTTCCTGAATGCACAACCCTTTATAATCGAGAGTTTCCCGTTTAACTTGCCAGCTTCCGGAGTCCTTATTTACAGAAGATCGCTTTGTATATATTGTGAAATTGTGGATGTTGCAAAAGAAATGCGCTGCGTGAGATTCACAGCAGAAAGTCAGTAAGGTAAGAAACATTTTGTTTTTGTTGCCAGAGGGCCCACCATCCATCAGCACTTTTAAATCTCTGCAGTGCCAACACCTTCGTAAACCACAGAAAGAACACACACCCACGTAAGCGTCGACACAGGAGTGGCACTCCACACCAGAAGGCCGACTTTTCAACAATGTGGTTCTCTCTTCTCCTTCTGCCTTTGATCCATCTGAGTCAATGTTCCCTATCTCCTATTTGTCATTTGTTTTTCTTCCCACTGGATGAACCTTTACCCCCCCCCCCCATGTAATTATTATTATTTTCCCCTCACACAGATAACACTGTAGACTCCTCCCTGCAGCCTGTTCCCTGTCAGAACATGTGAGTGAGTGGCCTTGTGCTTTCTTGTTTATGTGGGGATTGGCAATCCGTCCAATTCATATCTGTCACAAATCTATCACACAGCCTATTGTTTCAGCTCTAAAAAAGGTGTATGAATTGAATGTCTGTGGGACCCCAGACACTATCCAGGCTCACCGGCCCCCAAATATACAAGAAAGATAACAAGAGGCTTAAACATGGATGGAAGGAAGTGAGCGACATGGAGTAAAACACTGGTAAACACAGCTCAGCTCTATTCCACTGCAGAATGTACTGATAGACCATGTGGTAGCATCCGTAACAAAACCACGAGGAGTCCTGGGGTCCTTGTTTCGTCATCATTACGGAGCTATGATCCAGATTAATGCAGCAACAAGCACTCAATATGGAGGTTTCATCAGCGGACAAAATCAATAAAAGTCAAATATCGACCAATAAATGTCAGTGTATTAATAGCACGGGGAGGAAAAAGATGCAAGAGCACCCACTCACACCTACGTATGGGTGGAGAGGATATGAATAGAAAACACGCTCCTTATTATCATCCTGAAAAACACCATCGGTTTCTTCAGGTTTTACTTTCAGTAGTCCCTATTTACTGACGACTCACACTGATCCATAGCCGTGGACAGTCACAGCGTAAGACAACCAGGAAAGGTTGCTATTGTGGTTACTCACAACATTCGCTCTCAACACCGATGATAAGCTGTCAAACGAGAACGGCGTGGCCACAGATGCCATTAATGTGAATCTTTGCCTGCGTTTCACACAGCCGATAGCTTCATTTGGGACTTGCCATGTGCAGAGGGGAAATCATGAAGAACTATTCAGGCTGAAACTATGGTAATTGCCCCCCCCCCACCCACCCCAAGAGGCCAATTCCCAGGGCTTAACTCACCAGTCACTGGGTGTTGCATCTACATTTGAGCTATTTAACTTGGATTTTGCAAAAACACTGTGCTGCATGCTATTCAATTACTCTAATATTAATGCATTCATGGCCACTAATCAGTCACTTTCTACAGGCTGTCCCAACATTCGTGTACATCCTCTCCCCCCCCTTCCTTTCATCATCTCCACTTACCGTGACCGGAGTGCCTGCCAGGCGGCGTCTACGTCAGCGTATAGGTTCTTCTCCGAGGGTTTCCCGGAGCTCGCCCCGTAACCCGAGTAGTCGTACGAGAAGACGTTGCAGTTGATCCGCGAGCCCAGGCCGATGTAGAAGCTGCTCATCTGGCCCAGGTCCACCGCGTTTCCGTGGGAGAATAACAGAGTGTATCGGGCGCTGGGCGAGCAGCGGACGAACATGCAGGCGATGCGGTTCCCTCTCGTGGTGCGGGTCATGAAGCACTCGATGGCGTCCTTCTCGCGGGACGAGTACTGCCAGTCGGCGCGCTCGGAGAGGTGCAGCGTCCATCGGCTGCCGCTGTCGTCGGACATGAGGCTGTAGGTGGGCTCCGGGGGCAGGAAGGCCAGCTTCGAGGCGATCTTGTTGGGGCACGGTGGACAGCAGAACAGGCAGCATAGCTCACTGAGGGATAAGTGGTTCATCCTCAAAAACGCTCTGACAGGGGAGAATGAGAACGAGGTTATAACAAATAAAATCACTGATTTGCCTCTGCATCCCCTGCAGATTGATCACAAGGAAAACACCACAGGAGCAATTTGCCACGGAAGTCTTGAGTGATGATTGAGCCTTTGGTCAATGGCAGAGCAGGGAGTTTCCAGAACTGGGGGCTGAAGCCAGACTTCGGTCGCTTATTATACGCTATAAATTCCCCTCTCCAGAATGCAATGCTCTCTCTTGAGCCAGAAGTATAAAATAATAATAATAAAAGATATCTGATACTGATTGAATGTGTGTTATCATCTGCCTCGAGGCACCAAAGCCACTCAGACAGTATTGACTCATGAGGCTGTCTCGTTTCACCAAGCACCGCCACCTAAGGCTGCCTTTTAGAAATTCCAGGTGCTCTTGAATCGTAGTGGCCAGCCGGCACAAGACATACCAGTAGAGCTCAGTTTGGTGAACTGGTCAACATGACTAAATGCCTCCTACATGTAAGTAACTTAACTCCTCATGGCCTTCTGTATAGGCTGGACCACATCACTGTATTTCCAATGAAGAAGCTCAAACAAAGTGATCACATCCTGCGATAACATCCTTAAATCTTCGTAGATATGGTATCACTATGAATGGTGAAGTGGTGGCCCTTCTTCCTCAGTACTCTGATGGCTCACTTCCCAAAATTTCACTTAGGAGATGTTCTTTTTTTAGTTCATACTTTACTCTGAAAGGGATATTAAGAGCCTTGCAAATGGTCTTGTGTATCATTCTGGTCATTACGGATTTGTTCGGATTGTTTTGCATCACAGGTGGCTTCTATCACCCCTTAATTAGCTGTGCGATTTCTGTGCACAATTGGTTGTGAACCTCAAGTGACTCTTTTTTTTTTTTTTTTTTTTTAAATGCAGCCACTTGGGATCTTCTGCAAGATGCTGACACGCAGGAGCAGGCTTTTAGCTTTATACTATTTCCAAAATAGTCCACAGTCTCCCAGCCGCAGAGACTGGATGGAGCCCCCACAACAACTCAACTGTAAAATGGTGGTAGAAGCAAAAAAACAAATGTGTATAATGAGAGATTACAACGATTCTCTGCTGTTTTTTTGAAGGTTAAATATGCCAGTGGATGGACACATCGTTAAGAGTGATGGGGGCCAATTAGCAACAATTAACAAGCAAATAAGCGCGTGTTCCTTCCCAACAAAGAAGCGGAAACCATTACCTGGACGCTTGTTTTCCTTTTTTTTTTCTCCTGTCGATTCGTAACCAGTTGTTGACCAACGTCGGGTGTTATCTTCGCACCAACTAATTTATCTTCTTCTCGACGCCAGCAGGTTGACAAAGGTGAGCCCTCGGCCAGATTATCCTTCGGCTCCGTGTCCTGTGTGTTGTCACTTTGACTGTGTTATAACCGACACTTGGCACCGCAGCTGTGGGGTTACTAGTGGCTAGCCGCTCGGTCCCTCCGGGTCCGGGTCCGGGTCCAGACAGCCTCCGAAACTGTCGTTTTCTTTCTCTTTCCTCTCTTTCCGCTCGGGTTTTCCTCAACATACGGTCCTGAATGATAACGATGTCGATTCATTCAAAGCGTCCGAGTCCATAGAGCTCAACGGCGACATGTGTAGAATCGATAAAGAGATTAAAAAAAATTAAATAAATAACAAAATCCTTGTCTCACGTCCGCGGTGGCTCGTCAATCAGCTAACGACTCGGTCTCTCGCCTCCCGAAACACCGCCGCTTTCGTTTCGTGGTGAAAATTCGCTGTTCGTTTGTCCCCAGCTCGTGAGGAAGGAGGGGCTTTTTGATTGACAGCCTCGTGGACCAATGGCAAAGACGCGGACGAAACGAGCCCCGCCAATGGTACAGCCGTGTTGACATGTGTGGGGCGGTTCCTTGCCAACGCCGCAGAGTGGTGAAGCTAGTTTGATTGACATCGAGGAGAGCCAATCGGGGATTACTATTGCGTGGCATAGTCCAATCAGAAAGCGAGTTGATGTAGTTTGCTTATAACTATTTTATAAAGCATATTTTAAAATTATTTATATGTATATTTCATTAAGCGGCACTTTATTGTGATTTATTATTTAATAAAAGTGGAGACTTCGTGTTTTGTTTTTACATCAATGACGTTTCATGACGTGCTCGTACTTCTTCCGGGTTAGTGGGCTCTCTCAACCGGCATGGTTTCGGATGTGCTACATACCCACATAACGTGTGTGTGTGGCTAAAAACACGTTTTTTACATATAAGATGAGTTCTCAGAAAGGTAACGTAGCTCGGTCGCGAGGCCAGAAGCACCAAAACAACTACGCCTTTAAAAACGACAAGTACGGAGCGACGGTACAAGTGAAGGTACGTGAAGCCCTGACGTCGTGTGTGTGTTGTGTAGCTAGCATGCAAGGATACTGAGCTCAACTTAAAAACAAGTTACATGTCTGTATGGTGATAGAGTTTTCAATGTGCTCTTGTGTTGTCACTAATCGCCCTGAAACGATATTGTGGTATAATTAAGATGTCTTGTGTAAAAGTATTGTTTTGCCATTTTCTAACTTAAATTAAATATTAAATTATTATTATAATGATTAAATTTCCGACACATCTGTTTATGTAATTGTAGAAGGCAAAATCAAAGAGCCACGATGGGCTCTGTCAGCACTGTAAAGGAGTTCTGGAGTGGAAAGTGAGGTACAACAAATACAAGACTCTGACGCAGCCTAAAAAGTGGTGAGTATACACTTAAACACATGATGACGTCATTTCACTGCACTGCTGCACTCAACTGGCAACACAAGTGATCTCATCTGTAATAGAGAGCAAGCGAGTAATTGTTGCTGAAGCCATAAGTGAGTAATTGGTAAAGGAAGAGTAACTACATCATTTATACTTATCATAGTTAATCAGTGCATTTATTTATCAACCAAACACTTGTAAGATACAGGTTAATAATAAGATAAAATGATTAGTGCTTTAGGCTACATAAGAAATGTTAATTCAGAGATCCCCAATGGAAATGCACTTGAAAAGAAAAACTCGCATTACATTAACGGTGATGCCATTTGCTCAAGTCTGTGTTCATGTAACAGGACAGTATGACGGTGGTTGTGTGTGTGCGCTTCATAACTGGTAACCAGCATGCACTAGGGCGTATAAAGAGTACATCGCTACTACCTCACGCCACTGACTTCCTAGAATCCCTGGCTTGGCCTCTAATTAAGAAGTTTGACTGGTACATGAATGTTTGTTGTGTTTCAGATTAACTTGTACTAGCATGAAAACCCCTGCTTTACCCATTGGAAAAGGAAATTGACGTCATTTGTGCGTGCACGTGTTCTTCTTTCAGTGTCAAGTGTTCTCAGAAGACAGTGAAGGACGCGTATCACATCGTTTGTAAGCCTTGTTCTCTTCAGCTGGAGATCTGCTGCAAGTGTGGTCAGAAAGAGGACATCGCTGTTCCGTGAGTGTTCCTGTCCACATGTTTATATTTGTGTTTGTGCAGATTCATGCATTCAGTGTAGCCAATGTTGTTATTCCTGCCCATCAGTCATTCACATCAAATGTCCTTGTATGGTATAATGCATGTGTTCTTTATCTGGAGACGGGATGAAATCATATTTTGCTCATCATTCAGTCTTAGTATTTTTAATCATCTTCAAGCACATTCGATGCATTTTAATGCATGTCTGCCATCTTGTGGACAATGATATGCATCACAAGTGTTCAGTGTGCTTCGGGTTTAGTAGTCTTTGGCTGATACATGAGCTTCAAGTTTTCAGAATCTTGTGAAGAGTTTGTGTGTATGCAACAGAGAAAAGCTGCAGCATTTGTCATCACAGACTAGTTTTTTTGTAATCCTGCAAATAAATAGATATCGCAGTGCTTTCATCAAAGAGCCATAGGCTCAATCGTCATTTTGTTACCTCATCAGGCTTTAGATAGTGACTTAACAGACATTTATTTTAATGAAAATCCTCGATTGCCGCTTTGACATGAAATCCTTCGACACTGCCTCATTTGTTTTTCTCTCACTGTGTAGAATAAACTCACAAGAAGACGCAGAAGACGAAGTAGAAGAGGGCAGTGAACGGAAGAAGAAAGGACGAGGGAAGAAGGACTTGGACAGTGATGATGATGACTTAAGTGACCTCGGAGATGATGATGATGATGATGATGATGATGATGGAGAGGATTTCAGTAACGAACCAAACAAGACGGCGAGCAAGTCTGATGTGCTCCCAGATGTATCCAGGGTCCACTTTAAAGACTGAAGACAGAACTTTTGTTGTACCAAGTTTTATTTTTTATGTATACATATACACAAAAAAGTTTTCTAATCAAAGTGCAGTATCATGTTTGAGATGTGACCACATTCATACTTAAGTAATGCAAATTGACACATGGTCAATTTCACTATTGCAGCTTTTCAACTTTCCCTGAAAACTTACGGAGCAAAATTTCATTAAAACATTCTGCACACCATCTTTAGCCTACACCAGTTTTTACACATGTTTACAACATTTCCCCTAGCGTGCTCAACTTCTGATTTTTATTCATTTTTATGAGCTGCTCTTTACACTTCCATTCTCTGAATGACCTAACGTACATGTGTGTTGTAATTCATCATGTGGGGTTTGATAAATTTAAAATAATTTGGTAACAGTTAAAACCGTACTTCCTCATTGGAATTTGGGATATCATCCAACTAACAGGGTTGCTAAAATAGAAGCTACTGTCTGTGTTTGAAAGATTAATAAAGTTCAAAAAAGGAACATTTTAAATGTCGGTTGTAGTTGAGAAGGTATTATAGCTACTATATGACCTTGCACACTATTACCATGCTATACAATCTGCCCCATTGTTACCTTCAGGTGTTTACGCTCCATTACCCAGTCCCAAAAACGAAACCCTAACATTCGTTAAATATTCCAAACCGTTATTACCAATACATTAGCTGGAGATGATCTATTTTTCCTAATATTACCATTCCAAAATTCCCTGGTTATGATGATGTAACGTGGTCTGGTATCGTGTGAGAAAACGTCTCGTATAGCATGAGAACATTTACCAACGTGGGTAAGAATCATCTTGCCGATGAGGAACCAGTAACCACCAAACCCATGACATGGCGTGACGATAGCAGTGTTGCATTATTTAAGTTATTTTAAAATCAAGTTCAGTTTTGCGAGGAAGTGGTCATAAAACTCTGTGGCGTGTATTCGTCTCGTCTGAACAAAGACCTGCCGTCTTTTACGAAGAGACAGAATGTTCCTCCATCGCTCTATTTAACCTTCTCTCTCTCCCTCTATCTCTGTAGCTTTCTACCCAGAATGCAGTTTGATTTCCAGGTGCCAATTTTGAGGCCTCATAAACTGAAAACCTCTATATATACACCATTGATGCACACCAACAAACTCAAAGGTCCACCTACCATAGGTGGGAAGTAACAAAGTAGAAATACTTCCTTATTGTACTTAAGTAGAATTTTTCAGGTATCTGTACTTGACATGAGTATTTATTGTTCTGGCAACTTTTTACTTTTACTCCCTACATTTGAAAATGGATATCTGTATTTTCTACTCTTCATTTTTCAGACAGGCTCAGTACTTAAGTTTAAGTGCATTAGAGGGGAATTTTTTTTTCTCTTATTAATATGATGGAAGATTCAGTTAGCTAAAAATAAAAATAAAATAGCCAGTAGAGAAGTCCTTCATAGGGATACTTCTTGCTTCATCAAAGAGGGCCATCCTGTAAGTCACTCTGCCAGTGAGTCAGTCAGTGAGTCAAACTTTTAGATCACATTTGACCACATTTAGATCATTAATTGGTTCCTTGGATACATTGTTGTCAGCTGTTTACTCTCTGACCATAACTCTCATGGTTGGCTTAGCATTCTTTCTAGCATTAGCCAACACTGCACTTGAAACTCCTCACCGACATATTTAGTGTGTGATGTCACACACCTTTAGTATGAAACCAGTATTGATGAATCGTGAATTGCTGATTATTAACGGGGAAATATCACAGTATATGAAGTACAATGACATTAACACAGCAGGAGGGAAATTAAGTGTGCTTCCTGCATGAAAAATAAAAACAATGCTGAAGTTAAGAAGTGAATGAAATAAATTCTGTTTTGATTTTACAGATGGGGTAAAGTCCTGAATAAAAGGTACCACTGGGTACCAGAATAACAGGAAACGCTTTCAACTTTAGGGCTCACATTGATATAAACTGTATAAAATACTGACTAATGAATGAAATGAGTGTCTTTATTGTGAGATCTTTGATATTTATGATATGAGTAAGAAGTTTTAGTCTTGTAAGTTAATTTTTCTCAAATGTAGCTTAACCATGTCATGTGATCTGCAATCAAGCACTGACCACATGGTCCAGCCATATAATATTTTTATTATCTTTATACTTTGAGTACTTTTTCACTTTGCGTAAAGAATATGGACCAGTGTTCTACTTGAGTATAGATATGTACTTTTTACACCTGTGATTGTTATCATGCCTAGTCGATTATTGTTTTCCTAGGTGATAAAACATTTAAAAAAAAAAGCCTGATTTGATTCATTCCATCGTGGGCATAAACGTTTATAAGGTCAATATATCACTGCGTAAAGTTGCGCAGTCACGTTGTTCTGCGTCTCCGTGTGGCCGGTCAGCTGTTCACTTTTATCGAATGGGCAAAGTTCAAAGGCGCTTCCAGAAGTGTTGGCCATCATTCATAACTCTTCGCTGCGCGACTGGAAACGTTTTCTGCCACTTCTTTCTTCAGCCCTGGGGACTCCGTGACAACTCATTATTCTCACTGAATCACGCGACCGTCAGACAAGACCCAACACACACGCACACACACACACACACACACACACACACACACACACACACACACACACACACACACACACACACACACACACACACACACACACACACACACACACACAGTCTTCTCATTGGCTGCAGAGTATCTTTGCCTTCAGGTTGAGGTGTGACAGTCTGAGCTCTGAGGGAAACACTCACAACACTGCTGCTGCTGCAGGTATCTCGCTGCTCGACCGCGACTGATCCATTTAAAGGATGGCGAACTCAAACGGACCCACCACCGACATTGCTCACGTCTACAGGGGAACATTTATCCACTCGACCCAGCAAACAGCGCTGCAGGTCCTGGAAGATGAGCTACTGGGAGTGGACACGGACGGAAAGGTAGGTCCAGCTCTAAAACAGATGCATTTTTAAAATGACTTTTTATGTATATTTAAAACATGTGACATGCTATTTGTCTGATTTGATAAATATCAACAAGCTTACTCCTAAACCTTGCGCAAAGAGGCAACATGTTGGTATAAAAGAGTTTTCCAAATGGAAAATGTGTAAATCTGTGACATAATCTCTTAATTGTCTTTTACTGTGAGCTGTTGCTGAGCAACTTTACCAATTCGGCTGCACTAAACTCTCAGACACAGAGGTATCCTCTTCAACAAGTGGGGTTACAATTCCTAGGACAGGTTTAGAACATCTAAGCATGAAATACCATTAAATACCTTATCAATAAGGAAATACACTGCGGAAATCAAACAGTGTTTGTTAAGGAGGTGGATCAAAAGAGACTATAACTCAAACGGTTCTATAAAATCTCACAGAGAATGCATGTATCTTGTTGTTGTTGAAAATAATATATGGTAAATATTTGCTACTGCTCTTAAGCGCTTCCCTCACCTAATCCTGAAGTAAACACATGTGATGTCTCCAGCTCTCACAGCTTACTCTTTTTTTCTTTTTGCATTCAAATCACCAACTCTTCGCTGCTTTCCATTGTTCCATCAGATTGCTTTCATTGACAGAGGCTCAGAGATAGAGAGATTGTCTCAGACCTTTGGATTCAGTCCGTCTGAAGTCACTCAACTGGCCGAACAGTGAGTGGAATGCATAAGTGAATTACTGAATATAGAGATTTTATATTAAACCAGTGCTTGCATATGCCTTAATGCACTGCAGTGAGTTCTTCATGCCAGGACTGGTGGACACCCACATCCACGCACCCCAGTACAGCTACGCCGGCACAGCCCTGGACATGCCCTTACTGCAGTGGCTCCATACTTACACCTTTCCTGTGGAGTCCCGCTTCAAGGACCTGCAGTTTGCCCGCCAGGTCTACTCTCAAGTCGTGGTGAGTGTGTTTCCACGAAAAAGAAGTCGCTATTCAAATAGTCATAATGAGCCCAAACTGAGCTGTGTGGCACACTGCAGGTATAACAGGTTTTATGACACTGTCGTTGGCATTGCCCGTTGGAAAAATGCAAGGCAAGGTAGACTCAAAGAATCAATTCATACAATTAAATGGAAAATTCAGGGACGTTCCCTCTATTGTCACACAACCTGTGATTAGAGGAAGGTGTGCATAGAAAAGTAAGAACGTCTGAATGTCCTGTAATATGATTCCTACGCTTTGCAGAAAAGAACCCTGAGAAACGGAACAACCACGGCATGCTACTTTGCTACCATTCATACAGACGCCTCTCTCCTGTTGGCCCAGATCGCAAGTAAGATGACCTGCACACACACACACACACACACACACACACACACTCTTGTGAGTCGAGACTATAATAATGTAAAATATATCCAGTTGCCACTTTATATTGCTCTGCCCCTAATAAAACGGAGGATATTGCTAAATGGTGATGGTGAATAGAGGCAGGAAGTCTTTTCTGTAGTCACGTTTCTAAGCAGAGCAGCGGCTCACGATGTCATAATGGATCCGTTTTGTTCGAGCCTGGGGAAGAATATACCGGATTAGACCCAGCCATTTTAATTGTCAAACAGACAGTGCTCCAATCAGTTGAAATAGTCCTGCTTCCCTTGGTAGCCTCAACCGGGTAAGAAGCCCATATTTGGTTCGTCCATGTTTTTGCCTCGTCCTTATCTTCTCGGTTTCATGTTGTGTAAGATTAACACACGAGTGTGTCGGACCGGTGCTGCAAATTACCAATCTGCAATAAACACTCTCATCTCATCGGATAGCTGTTTTTTGTTTTGTTTGTTTATATATATTGCATCTGAAAAAACCAAAACAAATAAGCCCTAAATGATACAAACGTACTGAAATGACCAGCTCTGGCTGCTACACTCATGCTGTTATCAGAGTCGTTGAACCGTCACCTTTGTCCTGTTCCGAGCAGCTGCTCCACTTTGTACAAAACTAGTTGTTATTCAACCTAAGCTAAGTGTTTGTCTGAGTGCATGTAGAATTTCTAGCACATATTTCAAATGTACGCGTAATTCTTACTTCTGCATGTGAATTTCCTTTTCTTAGTGTAATATAAAGAATAAAAACATATATATGCACACAAAATCCAATCTAGTATATTTTCCCAGGCAATAATCTTGCCATGTCCACAGTTCAAGGTCCCAGGGAAGTCTAATGACGATGCATGTGCACATTATCTGCCCCGATTTGACCAGTCACAGTAGCACAAAGCTCTCTCACACTCCCTGAGTGACCTGAAGATTATGTACAGTATCTGTAACACTAAACCTTTACTGTACCTAACATCTCTCATGCCTCGCTCTCCAACACCATCTGCAGCGTGTGTGGTTAATAATAATAGGACAAATCTGTAGTGTTCATTCTAATTAAAAAGTATGAATGGTTTAAATGAGCCCTGTTCACTGGTCATTTACTGTCAAACGTGTTTCACGTGCACAGGTCTGTGTGAGAGTGTGCATGGAATGTGTAGATGTCATACATGGCATGACCGTCGGTGTGTGTGTGTCACTGAAGACGGCTGGGATTAGGGTCTGTGAGTGACAGCAGGATTTAACATGTGAAGGACCTGGAATGCTGCGATATACTGCAGGTGACAGGTGTAATTATTAAGATCGTTAAGTAGGTTCAGGGGGATAGGTTCATTGGTGACTCTAAATTGCCCGTAGGTATGAATGTGAGCGTGAATGGTTGTTTGTCTCTACATGTCTCCCTGTGATAGACTGGCGTCCTGTCCAGGGTGTACCCTGCCTTCGCCCAATGACAGCTGGGATCGGCTCCAGCCCCCCCGTGACCCTAAATACAGGATAAGCGGTAGAAAATGGATGGATGAAGTAGGTTCAGGTTTAACAACTTGATAAGTCCTGCCAATTCAATATGGAATTATAATGACTGAGGTAAAAGAGAAATCTGTCTGAAATAGTCAGTTACCCCTGGATATCAATGATGCATATATTATCATCATGTAATCATGGTTATAACTGTCTCGGCTTAACTTTTCTACCATGTCTCCTCAAAGCAATTAACCTGCAGTTTGCTTTTTGAAAATAAAGTATATAACACTTACATATTTATTGATATTGTTGTGACACCGTCTTCTTGTTGTTGCAGATACATTTGGACAGCGAGCCTTCGTGGGGAAGGTGTGTATGGACAGGAACAATTCTGTGCCACATTACAAAGAGACGAGTCAGGAGTCACAAGAGGAAACCTGCCGGTGGGTGTCGACTGTTTTACTGGAGTAGCCTTTAGGCATGTGTATGCTTGAGCACAGTTATTAAAGGAGTCATCACCTGGAAATCGCAATTTCTCTTGTTAAAACATGCATATCTGTGTTTGACCTCAGTTGAAACTTGCCTGAAAGGCTGGAGTTTGAAAGTGGCGCCGTTTTTTCGCTTCTGCTCTTTTTCCGAACAGGAATAGCACACAAGGGTGTGCATTCCTAAAGCACGAGATTTTGATTCTGCGCCTTCGGTGACGTCACCGTGGCGGCTACTTGCATAAGCCCACCCCTCTTTCACCACCCAACCCCGCCCCGTCCGCTACCTGAAATCGCCGAAGCGCCGCCATTATGTTTTGGAGTCTGCATGCAGGCAAGCCCCCCCGGCTCTGTCCTTCCTGCGGCGAATCAACGCGCGCCTCATTACATATTATACAATGCACATCCGGACCAGTCAAAACCTCGCGCGTAATCTCGCGTGATAAAATCGCGGTACGAAAAAGGGTCAGAACAAGCTCAATGTTTGATTAAAATTTTTTTTTTTTTTTCTAATAAGTTTTACGAATTGATCCAAAGCGATCCAAGGGGGGCTGGATACGTATAAAACCAGGTGATGACTCCTTTAAGTATAATAACATTGAAATGAATAGTATTTTTTCTTTCAAAATATGATGTCATATTAACTTTATTTGGTGAAAACAGGCAGAATATGGAATCATAGCACAATTGTTGTTAAAATAATTACCCGATGGTTTAGAACTGGAGGAAGGAGATCGGAGTCAGCTCAAGGTCCAAACAGGGATTTAATCTTGATCAAGAGGAGAATTCACAGAGCAACATGCTGGTCTGTTACAAGGTGAAGGCTCATCGTGCTGTGAGACAAACATGGTATTTATCCATCTTCTGTGGGTGTGTTTTCACTCAGTTCACAGGGATGGAAGTCGTAAACTCAAATGTTCAACTAACCTTGCATGGGTCACAAACCCCACCTGGGTCATAAACCACACCTATGTCGCAAAGCACACATGGGTTGCAAAACACACACAAATGGCCACAGGCCACAGGTCACAGGTCACAGGACACATTTACATTCACACCAAACCTTCTCATGTGTAAGTCTTCAGTTCAGATATCTCTCATCAAGAAGTACAACATTTCCATATCAATTGTGTCTTTTTTACACACTTCTTCTGATGGGCTACAGATCATCAACGTATTGCGATGAAACTTTTACCATCAAAGGAGAACCAATACTGGCCGTCCAGGTTGACTGGAATGGAGAAAAAAATGCGTTTGCTATATAAAAAATGTGTGACATTTGATGGAACTAATGACAGAATGATGCGCGGATTCTTGAACAAAACTCCATTCTGTTGGCCGGCCGGCATCGCTAATCTCGTAACAGGAAATATGAGAATATGAGTCGTCACGTGGAATGATGGAACTTCATAAAACAGGCCTGACACCACGAAGTACTTCCTTTTTGGTTGGATACTGTTTTATGCACGGTCTGTAACCAGTTAATATTACTGGTCTTTACAAATTGTTTTGCCAGCGACACATATGAAGATATTTTAACAGCTCTCACTGGGAACAAGACACAGAAACCGAAGTAGCACTCCTAAACCAGCAGACTGGTAGTTTCTCATTCCACTGTCCCTCAGACTATATGAGTAACTGTCATTGTTTTGTTCCCTCAAGGTTCATTGCAGAGCTCCTGAAGAAAAAGGTAAGATTCTTTAATACTATAATGATATATAAAATAGGTCCTGATTTGTAAACGCTCCCTCCCTTGTCTCCTCTCTTGTGATGGGTAGTATTCTCTGGTGAGGCCGGTGGTGACTCCCCGCTTCGCTCCATCCTGCACAGGAGCGTTGCTCGAACAGCTGGGAGCGATCGCTAAGAATAACAACCTGCACATTCAGGTGAGCTCACTGGGGCAACCAAACCAGGCTGCATCCACAGGGGACTGTTGCCATAGAGACCGTTTAGGCGTTCGAACGATCAAGTAAATGCACACACATGCAATTTCCAAAGGCTCACATGGGAGAATGAAAAAAAAAGAAGAATTGAAGAACATCTGACATTAGTTGTCCTGTGACTAGGCATGTGACAACATGAAAACTTGCATATCACATTTAAAAATATATATATATTTTTTTTTTTTTTACTACCATGACAGTGAGCTAGACATCTTTTTCAAGTCACTCGTGACAATATTTAAGATTATCCCAATAATGAAAATTCACCACCATGGATTTTTCTGTTTTTCATCCCGATGCTATCAATATAAAAATCCTATATTTCCCTCCCGACCTGTTTCAATCCTACTGCTTTTAATAATGATAACACATTGGTTTAATGTCTGACATATGTGTCTTTATTTCCAGAGTCATATCAGTGAAAATGTCGAGGAAATAGAGCTCGTAAAGGAGCTGTTTCCTGAATCAAAGTCTTACACAGACGTCTATCACAAATACAACCTGCTCACTGACAAGGTGAGGACACACAGCTTTGCACGCAAGCAGACACACACTTTGAGAAAAGATGTAAAAAATAAAATTTGCTGAGTGTGATGATGATGATGATGATGATGATTCACAGACTGTGATGGCCCATGGCTGCTACCTGAGTGATGAAGAGTTGGGTCTGTTCAGAGACACCGGAGCCTCTTTGTCTCACTGTCCCAATTCAAACATTTCGTAAGTCGCTATGATAGTTCATGGAAACTCTTGTGACGCTTTGAATGACATATTTTACAATATAATAATAATACTAATTAATACAATATAGCATTGTAAATGCCTGAATGCAGAGACGTGCAACAGATGAAACACCATCATTGCTCTCTCTCTCTGTTTGCTCAGGTTGTGCAGTGGCATGTTGGATGTCCGCAACGTCCTGAAACACAAAGTGAAGTTGGGGCTGGGAACAGGTACAAAAATGACATTTGGCTTTGTTTTGGAAACTCCTTAGACCAGTGCATTCAAGCAAGCCTGGGGACTGGAGGCAGCTGGTGCAGGAACATAGTTACTAGTTGTCTGGTTTTACAGCAGAGATTTAGCATGCAGATCAGCCACCAGCACTTTGTTTGAAATACGGTGGTTTAACTGAAGAAAGAAGAAGAAGCTACCGATGCTACTGATGTAGCTGGTGTTTTATTTTCAGGCCTTGAAGTAGCAGAGAGATGAAAATGTGTTATTCACAATCTATGCTTGTATTTGTGTCTGCATGCATGTTTATGTTAATTTCACTCGTGTTTTTGTGCTGTCAGACGTGGCGGGGGGCTACTCGGCCTCTATTCTGGATGCTGTGAGGAGAACTCTGGACACATCCAAAGCCTTGACCATCCAGAACCCAGAATACAACACGCTCACCTTCGAGGAGGTGTTCAGACTGGCCACACTGGGAGGCAGCCAAGGTAAGACTCAACACCACTCTGAAACGGGTAGCATCGGTGTAGAAGTTAGTATTCTTGCTCTTTGAAAGTCACATTCTCTGAGAGTGTAGCCGTGGCAACGAGTTCTTCGTGATGATGACTGATTGCGATTTTACAGGAGGTTAGAGAACACACAACAGTTTCTTTTGTGGTGGTTTTGCTTGTAGCCTTGTCCCTGGATGACCAGACGGGGAACTTTGAAGTGGGGAAAGACTTTGACGCCTTGAGGGTGAATGTAGCTGCTCCTGCTGGACCCATCGACCTGATCCAGTGTGACGAACCCAAGGTCGGTTGTGGAGCTTAATTCATTCCCACACATTGAATCACAAATGAGAATTTATTTCGGTGTAACACTACTTTGTCATGAATTCAATTTCAGATTCTTCTGGAAAAGTTCTTGAATTTGGGTGAGTTTCAATTTCACCTTGTTTGTCCCAATTTTTCAGATTCCTATGTGCTGCCGATCATTTACTTTATGTTCGTGTCCTTCCTGTTTGACAGGTGATGATCGTAACATAGCAGAGGTGTTTGTGGCCGGGAGGAAGGTTGTCCCGTTCACAGAATAAATGCTTTGGTCACTCGTCTCAAAGCTCACCGGGAACGTCGGCTATCTGCACTATTCACATTTTACTCTTAAAAGCAGAGGACGTAGAGGGGACATGCTATTGATAAGGTTCACTTAGGAGCATCAGTCTTTAAGGGTAATTACTCGGCTTTAAAACAGGAAATAAGGGACTTAACATTTCATTTGTTGTTTGGCATTTTTGCGTACTAAAACATATTCAAGTCAGCATTTTTGTTATATTTACAAAATATATGGTTGTTTATGGTTGTGCGATAAAATATCTTCACCACATTGTGTTGCCTCAAGAAATCTAAGCTGTCCAGTTAAGTTAAGTGACATATTCATGTCGTATTTGTGCTGGTGACATAAAGCAGTGCAGTGCAGCTGCAGAGCCTGACCTAATTATATCTTCATGATCTTATTTTCATGCTTTTGTAGCTTTAAAAAAAAATGCTTCGTAATCATAAGACTGGGATTGACTGGAGTTATAACGCTTACTCCTACAGTTTGTACACTGTACACTCCACTCAGGTGTTTATTCTCTTAGTTGCAGACTGCAGCTCCAAACAATAAGAGTGCTGCTCACACTTTACCTCAAAATCCACATCCTGATTTTGACCCAGTGCAAAGTGAGGCTGCACGTCACCTAGTTCCATATTACAAGAAGCTGTTTTATTTTCCATGCAGACTAAATTTAGATTCACTCTTAAATTAGAAGTTTCATGACTGAGATGTATGATTTTAAGCACCACCAAAGTTAAATCTACTTATGTATTTATATTACCATTGCAAACGATCTTATGAATATTGGGGAAATAAAGGGAAATCAAATGAACTGATTGTTGAATGTGTTATTAAGACAAGTTGTTTTTTGTAAACTGAAGCTAATTATTTTTATTTTTTTTATCACAACATATCTCTATGATGTCAATGTACTTTAAAAGGTGGAACGTTGAAATAAAGAATATAGCACCAGGTCTGTTTTGATATTTGTGTACAGCTCATGATCAAGGATCTTAATCCAGGATGTGGGTAAAAGGTTTGGATGAACCGCTAACAGAACCACCTACAGCTCCTTTAATAGACGAACGCCACCATCTGGGCCAGACAGCTGATGAGAAGGTGAGAGGAACCGAGACTGTCATGTCCCACTGACATCAAGGCCTCTGCTCCACTTCAAGTAGACCATTACAGTGTGTGTCCCCAGGAGAAGTCGTGCTACCAGTCACAGCCACTAGAGGGGGACAGTGTACTTAAAATACATCAGATATACCTCCTGACTTTGAGCCTTTGGATTCAGCCATCTCTCTCTATCAGACATGGTGTTGGAAGTATTGTTATCACACCTAGTCAATTATTGTTTTCCAAGGTGATAATAATTTATGATGAAAAGTGAAGTGAGATAACAGCCAGAGATCATATGAGGATCTTACAGTTTCAGTCGCTAACAAGCGTTTGTCCAACCAGTTTTCAAAACTCTAAACACAATTAGCACAGCATCGGTCTTCTGTGGCCATACCATTCACACATTTCATGTCATTTTCACACAATATGCAGTCAGTGAACACATTTCCACAATGCTTACATTTTCTTAACAGACAAGCTATACCTCCCAACAAAATTATGGATTGTTTTTGCATTATTTACGAATGTTAACACACAACATCCCACAATAGCAAAAACAATATTCCAAACCTTAGATACTGTATCAAAACCTCTGCTTCTGCAATGATATCAGTTCAAAAACAATATTTCTCAGCTGATAATAAACAAACAATTGAATAACTGACACACAGCTGATTTATGTTGGGTAAATTGGGCCAACCACAGCTGATTCCAGTCTGGCTTAGACTCAGTGGCAGGGGTTATTTTTTCTATTACATTGACACTTATGCAGTAAAAGGAGGACTTTGAGGAGTGATGTTTTCGGAAACAGAAACAGAAAAAGACAAACTTTTTATCTGGGCTTTTTGCTGTTCTCTTGTGTGTTTCATGGATATTTTGTTCAATGTAAGCAATACTGTAAAACTTTTCCTGTTCTATCATACTGTAAACAGTATATCTACTGTACCCCCTGTAGTAAACAGTAAAGGAAAAAAAACTGATTTGCTTTTTACTGGAATGCTTTTGAATGTGAACATGTGGACATACAGTTCCCAACTAAGAAATTTAGTGTAAAAAAAATGCTGGATTGCATGTTTTGCATGCAAATACCTGTAAAACTCAAACATAAAAGTCTATGCAGTTTTTATAATGTCAACAATAGTCAGTATTTTGAAACCTGGTGTACTTTGATTGACTGCATGTACCTTGTGAAGTGAAAACAAGTGTTATTCTTTGACAGAATAGTTTCATTTTGAGTCACATTTCCAGTGTTTTGGTAAAGTTAGTGTGTGCAGAGAAAGATGTTCTATTTTGAAATGAAGAGTTAGTATATATTTAACAGAATGTGTTTTTGAGAAGAAAATGATCCATATGGCCAATTGTGTTTTGTAGGTGTGAGTCTGTGTTAAGAGTTTAGAAAAAGTATCTGAAGTATGGGTAAGCGCTTGTTAGCGATTGAAAAAAAACTGTAATATTGGACTGGAGTGATTCTTTGCAACAGCAGTGCAGCTGCTGTTTTGTTTATCCCAGTGATACCATGATACTAACACTGTGCACTCACTCTTTTAGATGTAAAAATAAAGTGATGTCGGGTCTTATTTTATTTTATTCCATTTGGAGCAAAAACGTTTAAAATCTCAAGATATGACTGCGTAAAAATAACTTCTTTGCACAGTTGGACACGTTTTCTATCTTTCTTCAGTCCTGGTGACTGTGACACACACACACACACACACACACACACACACACACACACACACACACACACACACACACACACACACACACAGTCTTCTCATTGGCTGCAGAGTATCTTTGCCTTCAGGTTGAGTTGTGACAGTCTGAGCTCTGAGGGAAACACACTGCTGCTGCTGCTGCTGCTGCTGCAGGTATCTCACTGCTCGACCGCGACTGATCCATTTAAAGGATGGCGAACTCAAACGGACCCACCACCAACATTGCTCACGTCTACAGGGGAACATTTATCCACTCGACCCAGCAAACAGCGCTGCAGGTCCTGGAAGATGAGCTACTGGGAGTGGACACGGACGGAAAGGTAAGTCAAGCTCTAAAACAGATGCGTTTTTAAAATTACTTTTTATGTATATTTCAAACACGTGACATGCTATTTGTCTGATATGATAAATATGAACAAGCCTACTCCTAAACCTTGCGCAAAGAGGCAACATGTTGATATAAAAGAGTTTTTCCAAACGGAACATGTGTAAATCTGTTACATAATATCATTATTGTTTTTTACTGTGAGCAACTTTCAGAATTCGGCCCGATCCAAACTCTCAGATACGAAAACGATAAGAGTCTGAAGTATCGTCTTCAACAAGTAGGATTCAAATTCCTAGGCAGACGCGCAGCTCAACGAGTTCAACGACAACAAGTTCGAAATCCCCCTTAAGGGGCCCCATAACGTCATTCCCATCAATTGTCATGTTGCGTGAGAAGTTATCCTTCTGGAAGAAAGAGCGAAAAATAGAAGATGAAGTGGGCAAGTAAGTAAGTAAAAAGAAGGCAAGGCAGTGGTAAGTAGGGGAAATTATGATGATTAGCTAAGTATAACGGTAAATATAACTAGATGCTGTTATTTAGTCTAGCCTTACCCAATGGGGTAATGTTTTTTTGGTTAGCTAACCTAGCTAAGGGAGGGGAGCTGAAACCGCGAGCTAACTCGGTCACGGCCTGCGGACTGAACTCTGACTTGTTTTGTAAAATTGTATAATTTTTCACAATCAATATTTGACAACTAAGACGAGGCTACCTACAGCTGCGGAATAACTTGCTAGCTAGCAGGCTGAAAGAAAGCAAATTAATTGATTTAGCTATATATGACGAACTGTGCTATATGACATTCAGACCATGAAGGAAGTAGCAAACATCAATTTGCTATGTAAATATTTGAAATTAATTAGAATGAAGCGACACTTGGTTCAGTGCTAAGTTTATTTCGGTGTGGCCAGTAGTTTTAAAAATGTCAGCCGCGTGGGGGGAGGGGTAGGCAGGCATTGGGGGTTTTTTTCTGAAATTCTGTGGTCTAGTGCGCCATCTAGTGGTTGAATGAATGTTGTGTATAGAGCCTAACCTTAAAGTCCCAGTCGGCAACATTTTTTTGATCATATTCACCGAAGCTGACACTATGCTAGAACAACATAAATCATCTGGTTTTAGAAAAAAAAGCGCGCCTCTATGTGCACTAGAGCCTGTTGTTTGTTTTGCAAAAAGTCGACAGCATCTGGATCATCCTGTCCAATCAGCACGCAGGCTGTGTTCGTGCACACACAGAGCCCCTCCCCCCTAAGGTCGTACCACTATCACAGGGGGGAGGCGGAGGGAAGTAGCAACCAAGCTTCCAATTCCTCAGTTAAAAACCGAAACGAGGAGGTCCAAAACAACCAAGGAAAAGAAAACACTGACGGAAAAAAAGAATGCAAGTCTATAAAAATGTGTTTTAAGAAGAGATTTAAAAGAATTCACTGATTCAGCAAGCCTGGCATGAATTACCTTTGCGAGATCGTGGGGTATGATAATATGTTTTGGATTTTGAGGATGGTTCTGATATGGAGGAAACAGGACTGGACTATTTTTTTTATTTCTGGGATGAATGTATTATTTCAGCGGTTTACATTTTTGAGTAGTCTGAGACAGCAGCTGGCTTTTTCGGTTGTTAGGTCTCAGCGTGAGGTACATCTGAGTGTCTTCTGCATAGCAATGAAAAGAAACATTGTTTCGCTGGATAATTTGGCCAAGTGGAAGCATATAAATAGAAAATAAAATTGAACCCTGCGGTAGACCATAGGGGATTTGAGTTGTAGAGGAAGAGTAGTAGCCTATGGTGACTGCACGGGTTTTGTTTTGGAAATCACCAACTCTTCGCTGCTTTCCATTGTTCCATCAGATTGCTTTCATTGACAGAGGCTCAGAGATAGAGAGATTGTCTCAGACCTTTGGATTCAGTCTGTCTGAAGTCACTCAACTGGCCGAACAGTAAGTGGAATGCATAAGTGAATTACTGAATATATAGACTTTTTATATGGATATTAAACCAGTGCTTGCATATGCCTTAATATTAAAAAAACAATACTGTATGTCTGAACCTCCAACATGGCTTGCTGCACTGCAGTGAGTTCTTCATGCCAGGACTGGTGGACACCCACATCCACGCACCCCAGTACAGCTACGCCGGCACAGCCCTGGACATGCCCTTACTGCAGTGGCTCCATACTTACACCTTTCCTGTGGAGTCCCGCTTCAAGGACCTGCAGTTTGCCCACCAGGTCTACTCTCAAGTCGTGGTGAGTGTGTTTTCACAAAAGAAGTCGCTATTCAAATAGTCATAATGAGCCCAAACTGAGCCAGGGCTCCAGACTAACTTTTTGCATTGGTTGCACTGGTGCGCCTAACTTTTTTTTTTAGGTGCACCAGCACAAAATTTAGGTGCACCCACATTTTTCATCGCGTCGCCTTTAACACCAAAAAGTCACCTTTTTATCGCTCTCCTTTTACATAACGACACCCCCTTATGGCCTAGGTTAACTGCAGCACCATCAGCACCCAGAGGAACCGTTTTCTCCAGCCAATCTGCACACTGATGCCCAAGCGCAGTAAATGCTTGCTTTGTGGCAGAAAAAAATCCTCAAAAATAAACAGATCATACAGGTCACTACCCTATAGATTGCAAATGGAAAACTGTTTATGTGATCTTAGCCTAGCCTAATTATATTTTTACTTAGGCTATTCATTTTTAATAATAATATTAGGAATAGGCTACTATACAATTTCCTATTCATGATCTCTCATGCTGTAATGTGGGCCTTCAAACACTGCGTGTCCATGCTCCACCGGACATGTCCAATTAACATGTTGACCGGCCTCCCTTTATGCAAAATGCAGCAGTAGACAATAACGCACTCCTTCGTAGAGACGTCTGTGTCGCGGTCAATCATGAATGACATGTACCGTACGTGGCGTTTCCAACCTCCGCAGCTGTCTTGTTCTTTAGTGTGTCGGCATTTTTTTCATCAGAATAATTTCGGACTTAAATTTAGTGAACGGCAACTCCTCCTTTGCAATATTGTATGCGACGTTGAATTTTATAATCATTTCAGATTCCTCAGCGGACGTGATTGATACAGCCTGACGCTGAAATGCAGCTGGATGAGGGGCCACTTTATTAACACACTTATCACGGCATGTAGTATGCTTTTTGGACATATTGCGCTTTTTCAATGTCTCGATGCGAAATGTTGTTGACTCTTCCACAAACGCACTATTACCGGCCAAATGCTGACCGCACTCCCGACAATAAATGCAGTGCATTGAGTCCCTTTCTTCATCGTACATCAGCCAGGGAAATTGCTTCAACCAGTCCTGTCTGAAGGCATATTTTTGGGCTTTTTAATTAGTCTCGGGGCGAGGCTTTCTGCCTCTCTTCATTTTCAAAGAAAATCGAAGCGCTCAGGAGTACCTGCTCTGCTCGCTCGCATTTTCGAACTGACACAATTTACAGCAGTGAAAAGGACCACAGCCAATCAGAGTCAAGGACCCGCCCGAGCTCTGTCTTTTATTGGTTTAGACCACGATACCGTCAGGAGAACATAAAGAGATGCTGCGCTTATGATTTTTTTTTTCACCCGAGCAGCGTTAGGTGCACCAGTGCGACCTACAATTTTTTTCAGTCGCACTCGTAAACATTTTGGTCGCATATGCGACCAAAATGGTCGCACTCTGGAGCCCTGTGAGCTGTGTGGCACACTGCAGGTATAACAGGTTTTATGTCTTTATGACATTGTTGCACTTTGCCTGTTGCAAAAATGGAAAATTCAGCAAAGTTCGAGGAAGGTGTGCATAGAAAAGTAAGACATCTGAATGTCCTGTAATATGATTCCTACGCTTTGCAGAAAAGAACCCTGAGAAACGGAACAACCACGGCATGCTACTTTGCTACCATTCATACAGACGCCTCTCTCCTGTTGGCCCAGATCGCAAGTAAGATGATGTGAAGTGCATGTGCCATAAGCGTGAGCTCAAAACCCAGTTAACTGACTGCTAAACACCATCCTTATTTTTCTTGCAGATGAATTTGGACAGCGTGCCTTTGTGGGAAAGGTGTGTATGGACAGGAACAAATCTTCGACATATTACATGGAGACGAGTCAGGAGTCACAAGAGGAAACCTGCCGGTGGGTATTGACTGTTTTATAAAGTAGTCAGGGTTTTAGGCATGTGTCTGCTCTTTCAAAATATAATGTAATATTCATAATAGTTCAACAGGGTAATGCCGGGGGAAACAAGGTGCATCTGAACCTCGACTGAACCTTTGGGCACTTTTCCAAAACTAGTCATCCGCTTTGCCTTTTCCGCCTGCACTGTAGTATATCCGGTTATCCAAGTTTTCAAGCATTTACATGTACATTTACATTTAGGTCATTCAGCAGACGCTTTTGTCCAAAGCGACTTACAACAAGTACATTTGTCAAAAGAAAGAAACAAAGAAACCACAACATATCATTGCCGATAAAGTAAGAGCTAAAAAAAGATAAAGTGTTAGATCCTCGTCTGAGTAAAGTAGTAGCTGTTCAGTAAACATACCTTAAGAACAACAGTGCTATGATCAAAGTGCTATATAGGTATAGAGGGGGGGGGGGGGGGGGTGTTAGTTGGTCATGCTATGCAGAGTCGAGGTGAAGTCTGAACAGGTGAGTCTTGAGCCTTTTTCGGAAGATGGCAAATGACTCTGCTGTCCAAGCAGTTGATCCTTTAACCACAAGGTTGTCGGTTTGATTCCTGTCTGTCTGCATGTTGTCCTTGAGCGAGACACTGAAGCCCAAGTTGTTCCCCGGGCCCTTCACAGCAGCCAACGGCTCCAAAATGCTTAGGATGGGTTAAATGCTTAGGTCGTTCCGCACCTGTTCAGGTTGAGGGCTGATCCTCATATGAACTGATACCCAGTCCTACTGCAAACAAGACATGATGTTCAAATCAGTTCATAAATCAATCTAAACCGGTGTTGCAACATTTAATGACTGAAACCGTCGCATGCTCTTCACCACATAACAATGAGATTGGCACGATCAACCTTACTCCGGGGTCATTGATTGCCCAGTTCCCATGGCTCCTCCCACTTTGCATTGTTTGTTTAGTAGGTTAACCTAAAAAGACTGGCTGAGTTTATGCAAATCCAAATCAGATGCAAATAAATTTCAACTGTTAGATATTTGAATGTAAAGACACAAACTGCTCAGATGTTGTTTTTTTCAGAAGTTGTAAAAGTTTTGGGCAAATGTGGTTGCGTCAAATGCGTTACTGTCATTGTCTTGTTCCCTCAAGGTTCATTGCAGAGCTCTTGCACAAAAATGTAAGATTCTACAATACAATACACAGATAAAAAATTATGACAGGCCTGATTTACAAAATGAGATTTGTAAACCCTGTGTCCCTCCCTTGTCTCCTCTGTTGTTGTGATGGGTAGTATTCTCTGGTGAAGCCGGTGGTGACTCCCCGCTTCGCTGCATTCTGTACAGGAGCTTTGCTGGAACAGCTGGGAGCAATTGCTAAGAATAACAACCTGCACATTCAGGTGAGCCCACCAAACCAGGCTACGCCCAAAGGGAGTTGCCACAGAGACTGTTTCGTGTTGGACCTGTGGGATTTTCTAATAATCAAGTAAACTCACACAAATGTAATTTCCAAAGGCAAAATGCTCACATGGGAGAATGAAAATAATTTGGCGATAGTTGTCCCGTGACATCCCAGGCTCTGTATGAATGCTACAGAATTGAATTAAAGATAAAGCGGTGATTTAAATTCTGACATATACGGGTTTATTTCCAGAGTCATATCTGTGAAACTGTCGAGGACATTGAGGTTGTAAAGGAGCTGTTTCCCGAATCGGAGTGTTACGCAGACGTCTATCACAAATACAACCTGCTCACTGACAAGGTGAGGACACACAGCTTGTACCCAAGCAGACACACAATACAAATGTTGATAAAAATGCTGAGTCATATGATGATGATTCACAGACTGTGATGGCCCATGGCTGCTACCTGAGTGATGAAAAGCTGGCTCTGTTCAGAGAGACTGGAGCCTCTTTGTCTCACTGTCCCAATTCGAACATTTCGTAAGTCGCTGATTGTGTCACGATCTTGGTTTTTGTTCTTTGATTTCCTCCATTAATTTTAGTAATTTCCGTCACTTGTGTTTGCAGTTGTTGATTTCCTTTTTTTTTGTGTAGTCTTTGTGATTAGTCTCTTCAGCCTGTTAACTTTCCCTTGTGCGGCTCACCACCGCTCTGTCTGTCCTCCCAGTGTCCCCAGTAACTTGGGGATTTCATTCATTGGCTGGAAGTTTTGCTTTTTTTTTTTTATTTCATTTCATTTATGATCCCTGTGGGGTCCTGTTTAGACGGGGGGTGTGAGGGTCCACCCCCATAAAATGTTGTGATTAAGTAGATGCAATTTCTCGCATTCAGGTGCATTCTAACATGTTTCTAGAAGATGTCTCTTCCGTATCGAATGTCTCTTGTTCCAAGAAATGAAAATGAGAATTAAATAGGCCTATCATAGTTATACTGACATATTTTTTATAATGCCTTTGCAATAGTAAAAAAAAAAGCTTTTGCACAGCTTTTGTGTGTATCACATAGTGGCATGCACTCATGATAGCCTAAATATTAATCAGAGAGTACATTGTTAATTTACACATGGCCTTTTTTTCAGCTTCTTAAATTATCCACGCCACCCATTTCTTTCTCATCTCCACCACCTTTTTTACGTTTCAACATTTTTTCATTTTCTCTGTGTAACTTCAGAGGGAAGTCAGTGACCCGGCTGAGGGTCAGGCTGAGCCAATCAGATTGAACAAAAAGCGGAGCAGTCCAAGTTGGGAGGGGCTGTTCACCCCCCCCCCCCCCCCAATTGACAGTATTGAATCAGAAACAGCCAAAAAGGAAAAAAAAGAGAAAAAAACTAAATTTCTGCTTATATCTCGGGAAGGGAGGGTCGTAGAGACTTGGGAGTGGGTGGCGTCTGACCTTATTCGACCCTTCTGAACATACCAGTATTAAGACCGTGTCTCTACGACTTACTGTTCCATAGATACAGCCAAAATAAAAAAAGGAATTAACCCTAACCCGAACAACAACAATCCTGAATCCAACCCTAACCCTAATGGTAAACGATAAAGTGGAACGGATTTGATCGTGAAGCAATGAAAAGAGCGCTGGACAAATTAGACCCGTCATGCACTAATACTTTAATGGCAAAAGTGAGGGGGTCCAAACAACTTTTTTTAAAAGGTGGAGGGTTCCACCTCAATATACGGTGGCGACGCCCATGCCTTAAGCAAATGTTCAGACATGCAAAAGATGAAACACCATCATTGCTCTCTCTCTCTCTGTTTGCTCAGGTTGTGCAGTGGGATGTTGGATGTCCGCAACGTCTTGAAACACAAAGTGAAGTTGGGGCTGGGAACAGGTGGAAGCAACTCTCAAGAAGCAGAAAAATTATGTTTGGCTTTGTTTTGGAAACTCCTTGGACCAGTATATTCAAGCATGCCTGGGAACTGGAGGCAGCTGGTGCAGGAACATAGTTACTAGTTGTCTGGTTTTACAGCAGAGGGATTTAACATGCGAATCAACTGACCACAAGCGGGTCACTTTGTTTGAAATACAGTGGTTTAACTGTCTAACAGAAGCTACTGATGCTACTACAGTAGCTGGTGTTTTATTTTCAGGCCTCGCAGAAAGCTGGAAAAGTGACGCAATTTCATATCCACAATATGTGTGTATGTACTGTAAATATCTGAGTTTGTATCTGCATGCATATTTGTGTTAATTTCACTCGCGTTTTTGTGCTGTCAGACGTGGCGGGGGGCTACTCGGCCTCTATTCTGGATGCTGTGAGGAAAACTCTGGACACATCCAAAGTCTTAACCATCCAGAACCCAGAATACAACACGCTCACCTTTGAGGAGGTGTTCAGACTGGCCACACTGGGAGGCAGCCAAGGTAAGACACAACACCACTCTGAAACAGGTAGCATCGGTGTAGAAGTTTGTATTTTGTCTCTAAGTCATATTCTACACCAACAGTCTTACTGAAGTCATTAGTCACTCAGCAGCAGAATGAATGAATAAAATGCATGTCTTCAGACTCAAACCCTCCTTGGAACCATATGTTCCATGGACGGGAGGTCCATGGAACTCTCTCTTCCAAACTTTCCAGGCTGACATAATGTCCCTGGAACATGGCCTGGATCGGGCTTGAAATACAGGAGACAAGAGCCTCCAGACGAGGTGGCCGAGTGGTTAAGGCGATGGACTGCTAATCCATTGTGCTCTGCGCGCGTGGGTTCGAATCCCATCCTCGTCGCAATGTAATGTATAATGCCAATATCGCTGAATGGGCATTAACCATGAGTTCCGTTGCTCCATCAGGAATGGTTTTCTTCTCAATCATAGAATGCCAATACGTCAAACCATTTCGAAGGGAAATTCCATTTGAAAAAACTAGAGGTAGGCTTTCAAACTGGAAACAAAGCCTTGTGGAGAATGCGGGCATCGATCCCGCTACCTCTCGCATGCTAAGCGAGCGCTCTACCATTTGAGCTAATTCCCCTACAGAGTGAGTCCTTACATCCTACTCCCCAGGATGTCACACTCTTCCAAACTTTCCAAGCTGACGTAAAGTCCCTGGAATATGGCCTGGATCCGGCTTGAAATACAGGAGACAAGAGCTTCCAGACGAGGTGGCCGAGTGGTTAAGGCGATGAACTGCTAATCCATTGTGCTCTGCACGCGTGGGTTCGAATCCCATCCTCGTCGCAGTGTAATTCCTTTCTTGCATGATGCTAATCTCACTAAATGAGAATAAACCATGATTACCTTTGCTCCATCAGGAATGCTTTTCTTCTCAATCCTAGAATGCCAATACATCAAAGCATTTCGAAGGGAAATTCCATTTGAAAAAACTAGAGGTAGGCTTTCAAACTGGAAACAAAGCCTTGTGGAGAATGCGGGCATCGATCCCGCTACCTCTCGCATGCTAAGCGAGCGCTCTACCATTTGAGCTAATTCCCCTACAGAGTGAGTCCTTACATCCTACTCCCCAGGATGTCACACTCTTCCAAACTTTCCAAGCTGACGTAAAGTCCCTGGAATATGGCCTGGATCGGGCTTGAAATACAGGAGACAAGAGCCTCCAGACGAGGTGGCCGAGTGGTTAAGGCGATGGACTGCTAATCCATTGTGCTCTGCACGCGTGGGTTGGAATCCCATCCTCGTCGCAGTGTAATTCCTTTCTTGCATGATGCTAATCTCACTAAATGAGAATAAACCATGATTACCTTTGCTCCATCAGGAATGGTTTTCTTCTCAATCATAGAATGCCAATACGTCAAACCATTTCGAAGGGAAATTCCATTTGAAAAAACTAGAGGTAGGCTTTCAAACTGGAAACAAAGCCTTGTGGAGAATGCGGGCATCGATCCCGCTACCTCTCGCATGCTAAGCGAGCGCTCTACCATTTGAGCTAATTCCCCTACAGAGTGAGTCCTTACATCCTACTCCCCAGGATGTCACACTCTTCCAAACTTTCCAAGCTGACGTAAAGTCCCTGGAATATGGCCTGGATCGGGCTTGAAATACAGGAGACAAGAGCCTCCAGACGAGGTGGCCGAGTGGTTAAGGCGATGGACTGCTAATCCATTGTGCTCTGCACGCTTGGGTTCGAATCCCATCCTCGTCGCTGTGTAATTCCTTTCTTGCATGATGCTAATCTCACTAAATGAGAATAAACCATGATTACCTTTGCTCCATCAGGAATGCTTTTCTTCTCAATCCTAGAATGCCAATACATCAAAGCATTTCGAAGGGAAATTCCATTTGAAAAAACTAGAGGTAGGCTTTCAAACTGGAAATAAAGCCTTGTGGAGAATGCGGGCATCGATCCCGCTACTTCTCGCATGCTAAGCGAGCGCTCTACCATTTGAGCTAATTCCCCTACAGAGTGATTCCTTACATCCTACTCCCCAGGATGTCACACTCTTCCAAACTTTCCAGGCTGACGTAATGTCCCTGGAACATGGCCTGGATCGGGCGTGAAATAAATGAGATAAGAGCCACGAGACGAGGTGGCCGAGTGGTTAAGGCGATGGACTGCTAATCCATTGTGCTCTGCGCGCGTGGGTTCGAATCCCATCCTCGTCGCAATGTAATGTATAATGCCAATATCGCTGAATGGGCATTAACCATGAGTTCCGTTGCTCCATCAGGAATGGTTTTCTTCTCAATCATAGAATGCCAATACGTCAAACCATTTCGAAGGGAAATTCCATTTGAAAAAACTAGAGGTAGGCTTTCAAACTGGAAACAAAGCCTTGTGGAGAATGCGGGCATCGATCCCGCTACCTCTCGCATGCTAAGCGAGCGCTCTACCATTTGAGCTAATTCCCCTACAGAGTGAGTCCTTACATCCTACTCCCCAGGATGTCACACTCTTCCAAACTTTCCAAGCTGACGTAAAGTCCCTGGAATATGGCCTGGATCCGGCTTGAAATACAGGAGACAAGAGCTTCCAGACGAGGTGGCCGAGTGGTTAAGGCGATGAACTGCTAATCCATTGTGCTCTGCACGCGTGGGTTCGAATCCCATCCTCGTCGCAGTGTAATTCCTTTCTTGCATGATGCTAATCTCACTAAATGAGAATAAACCATGATTACCTTTGCTCCATCAGGAATGCTTTTCTTCTCAATCCTAGAATGCCAATACATCAAAGCATTTCGAAGGGAAATTCCATTTGAAAAAACTAGAGGTAGGCTTTCAAACTGGAAACAAAGCCTTGTGGAGAATGCGGGCATCGATCCCGCTACCTCTCGCATGCTAAGCGAGCGCTCTACCATTTGAGCTAATTCCCCTACAGAGTGAGTCCTTACATCCTACTCCCCAGGATGTCACACTCTTCCAAACTTTCCAAGCTGACGTAAAGTCCCTGGAATATGGCCTGGATCGGGCTTGAAATACAGGAGACAAGAGCCTCCAGACGAGGTGGCCGAGTGGTTAAGGCGATGGACTGCTAATCCATTGTGCTCTGCACGCGTGGGTTGGAATCCCATCCTCGTCGCAGTGTAATTCCTTTCTTGCATGATGCTAATCTCACTAAATGAGAATAAACCATGATTACCTTTGCTCCATCAGGAATGGTTTTCTTCTCAATCATAGAATGCCAATACGTCAAACCATTTCGAAGGGAAATTCCATTTGAAAAAACTAGAGGTAGGCTTTCAAACTGGAAACAAAGCCTTGTGGAGAATGCGGGCATCGATCCCGCTACCTCTCGCATGCTAAGCGAGCGCTCTACCATTTGAGCTAATTCCCCTACAGAGTGAGTCCTTACATCCTACTCCCCAGGATGTCACACTCTTCCAAACTTTCCAAGCTGACGTAAAGTCCCTGGAATATGGCCTGGATCGGGCTTGAAATACAGGAGACAAGAGCCTCCAGACGAGGTGGCCGAGTGGTTAAGGCGATGGACTGCTAATCCATTGTGCTCTGCACGCTTGGGTTCGAATCCCATCCTCGTCGCTGTGTAATTCCTTTCTTGCATGATGCTAATCTCACTAAATGAGAATAAACCATGATTACCTTTGCTCCATCAGGAATGCTTTTCTTCTCAATCCTAGAATGCCAATACATCAAAGCATTTCGAAGGGAAATTCCATTTGAAAAAACTAGAGGTAGGCTTTCAAACTGGAAATAAAGCCTTGTGGAGAATGCGGGCATCGATCCCGCTACTTCTCGCATGCTAAGCGAGCGCTCTACCATTTGAGCTAATTCCCCTACAGAGTGATTCCTTACATCCTACTCCCCAGGATGTCACACTCTTCCAAACTTTCCAGGCTGACGTAATGTCCCTGGAACATGGCCTGGATCGGGCGAGAAATAAATGAGATAAGAGCCACGAGACGAGGTGGCCGAGTGGTTAAGGCGATGGACTGCTAATCCATTGTGCTCTGCACGCGTCGGTTCGAATCCCATCCTCGTCGCAATGTAATGTATAATGCCAATATCGCTGAATGGGCTTTAACCATGAGTTCCGTTGCTCCATCAGGAATGGTTTTCTTCTCAATCATAGAATGCCAATACGTCAAACCATTTCGAAGGGAAATTCCATTTGAAAAAACGAGAGGTAGGCTTTCAAACTGGAAATAAAGCCTTGTGGAGAATGCGGGCATCGATCCCGCTACCTCTCGCATGCTAAGCGAGCGCTCTACCATTTGAGCTAATTCCCCTACAGAGTGAGTCCTTACATCCTACTCCCCAGGATGTCACACTCTTCCAAACTTTCCAGGCTGACGTAAAGTCCCTGGAATATGGCCTGGATCGGGCTTGAAATACAGGAGACAAGAGCCACCAGACGAGGTGGCCGAGTGGTTAAGGCGATGGACTGCTAATCCATTGTGCTCTGCACGCGTGGGTTCGAATCCCATCCTCGTCGCAGTGTAATTCCTTTCTTGCATGATGCTAATCTCACTAAATGAGGATAAACCATGATTACCTTTGCTCCATCAGGAATGCTTTACTTCTCAATCCTAGAATGCCAATACATCAAAGCATTTCGAAGGGAAATTCCATTTGAAAAAACTAGAGGTAGGCTTTCAAACTGGAAATAAAGCCTTATGGAGAATGCGGGCATCGATCCCGCTACTTCTCGCATGCTAAGCGAGCGCTCTACCATTTGAGCTAATTCCCCTACAGAGTGAGTCCTTACATCCTACTCCCCAGGATGTCACACTCTTCCAAACTTTCCAAGCTGACGTAAAGTCCCTGGAATTTTGGCCTGGATCGTGCGAGAAATAAATGAGATAAGATCCACCAGACGAGTTGGCCGAGTGGTTAAGGCGATGGACTGCTAATCCATTGTGCTCTGGACGCGTGGGTTCGAATCCCATCCTCGTCGCAATGTAATGTATAATGCCAATATCGCTGAATGGGCATTAACCATGAGTTCCGTTGCTCCATCAGGAATGGTTTTCTTCTCAATCATAGAATGCCAATACGTCAAACCATTTCGAAGGGAAATTCCATTTGAAAAAACGAGAGGTAGGCTTTCAAACTGGAAACAAAGCCTTGTGGAGAATGCGGGCATCGATTCCGCTACCTCTCGCATGCTAAGCGAGCGCTCTACCATTTGAGCTAATTCCCCTACAGAGTGAGTCCTTACATCCTACTCCCCAGGATGTCACACTCTTCCAAACTTTCCAGGCTGACGTAAAGTCCCTGGAATATGGCCTGGATCGGGCTTGAAATACAGGAGACAAGAGCCTCCAGACGAGGTGGCCGAGTGGTTAAGGCGATGGACTGCTAATCCATTGTGCTCTGCACGCGTGGGTTCGAATCCCATCCTCGTCGCAGTGTAATTCCTTTCTTGCATGATGCTAATCTCACTAAATGAGAATAAACCATGATTACCTTTGCTCCATCAGGAATGCTTTACTTCTCAATCATTGAATGCCAATACATCAAAGCATTTCAAAGGGAAATTCCATTTGAAAAAACGAGAGGTAGGCTTTCAAACTGGAAATGAAGCCTTGTGGAGAATGCGGGCATCGATCCCGCTACCTCTCGCATGCTAAGCGAGCGCTCTACCATTTGAGCTAATTCCCCTACAGAGTCAGTCCTTACATCCTACTCCCCAGGATGTTACACTCTTCCAAACTTTCCAGGCTGACGTAAAGTCCCTGGAATATGGCCTGGATCGGGCTTGAAATACAGGAGACAAGAGCCTCCAGACGAGGTGGCCGAGTGATTAAGGCGATGGATTGCTAATCCATTGTGCTCTGCACGCGTGGGTTCGAATCCCATCCTCGTCACAGTGTAATTCCTTTCTTGCATGATGCTAATTTCACTAAATGAGAATAAACCATGATTACCTTTGCTCCATCAGGAATGCTTTTCTTCTCAATCATAGAATGCCAATACATCAAAGCATTTCAAAGGGAAATTCCATTTGAAAAAACTAGAGGTAGGCCTTCAAACTGGAAATAAAGCCTTGTGGAGAATGCGGGCATCGATCCCGCTACTTCTCGCATGCTAAGCGAGCGCTCTACCATTTGAGCTAATTCCCCTACAGAGTGGTTCCTTACATCCTACTCCACAGGATGTCACACTCTTCCAAACTTTCCAGGCTGACGTAAATTCCCTGGAATTTTGGCCTGGATCGTGCGAGAAATAAATGAGATAAGATCCACCAGACGAGGTGGCCGAGTGGTTAAGGCGATGGACTGCTAATCCATTGTGCTCTGGACGCGTGGGTTCGAATCCCATCCTCGTCGCAATGTAATGTATAATGCCAATATCGCTGAATGGGCATTAACCATGAGTTCCGTTGCTCCATCAGGAATGGTTTTCTTCTCAATCATAGAATGCCAATACGTCAAACCATTTCGAAGGGAAATTCCATTTGAAAAAACGAGAGGTAGGCTTTCAAACTGGAAATAAAGCCTTGTGGAGAATGCGGGCATCGATCCCGCTACCTCTCGCATGCTAAGCGAGCACTCTACCATTTGAGCTAATTCCCCTACAGAGTGAGTCCTTACATCCTACTCCCCAGGATATCACAATCTTCCAAACTTTCCAGGCTGACGTAAAGTCCCTGGAATATGGCCTGGATCGGGCTTGAAATACAGGAGACAAGAGCCTCCAGACGAGGTGGCCGAGTGGTTAAGGCGATGGACTGCTAATCCATTGTGCTCTGCACGCGTGGGTTCGAATCCCATCCTCGTCGCAGTGTAATTCCTTTCTTGCATGATGCTAATCTCACTAAATGAGAATAAACCATGATTACCTTTGCTCCATCAGGAATGCTTTTCTTCTCAATCATAGAATGCCAATACATCAAAGCATTTCAAAGGGAAATTCCATTTGAAAAAACTAGAGGTAGGCTTTCAAACTGGAAATAAAGCCTTGTGGAGAATGCGGGCATCGATCCCGCTAATTCTCGCATGCTAAGCGAGCGCTCTACCATTTGAGCTAATTCCCCTACAGAGTGAGTCCTTACATCCTACTCCCCAGGATGTCACACTCTTCCAAACTGTCCAGGCTGACGTAAAGTCCCTTGAATATGGCCTGGATCGGGCTTGAAATACAGGAGACAAGAGCCTCCAGACGAGGTGGCCGAGTGATTAAGGCGATGGATTGCTAATCCATTGTGCTCTGCACGCGTGGGTTCGAATCCCATCCTCGTCACAGTGTAATTCCTTTCTTGCATGATGCTAATTTCACTAAATGAGAATAAACCATGATTACCTTTGCTCCATCAGGAATGCTTTTCTTCTCAATCATAGAATGCCAATACATCAAAGCATTTCAAAGGGAAATTCCATTTGAAAAAACTAGAGGTAGGCCTTCAAACTGGAAATAAAGCCTTGTGGAGAATGCGGGCATCGATCCCGCTACTTCTCGCATGCTAAGCGAGCGCTCTACCATTTGAGCTAATTCCCCTACAGAGTGGTTCCTTACATCCTACTCCACAGGATGTCACACTCTTCCAAACTTTCCAGGCTGACGTAAATTCCCTGGAATTTTGGCCTGGATCGTGCGAGAAATAAATGAGATAAGATCCACCAGACGAGGTGGCCGAGTGGTTAAGGCGATGGACTGCTAATCCATTGTGCTCTGCACGCTTGGGTTCGAATCCCATCCTCGTCGCTGTGTAATTCCTTTCTTGCATGATGCTAATCTCACTAAATGAGAATAAACCATGATTACCTTTGCTCCATCAGGAATGCTTTTCTTCTCAATCCTAGAATGCCAATACATCAAAGCATTTCGAAGGGAAATTCCATTTGAAAAAACTAGAGGTAGGCTTTCAAACTGGAAATAAAGCCTTGTGGAGAATGCGGGCATCGATCCCGCTACTTCTCGCATGCTAAGCGAGCGCTCTACCATTTGAGCTAATTCCCCTACAGAGTGAGTCCTTACATCCTACTCCCCAGGATGTCACACTCTTCCAAACTTTCCAAGCTGACGTAAAGTCCCTGGAATTTTGGCCTGGATCGTGCGAGAAATAAATGAGATAAGATCCACCAGACGAGTTGGCCGAGTGGTTAAGGCGATGGACTGCTAATCCATTGTGCTCTGGACGCGTGGGTTCGAATCCCATCCTCGTCGCAATGTAATGTATAATGCCAATATCGCTGAATGGGCATTAACCATGAGTTCCGTTGCTCCATCAGGAATGGTTTTCTTCTCAATCATAGAATGCCAATACGTCAAACCATTTCGAAGGGAAATTCCATTTGAAAAAACTAGAGGTAGGCTTTCAAACTGGAAACAAAGCCTTGTGGAGAATACGCCATCGATCCCGCTACCTCTCACATGCTAAGCGAGCGCTCTACCATTTGAGCTAATTCCCCTACAGAGTGAGTCCTTACATCCTACTCCCCAGGATGTCACACTCTTCCAAACTTTCCAAGCTGACGTAAAGTCCCTGGAATATGGCCTGGATCGGGCTTGAAATACAGGAGACAAGAGCCTCCAGACGAGGTGGCCGAGTGGTTAAGGCGATGGACTGCTAATCCATTGTGCTCTGCACGCGTGGGTTCGAATCCCATCCTCGTCGCAGTGTAATTCCTTTCTTGCATGATGCTAATCTCACTAAATGAGAATAAACCATGATTACCTTTGCTCCATCAGGAATGCTTTTCTTCTCAATCCTAGAATGCCAATACATCAAAGCATTTCGAAGGGAAATTCCATTTGAAAAAACTAGAGGTAGGCTTTCAAACTGGAAATAAAGCCTTGTGGAGAATGCGGGCATCGATCCCGCTACTTCTCGCATGCTAAGCGAGCGCTCTACCATTTGAGCTAATTCCCCTACAGAGTGAGTTCTTACATCCTACTCCCCAGGATGTTACACTCTTCCAAACTTTCCAGGCTGACGTAAAGTCCCTGGAATATGGCCTGGATCGGGCTTGAAATACAGTAGACAAGAGCCTCCAGACGAGGTGGCCGAGTGGTTAAGGCGATGGACTGCTAATCCATTGTGCTCTGCACGCGTGGGTTCGAAACCCATCCTCGTCGCAGTGTAATTCCTTTCTTGCATGATGCTAATCTCACTAAATGAGAATAAACCATGATTACCTTTGCTCCATCAGGAATGCTTTTCTTCTCAATCATAGAATGCCAATACATCAAAGCATTTCAAAGGGAAATTCCATTTGAAAAAACTAGAGGTAGGCTTTCAAACTGGAAATAAAGCCTTGTGGAGAATGCGGGCATCGATCCCGCTACTTCTCGCATGCTAAGCGAGCGCTCTACCATTTGAGCTAATTCCCCTACAGAGTGATTCCTTACATCCTACTCCCCAGGATGTCACACTCTTCCAAACTGTCCAGGCTGACGTAAAGTCCCTGGAATATGGCCTGGATCGTGCGAGAAATAAATGAGATAAGAACCACCAGACGAGGTGGCCGAGTGGTTAAGGCGATGGACTGCTAATCCATTGTGCTCTGCACGCGTGGGTTCGAATCCCATCCTCGTCGCAATGTAATGTATAATGCCAATATCGCTGAATGGGCATTAACCATGAGGTCCGTTGCTCCATCAGGAATGGTTTTCTTCTCAATCATAGAATGCCAATACGTCAAACCATTTCGAAGGGAAATTCCATTTGAAAAAACGAGAGGTAGGCTTTCAAACTGGAAACAAAGCCTTGTGGAGAATGCGGGCATCGATTCCGCTACCTCTCGCATGCTAAGCGAGCGCTCTACCATTTGAGCTAATTCCCCTACAGAGTGAGTCCTTACATCCTACTCCCCAGGATGTCACACTCTTCCAAACTTTCCAGGCTGACGTAAAGTCCCTGGAATATGGCCTGGATCGGGCTTGAAATACAGGAGACAAGAGCCTCCAGACGAGGTGGCCGAGTGGTTAAGGCGATGGACTGCTAATCCATTGTGCTCTGCACGCGTGGGTTCGAATCCCATCCTCGTCGCAGTGTAATTCCTTTCTTGCATGATGCTAATCTCACTAAATGAGAATAAACCATGATTACCTTTGCTCCATCAGGAATGCTTTACTTCTCAATCATTGAATGCCAATACATCAAAGCATTTCAAAGGGAAATTCCATTTGAAAAAACGAGAGGTAGGCTTTCAAACTGGAAATGAAGCCTTGTGGAGAATGCGGGCATCGATCCCGCTACCTCTCGCATGCTAAGCGAGCGCTCTACCATTTGAGCTAATTCCCCTACAGAGTCAGTCCTTACATCCTACTCCCCAGGATGTTACACTCTTCCAAACTTTCCAGGCTGACGTAAAGTCCCTGGAATATGGCCTGGATCGGGCTTGAAATACAGGAGACAAGAGCCTCCAGACGAGGTGGCCGAGTGATTAAGGCGATGGATTGCTAATCCATTGTGCTCTGCACGCGTGGGTTCGAATCCCATCCTCGTCACAGTGTAATTCCTTTCTTGCATGATGCTAATTTCACTAAATGAGAATAAACCATGATTACCTTTGCTCCATCAGGAATGCTTTTCTTCTCAATCATAGAATGCCAATACATCAAAGCATTTCAAAGGGAAATTCCATTTGAAAAAACTAGAGGTAGGCCTTCAAACTGGAAATAAAGCCTTGTGGAGAATGCGGGCATCGATCCCGCTACTTCTCGCATGCTAAGCGAGCGCTCTACCATTTGAGCTAATTCCCCTACAGAGTGGTTCCTTACATCCTACTCCACAGGATGTCACACTCTTCCAAACTTTCCAGGCTGACGTAAATTCCCTGGAATTTTGGCCTGGATCGTGCGAGAAATAAATGAGATAAGATCCACCAGACGAGGTGGCCGAGTGGTTAAGGCGATGGACTGCTAATCCATTGTGCTCTGGACGCGTGGGTTCGAATCCCATCCTCGTCGCAATGTAATGTATAATGCCAATATCGCTGAATGGGCATTAACCATGAGTTCCGTTGCTCCATCAGGAATGGTTTTCTTCTCAATCATAGAATGCCAATACGTCAAACCATTTCGAAGGGAAATTCCATTTGAAAAAACGAGAGGTAGGCTTTCAAACTGGAAATAAAGCCTTGTGGAGAATGCGGGCATCGATCCCGCTACCTCTCGCATGCTAAGCGAGCACTCTACCATTTGAGCTAATTCCCCTACAGAGTGAGTCCTTACATCCTACTCCCCAGGATATCACAATCTTCCAAACTTTCCAGGCTGACGTAAAGTCCCTGGAATATGGCCTGGATCGGGCTTGAAATACAGGAGACAAGAGCCTCCAGACGAGGTGGCCGAGTGGTTAAGGCGATGGACTGCTAATCCATTGTGCTCTGCACGCGTGGGTTCGAATCCCATCCTCGTCGCAGTGTAATTCCTTTCTTGCATGATGCTAATCTCACTAAATGAGAATAAACCATGATTACCTTTGCTCCATCAGGAATGCTTTTCTTCTCAATCATAGAATGCCAATACATCAAAGCATTTCAAAGGGAAATTCCATTTGAAAAAACTAGAGGTAGGCTTTCAAACTGGAAATAAAGCCTTGTGGAGAATGCGGGCATCGATCCCGCTACTTCTCGCATGCTAAGCGAGCGCTCTACCATTTGAGCTAATTCCCCTACAGAGTGATTCCTTACATCCTACTCCCCAGGATGTTACACTCTTCCAAACTGTCTAGGCTGACGTAAAGTCCCTGGAATATGGCCTGGATCGTGCGAGAAATAAATGAGATAAGAGCCACCAGACGAGTTGGCCGAGTGGTTAAGGCGATGGACTGCTAATCCATTGTGCTCTGCACGCGTGGGTTCGAATCCCATCCTCGTCGCAATGTAATGTATAATGCCAATATCGCTGAATGGGCATTAACCATGAGTTCCGTTGCTCCATCAGGAATGGTTTTCTTCTCAATCATAGAATGCCAATACGTCAAACCATTTCGAAGGGAAATTCCATTTGAAAAAACGAGAGGTAGGCTTTCAAACTGGAAATAAAGCCTTGTGGAGAATGCGGGCATCGATCCCGCTACCTCTCGCATGCTAAGCGAGCACTCTACCATTTGAGCTAATTCCCCTACAGAGTGAGTCCTTACATCCTACTCCCCAGGATATCACAATCTTCCAAACTTTCCAGGCTGACGTAAAGTCCCTGGAATATGGCCTGTATCGGGCTTGAAATACAGGAGACAAGAGCCTCCAGACGAGGTGGCCGAGTGGTTAAGGCGATGGACTGCTAATCCATTGTGCTCTGCACGCGTGGGTTCGAATCCCATCCTCGTCGCAGTGTAATTCCTTTCTTGCATGATGCTAATCTCACTAAATGAGAATAAACCATGATTACCTTTGCTCCATCAGGAATGCTTTTCTTCTCAATCATAGAATGCCAATACATCAAAGCATTTCAAAGGGAAATTCCATTTGAAAAAACTAGAGGTAGGCTTTCAAACTGGAAATAAAGCCTTGTGGAGAATGCGGGCATCGATCCCGCTACTTCTCGCATGCTAAGCGAGCGCTCTACCATTTGAGCTAATTCCCCTACAGAGTGATTCCTTACATCCTACTCCCCAGGATGTTACACTCTTCCAAACTGTCTAGGCTGACGTAAAGTCCCTGGAATATGGCCTGGATCGTGCGAGAAATAAATGAGATAAGAGCCACCAGACGAGTTGGCCGAGTGGTTAAGGCGATGGACTGCTAATCCATTGTGCTCTGCACGCGTGGGTTCGAATCCCATCCTCGTCGCAATGTAATGTATAGTGCCAATATCGCTGAATGGGCATTAACCATGAGTTCCGTTGCTCCATCAGGAATGGTTTTCTTCTCAATCATAGAATGCCAATACGTCAAACCATTTCGAAGGGAAATTCCATTTGAAAAAACGAGAGGTAGGCTTTCAAACTGGAAATAAAGCCTTGTGGAGAATGCGGGCATCGATCCCGCTACCTCTCGCATGCTAAGCGAGCACTCTACCATTTGAGCTAATTCCCCTACAGAGTGAGTCCTTACATCCTACTCCCCAGGATATCACAATCTTCCAAACTTTCCAGGCTGACGTAAAGTCCCTGGAATATGGCCTGGATCGGGCTTGAAATACAGGAGACAAGAGCCTCCAGACGAGGTGGCCGAGTGGTTAAGGCGATGGACTGCTAATCCATTGTGCTCTGCACGCGTGGGTTCGAATCCCATCCTCGTCGCAGTGTAATTCCTTTCTTGCATGATGCTAATCTCACTAAATGAGAATAAACCATGATTACCTTTGCTCCATCAGGAATGCTTTTCTTCTCAATCATAGAATGCCAATACATCAAAGCATTTCAAAGGGAAATTCCATTTGAAAAAACTAGAGGTAGGCTTTCAAACTGGAAATAAAGCCTTGTGGAGAATGCGGGCATCGATCCCGCTACTTCTCGCATGCTAAGCGAGCGCTCTACCATTTGAGCTAATTCCCCTACAGAGTGATTCCTTACATCCTACTCCCCAGGATGTTACACTCTTCCAAACTGTCTAGGCTGACGTAAAGTCCCTGGAATATGGCCTGGATCGTGCGAGAAATAAATGAGATAAGAGCCACCAGACGAGTTGGCCGAGTGGTTAAGGCGATGGACTGCTAATCCATTGTGCTCTGCACGCGTGGGTTCGAATCCCATCCTCGTCGCAATGTAATGTATAATGCCAATATCGCTGAATGGGCATTAACCATGAGTTCCGTTGCTCCATCAGGAATGGTTTTCTTCTCAATCATAGAATGCCGATACGTCAAACCATTTCGAAGGGAAATTCCATTTGAAAAAACGAGAGGTAGGCTTTCAAACTGGAAATAAAGCCTTGTGGAGAATGCGGGTATCGATCCCGCTACCTCTCGCATGCTAAGCGAGCGCTCTACCATTTGAGCTAATTCCCCTACAGAGTCAGTCCTTACATCCTACTCCCCAGGATATCACAATCTTCCAAACTTTCCAGGCTGACGTAAAGTCCCTGGAATATGGCCTGGATCGGGCTTGAAATACAGGAGGCAAGAGCCTCCAGACGAGGTGGCCGAGTGGTTAAGGCGATGGACTGCTAATCCATTGTGCTCTGCACGCGTGGGTTCGAATCCCATCCTCGTCGCAGTGTAATTCCTTTCTTGCATGATGCTAATCTCACTAAATGAGAATAAACCATGATTACCTTTGCTCCATCAGGAATGCTTTTCTTCTCAATCATAGAATGCCAATACATCAAAGCATTTCAAAGGGAAATTCCATTTGAAAAAACTAGAGGTAGGCTTTCAAACTGGAAATAAAGCCTTGTGGAGAATGCGGGCATCGATCCCGCTACTTCTCGCATGCTAAGCGAGCGCTCTACCATTTGAGCTAATTCCCCTACAGAGTGAGTCCTTACATCCTACTCCCCAGGATGTCACACTCTTCCAAACTGTCCAGGCTGACGTAAAGTCCCTGGAATATGGCCTGGATCGGGCTTGAAATACAGGAGACAAGAGCCTCCAGACGAGGTGGCCGAGTGATTAAGGCGATGGATTGCTAATCCATTGTGCTCTGCACGCGTGGGTTCGAATCCCATCCTCGTCACAGTGTAGTTCCTTTCTTGCATGATGCTAATTTCACTAAATGAGAATAAACCATGATTACCTTTGCTCCATCAGGAATGCTTTTCTTCTCAATCATAGAATGCCAATACATCAAAGCATTTCAAAGGGAAATTCCATTTGAAAAAACTAGAGGTAGGCCTTCAAACTGGAAATAAAGCCTTGTGGAGAATGCGGGCATCGATCCCGCTACTTCTCGCATGCTAAGCGAGCGCTCTACCATTTGAGCTAATTCCCCTACAGAGTGGTTCCTTACATCCTACTCCACAGGATGTCACACTCTTCCAAACTTTCCAGGCTGACGTAAATTCCCTGGAATTTTGGCCTGGATCGTGCGAGAAATAAATGAGATAAGATCCACCAGACGAGGTGGCCGAGTGGTTAAGGCGATGGACTGCTAATCCATTGTGCTCTGGACGCGTGGGTTCGAATCCCATCCTCGTCGCAATGTAATGTATAATGCCAATATCGCTGAATGGGCATTAACCATGAGTTCCGTTGCTCCATCAGGAATGGTTTTCTTCTCAATCATAGAATGCCAATACGTCAAACCATTTCGAAGGGAAATTCCATTTGAAAAAACGAGAGGTAGGCTTTCAAACTGGAAATAAAGCCTTGTGGAGAATGCGGGCATCGATCCCGCTACCTCTCGCATGCTAAGCGAGCACTCTACCATTTGAGCTAATTCCCCTACAGAGTGAGTCCTTACATCCTACTCCCCAGGATATCACAATCTTCCAAACTTTCCAGGCTGACGTAAAGTCCCTGGAATATGGCCTGGATCGGGCTTGAAATACAGGAGACAAGAGCCTCCAGACGAGGTGGCCGAGTGGTTAAGGCGATGGACTGCTAATCCATTGTGCTCTGCACGCGTGGGTTCGAATCCCATCCTCGTCGCAGTGTAATTCCTTTCTTGCATGATGCTAATCTCACTAAATGAGAATAAACCATGATTACCTTTGCTCCATCAGGAATGCTTTTCTTCTCAATCATAGAATGCCAATACATCAAAGCATTTCAAAGGGAAATTCCATTTGAAAAAACTAGAGGTAGGCTTTCAAACTGGAAATAAAGCCTTGTGGAGAATGCGGGCATCGATCCCGCTACTTCTCGCATGCTAAGCGAGCGCTCTACCATTTGAGCTAATTCCCCTACAGAGTGATTCCTTACATCCTACTCCCCAGGATGTTACACTCTTCCAAACTGTCTAGGCTGACGTAAAGTCCCTGGAATATGGCCTGGATCGTGCGAGAAATAAATGAGATAAGAGCCACCAGACGAGTTGGCCGAGTGGTTAAGGCGATGGACTGCTAATCCATTGTGCTCTGCACGCGTGGGTTCGAATCCCATCCTCGTCGCAATGTAATGTATAATGCCAATATCGCTGAATGGGCATTAACCATGAGTTCCGTTGCTCCATCAGGAATGGTTTTCTTCTCAATCATAGAATGCCAATACGTCAAACCATTTCGAAGGGAAATTCCATTTGAAAAAACGAGAGGTAGGCTTTCAAACTGGAAATAAAGCCTTGTGGAGAATGCGGGCATCGATCCCGCTACCTCTCGCATGCTAAGCGAGCGCTCTACCATTTGAGCTAATTCCCCTACAGAGTCAGTCCTTACATCCTACTCCCCAGTATATCACAATCTTCCAAACTTTCCAGGCTGACGTAAAGTCCCTGGAATATGGCCTGGATCGGGCTTGAAATACAGGAGACAAGAGCCTCCAGACGAGGTGGCCGAGTGGTTAAGGCGATGGACTGCTAATCCATTGTGCTCTGCACGCGTGGGTTCGAATCCCATCCTCGTCGCAGTGTAATTCCTTTCTTGCATGATGCTAATCTCACTAAATGAGAATAAACCATGATTACCTTTGCTCCATCAGGAATGCTTTTCTTCTCAATCATAGAATGCCAATACATCAAAGCATTTCAAAGGGAAATTCCATTTGAAAAAACTAGAGGTAGGCTTTCAAACTGGAAATAAAGCCTTGTGGAGAATGCGGGCATCGATCCCGCTACTTCTCGCATGCTAAGCGAGCGCTCTACCATTTGAGCTAATTCCCCTACAGAGTGATTCCTTACATCCTACTCCCCAGGATGTTACACTCTTCCAAACTGTCTAGGCTGACGTAAAGTCCCTGGAATATGGCCTGGATCGTGCGAGAAATAAATGAGATAAGAGCCACCAGACGAGTTGGCCGAGTGGTTAAGGCGATGGACTGCTAATCCATTGTGCTCTGCACGCGTGGGTTCGAATCCCATCCTCGTCGCAATGTAATGTATAATGCCAATATCGCTGAATGGGCATTAACCATGAGTTCCGTTGCTCCATCAGGAATGGTTTTCTTCTCAATCATAGAATGCCAATACGTCAAACCATTTCGAAGGGAAATTCCATTTGAAAAAACGAGAGGTAGGCTTTCAAACTGGAAATAAAGCCTTGTGGAGAATGCGGGCATCGATCCCGCTACCTCTCGCATGCTAAGCGAGCGCTCTACCATTTGAGCTAATTCCCCTACAGAGTCAGTCCTTACATCCTACTCCCCAGTATATCACAATCTTCCAAACTTTCCAGGCTGACGTAAAGTCCCTGGAATATGGCCTGGATCGGGCTTGAAATACAGGAGACAAGAGCCTCCAGACGAGGTGGCCGAGTGGTTAAGGCGATGGACTGCTAATCCATTGTGCTCTGCACGCGTGGGTTCGAATCCCATCCTCGTCGCAGTGTAATTCCTTTCTTGCATGATGCTAATCTCACTAAATGAGAATAAACCATGATTACCTTTGCTCCATCAGGAATGCTTTTCTTCTCAATCATAGAATGCCAATACATCAAAGCATTTCAAAGGGAAATTCCATTTGAAAAAACTAGAGGTAGGCTTTCAAACTGGAAATAAAGCCTTGTGGAGAATGCGGGCATCGATCCCGCTACTTCTCGCATGCTAAGCGAGCGCTCTACCATTTGAGCTAATTCCCCTACAGAGTGAGTCCTTACATCCTACTCCCCAGGATGTCACACTCTTCCAAACTGTCCAGGCTGACGTAAAGTCCCTGGAATATGGCCTGGATCGGGCTTGAAATACAGGAGACAAGAGCCTCCAGACGAGGTGGCCGAGTGATTAAGGCGATGGATTGCTAATCCATTGTGCTCTGCACGCGTGGGTTCGAATCCCATCCTCGTCACAGTGTAATTCCTTTCTTGCATGATGCTAATTTCACTAAATGAGAATAAACCATGATTACCTTTGCTCGATCAGGAATGCTTTTCTTCTCAATCATAGAATGCCAATACATCAAAGCATTTCAAAGGGAAATTCCATTTGAAAAAACTAGAGGTAGGCCTTCAAACTGGAAATAAAGCCTTGTGGAGAATGCGGGCATCGATCCCGCTACTTCTCGCATGCTAAGCGAGCGCTCTACCATTTGAGCTAATTCCCCTACAGAGTGATTCCTTACATCCTACTCCCCAGGATGTTACACTCTTCCAAACTGTCTAGGCTGACGTAAAGTCCCTGGAATATGGCCTGGATCGTGCGAGAAATAAATGAGATAAGAGCCACCAGACGAGTTGGCCGAGTGGTTAAGGCGATGGACTGCTAATCCATTGTGCTCTGCACGCGTGGGTTCGAATCCCATCCTCGTCGCAATGTAATGTATAATGCCAATATCGCAGAATGGGCAGTAACCATGAGTTCCGTTGCTCCATCAGGAATGGTTTTCTTCTCAATCATAGAATGCCAATACGTCAAACCATTTCGAAGGGAAATTCCATTTGAAAAAACGAGAGGTAGGCTTTCAAACTGGAAACAAAGCCTTGTGGAGAATGCGGGCATCGATCCCGCTACCTCTCGCATGCTAAGCGAGCGCTCTACCATTTGAGCTAATTCCCCTACAGAGTGAGTCCTTACATCCTACTCCCCAGGATATCACAATCTTCCAAACTTTCCAGGCTGACGTAAAGTCCCTGGAATATGGCCTGTATCGGGCTTGAAATACAGGAGACAAGAGCCTCCAGACGAGGTGGCCGAGTGGTTAAGGCGATGGACTGCTAATCCATTGTGCTCTGCACGCGTGGGTTCGAATCCCATCCTCGTCGCAGTGTAATTCCTTTCTTGCATGATGCTAATCTCACTAAATGAGAATAAACCATGATTACCTTTGCTCCATCAGGAATGCTTTTCTTCTCAATCATAGAATGCCAATACATCAAAGCATTTCAAAGGGAAATTCCATTTGAAAAAACTAGAGGTAGGCTTTCAAACTGGAAATAAAGCCTTGTGGAGAATGCGGGCATCGATCCCGCTACTTCTCGCATGCTAAGCGAGCGCTCTACCATTTGAGCTAATTCCCCTACAGAGTGATTCCTTACATCCTACTCCCCAGGATGTTACACTCTTCCAAACTGTCTAGGCTGACGTAAAGTCCCTGGAATATGGCCTGGATCGTGCGAGAAATAAATGAGATAAGAGCCACCAGACGAGTTGGCCGAGTGGTTAAGGCGATGGACTGCTAATCCATTGTGCTCTGCACGCGTGGGTTCGAATCCCATCCTCGTCGCAATGTAATGTATAATGCCAATATCGCTGAATGGGCATTAACCATGAGTTCCGTTGCTCCATCAGGAATGGTTTTCTTCTCAATCATAGAATGCCAATACGTCAAACCATTTCGAAGGGAAATTCCATTTGAAAAAACGAGAGGTAGGCTTTCAAACTGGAAATAAAGCCTTGTGGAGAATGCGGGCATCGATCCCGCTACCTCTCGCATGCTAAGCGAGCACTCTACCATTTGAGCTAATTCCCCTACAGAGTGAGTCCTTACATCCTACTCCCCAGGATATCACAATCTTCCAAACTTTCCAGGCTGACGTAAAGTCCCTGGAATATGGCCTGGATCGGGCTTGAAATACAGGAGACAAGAGCCTCCAGACGAGGTGGCCGAGTGGTTAAGGCGATGGACTGCTAATCCATTGTGCTCTGCACGCGTGGGTTCGAATCCCATCCTCGTCGCAGTGTAATTCCTTTCTTGCATGATGCTAATCTCACTAAATGAGAATAAACCATGATTACCTTTGCTCCATCAGGAATGCTTTTCTTCTCAATCATAGAATGCCAATACATCAAAGCATTTCAAAGGGAAATTCCATTTGAAAAAACTAGAGGTAGGCTTTCAAACTGGAAATAAAGCCTTGTGGAGAATGCGGGCATCGATCCCGCTACTTCTCGCATGCTAAGCGAGCGCTCTACCATTTGAGCTAATTCCCCTACAGAGTGATTCCTTACATCCTACTCCCCAGGATGTTACACTCTTCCAAACTGTCTAGGCTGACGTAAAGTCCCTGGAATATGGCCTGGATCGTGCGAGAAATAAATGAGATAAGAGCCACCAGACGAGTTGGCCGAGTGGTTAAGGCGATGGACTGCTAATCCATTGTGCTCTGCACGCGTGGGTTCGAATCCCATCCTCGTCGCAATGTAATGTATAATGCCAATATCGCTGAATGGGCATTAACCATGAGTTCCGTTGCTCCATCAGGAATGGTTTTCTTCTCAATCATAGAATGCCGATACGTCAAACCATTTCGAAGGGAAATTCCATTTGAAAAAACGAGAGGTAGGCTTTCAAACTGGAAATAAAGCCTTGTGGAGAATGCGGGTATCGATCCCGCTACCTCTCGCATGCTAAGCGAGCGCTCTACCATTTGAGCTAATTCCCCTACAGAGTCAGTCCTTACATCCTACTCCCCAGGATATCACAATCTTCCAAACTTTCCAGGCTGACGTAAAGTCCCTGGAATATGGCCTGGATCGGGCTTGAAATACAGGAGGCAAGAGCCTCCAGACGAGGTGGCCGAGTGGTTAAGGCGATGGACTGCTAATCCATTGTGCTCTGCACGCGTGGGTTCGAATCCCATCCTCGTCGCAGTGTAATTCCTTTCTTGCATGATGCTAATCTCACTAAATGAGAATAAACCATGATTACCTTTGCTCCATCAGGAATGCTTTTCTTCTCAATCATAGAATGCCAATACATCAAAGCATTTCAAAGGGAAATTCCATTTGAAAAAACTAGAGGTAGGCTTTCAAACTGGAAATAAAGCCTTGTGGAGAATGCGGGCATCGATCCCGCTACTTCTCGCATGCTAAGCGAGCGCTCTACCATTTGAGCTAATTCCCCTACAGAGTGAGTCCTTACATCCTACTCCCCAGGATGTCACACTCTTCCAAACTGTCCAGGCTGACGTAAAGTCCCTGGAATATGGCCTGGATCGGGCTTGAAATACAGGAGACAAGAGCCTCCAGACGAGGTGGCCGAGTGATTAAGGCGATGGATTGCTAATCCATTGTGCTCTGCACGCGTGGGTTCGAATCCCATCCTCGTCACAGTGTAGTTCCTTTCTTGCATGATGCTAATTTCACTAAATGAGAATAAACCATGATTACCTTTGCTCCATCAGGAATGCTTTTCTTCTCAATCATAGAATGCCAATACATCAAAGCATTTCAAAGGGAAATTCCATTTGAAAAAACTAGAGGTAGGCCTTCAAACTGGAAATAAAGCCTTGTGGAGAATGCGGGCATCGATCCCGCTACTTCTCGCATGCTAAGCGAGCGCTCTACCATTTGAGCTAATTCCCCTACAGAGTGGTTCCTTACATCCTACTCCACAGGATGTCACACTCTTCCAAACTTTCCAGGCTGACGTAAATTCCCTGGAATTTTGGCCTGGATCGTGCGAGAAATAAATGAGATAAGATCCACCAGACGAGGTGGCCGAGTGGTTAAGGCGATGGACTGCTAATCCATTGTGCTCTGGACGCGTGGGTTCGAATCCCATCCTCGTCGCAATGTAATGTATAATGCCAATATCGCTGAATGGGCATTAACCATGATTTCCGTTGCTCCATCAGGAATGGTTTTCTTCTCAATCATAGAATGCCAATACGTCAAACCATTTCGAAGGGAAATTCCATTTGAAAAAACGAGAGGTAGGCTTTCAAACTGGAAATAAAGCCTTGTGGAGAATGCGGGCATCGATCCCGCTACCTCTCGCATGCTAAGCGAGCACTCTACCATTTGAGCTAATTCCCCTACAGAGTGAGTCCTTACATCCTACTCCCCAGGATATCACAATCTTCCAAACTTTCCAGGCTGACGTAAAGTCCCTGGAATATGGCCTGGATCGGGCTTGAAATACAGGAGACAAGAGCCTCCAGACGAGGTGGCCGAGTGGTTAAGGCGATGGACTGCTAATCCATTGTGCTCTGCACGCGTGGGTTCGAATCCCATCCTCGTCGCAGTGTAATTCCTTTCTTGCATGATGCTAATCTCACTAAATGAGAATAAACCATGATTACCTTTGCTCCATCAGGAATGCTTTTCTTCTCAATCATAGAATGCCAATACATCAAAGCATTTCAAAGGGAAATTCCATTTGAAAAAACTAGAGGTAGGCTTTCAAACTGGAAATAAAGCCTTGTGGAGAATGCGGGCATCGATCCCGCTACTTCTCGCATGCTAAGCGAGCGCTCTACCATTTGAGCTAATTCCCCTACAGAGTGATTCCTTACATCCTACTCCCCAGGATGTTACACTCTTCCAAACTGTCTAGGCTGACGTAAAGTCCCTGGAATATGGCCTGGATCGTGCGAGAAATAAATGAGATAAGAGCCACCAGACGAGTTGGCCGAGTGGTTAAGGCGATGGACTGCTAATCCATTGTGCTCTGCACGCGTGGGTTCGAATCCCATCCTCGTCGCAATGTAATGTATAATGCCAATATCGCTGAATGGGCATTAACCATGAGTTCCGTTGCTCCATCAGGAATGGTTTTCTTCTCAATCATAGAATGCCAATACGTCAAACCATTTCGAAGGGAAATTCCATTTGAAAAAACGAGAGGTAGGCTTTCAAACTGGAAATAAAGCCTTGTGGAGAATGCGGGCATCGATCCCGCTACCTCTCGCATGCTAAGCGAGCGCTCTACCATTTGAGCTAATTCCCCTACAGAGTCAGTCCTTACATCCTACTCCCCAGTATATCACAATCTTCCAAACTTTCCAGGCTGACGTAAAGTCCCTGGAATATGGCCTGGATCGGGCTTGAAATACAGGAGACAAGAGCCTCCAGACGAGGTGGCCGAGTGGTTAAGGCGATGGACTGCTAATCCATTGTGCTCTGCACGCGTGGGTTCGAATCCCATCCTCGTCGCAGTGTAATTCCTTTCTTGCATGATGCTAATCTCACTAAATGAGAATAAACCATGATTACCTTTGCTCCATCAGGAATGCTTTTCTTCTCAATCATAGAATGCCAATACATCAAAGCATTTCAAAGGGAAATTCCATTTGAAAAAACTAGAGGTAGGCTTTCAAACTGGAAATAAAGCCTTGTGGAGAATGCGGGCATCGATCCCGCTACTTCTCGCATGCTAAGCGAGCGCTCTACCATTTGAGCTAATTCCCCTACAGAGTGATTCCTTACATCCTACTCCCCAGGATGTTACACTCTTCCAAACTGTCTAGGCTGACGTAAAGTCCCTGGAATATGGCCTGGATCGTGCGAGAAATAAATGAGATAAGAGCCACCAGACGAGTTGGCCGAGTGGTTAAGGCGATGGACTGCTAATCCATTGTGCTCTGCACGCGTGGGTTCGAATCCCATCCTCGTCGCAATGTAATGTATAATGCCAATATCGCTGAATGGGCATTAACCATGAGTTCCGTTGCTCCATCAGGAATGGTTTTCTTCTCAATCATAGAATGCCAATACGTCAAACCATTTCGAAGGGAAATTCCATTTGAAAAAACGAGAGGTAGGCTTTCAAACTGGAAATAAAGCCTTGTGGAGAATGCGGGCATCGATCCCGCTACCTCTCGCATGCTAAGCGAGCGCTCTACCATTTGAGCTAATTCCCCTACAGAGTCAGTCCTTACATCCTACTCCCCAGTATATCACAATCTTCCAAACTTTCCAGGCTGACGTAAAGTCCCTGGAATATGGCCTGGATCGGGCTTGAAATACAGGAGACAAGAGCCTCCAGACGAGGTGGCCGAGTGGTTAAGGCGATGGACTGCTAATCCATTGTGCTCTGCACGCGTGGGTTCGAATCCCATCCTCGTCGCAGTGTAATTCCTTTCTTGCATGATGCTAATCTCACTAAATGAGAATAAACCATGATTACCTTTGCTCCATCAGGAATGCTTTTCTTCTCAATCATAGAATGCCAATACATCAAAGCATTTCAAAGGGAAATTCCATTTGAAAAAACTAGAGGTAGGCTTTCAAACTGGAAATAAAGCCTTGTGGAGAATGCGGGCATCGATCCCGCTACTTCTCGCATGCTAAGCGAGCGCTCTACCATTTGAGCTAATTCCCCTACAGAGTGAGTCCTTACATCCTACTCCCCAGGATGTTACACTCTTCCAAACTGTCTAGGCTGACGTAAAGTCCCTGGAATATGGCCTGGATCGTGCGAGAAATAAATGAGATAAGAGCCACCAGACGAGTTGGCCGAGTGGTTAAGGCGATGGACTGCTAATCCATTGTGCTCTGCACGCGTGGGTTCGAATCCCATCCTCGTCGCAATGTAATGTATAATGCCAATATCGCTGAATGGGCATTAACCATGAGTTCCGTTGCTCCATCAGGAATGGTTTTCTTCTCAATCATAGAATGCCAATACGTCAAACCATTTCGAAGGGAAATTCCATTTGAAAAAACGAGAGGTAGGCTTTCAAACTGGAAATAAAGCCTTGTGGAGAATGCGGGCATCGATCCCGCTACCTCTCGCATGCTAAGCGAGCGCTCTACCATTTGAGCTAATTCCCCTACAGAGTCAGTCCTTACATCCTACTCCCCAGTATATCACAATCTTCCAAACTTTCCAGGCTGACGTAAAGTCCCTGGAATATGGCCTGGATCGGGCTTGAAATACAGGAGACAAGAGCCTCCAGACGAGGTGGCCGAGTGGTTAAGGCGATGGACTGCTAATCCATTGTGCTCTGCACGCGTGGGTTCGAATCCCATCCTCGTCGCAGTGTAATTCCTTTCTTGCATGATGCTAATCTCACTAAATGAGAATAAACCATGATTACCTTTGCTCCATCAGGAATGCTTTTCTTCTCAATCATAGAATGCCAATACATCAAAGCATTTCAAAGGGAAATTCCATTTGAAAAAACTAGAGGTAGGCTTTCAAACTGGAAATAAAGCCTTGTGGAGAATGCGGGCATCGATCCCGCTACTTCTCGCATGCTAAGCGAGCGCTCTACCATTTGAGCTAATTCCCCTACAGAGTGAGTCCTTACATCCTACTCCCCAGGATGTCACACTCTTCCAAACTGTCCAGGCTGACGTAAAGTCCCTGGAATATGGCCTGGATCGGGCTTGAAATACAGGAGACAAGAGCCTCCAGACGAGGTGGCCGAGTGATTAAGGCGATGGATTGCTAATCCATTGTGCTCTGCACGCGTGGGTTCGAATCCCATCCTCGTCACAGTGTAATTCCTTTCTTGCATGATGCTAATTTCACTAAATGAGAATAAACCATGATTACCTTTGCTCGATCAGGAATGCTTTTCTTCTCAATCATAGAATGCCAATACATCAAAGCATTTCAAAGGGAAATTCCATTTGAAAAAACTAGAGGTAGGCCTTCAAACTGGAAATAAAGCCTTGTGGAGAATGCGGGCATCGATCCCGCTACTTCTCGCATGCTAAGCGAGCGCTCTACCATTTGAGCTAATTCCCCTACAGAGTGAGTCCTTACATCCTACTCCCCAGGATATCACAATCTTCCAAACTTTCCAGGCTGACGTAAAGTCCCTGGAATATGGCCTGGATCGGGCTTGAAATACAGGAGACAAGAGCCTCCAGACGAGGTGGCCGAGTGGTTAAGGCGATGGACTGCTAATCCATTGTGCTCTGCACGCGTGGGTTCGAATCCCATCCTCGTCGCAGTGTAATTCCTTTCTTGCATGATGCTAATCTCACTAAATGAGAATAAACCATGATTACCTTTGCTCCATCAGGAATGCTTTTCTTCTCAATCATAGAATGCCAATACATCAAAGCATTTCAAAGGGAAATTCCATTTGAAAAAACTAGAGGTAGGCTTTCAAACTGGAAATAAAGCCTTGTGGAGAATGCGGGCATCGATCCCGCTACTTCTCGCATGCTAAGCGAGCGCTCTACCATTTGAGCTAATTCCCCTACAGAGTGATTCCTTACATCCTACTCCCCAGGATGTTACACTCTTCCAAACTGTCTAGGCTGACGTAAAGTCCCTGGAATATGGCCTGGATCGTGCGAGAAATAAATGAGATAAGAGCCACCAGACGAGTTGGCCGAGTGGTTAAGGCGATGGACTGCTAATCCATTGTGCTCTGCACGCGTGGGTTCGAATCCCATCCTCGTCGCAATGTAATGTATAATGCCAATATCGCTGAATGGGCATTAACCATGAGTTCCGTTGCTCCATCAGGAATGGTTTTCTTCTCAATCATAGAATGCCAATACGTCAAACCATTTCGAAGGGAAATTCCATTTGAAAAAACGAGAGGTAGGCTTTCAAACTGGAAATAAAGCCTTGTGGAGAATGCGGGCATCGATCCCGCTACCTCTCGCATGCTAAGCGAGCGCTCTACCATTTGAGCTAATTCCCCTACAGAGTCAGTCCTTACATCCTACTCCCCAGTATATCACAATCTTCCAAACTTTCCAGGCTGACGTAAAGTCCCTGGAATATGGCCTGGATCGGGCTTGAAATACAGGAGACAAGAGCCTCCAGACGAGGTGGCCGAGTGGTTAAGGCGATGGACTGCTAATCCATTGTGCTCTGCACGCGTGGGTTCGAATCCCATCCTCGTCGCAGTGTAATTCCTTTCTTGCATGATGCTAATCTCACTAAATGAGAATAAACCATGATTACCTTTGCTCCATCAGGAATGCTTTTCTTCTCAATCATAGAATGCCAATACATCAAAGCATTTCAAAGGGAAATTCCATTTGAAAAAACTAGAGGTAGGCTTTCAAACTGGAAATAAAGCCTTGTGGAGAATGCGGGCATCGATCCCGCTACTTCTCGCATGCTAAGCGAGCGCTCTACCATTTGAGCTAATTCCCCTACAGAGTGAGTCCTTACATCCTACTCCCCAGGATGTTACACTCTTCCAAACTGTCTAGGCTGACGTAAAGTCCCTGGAATATGGCCTGGATCGTGCGAGAAATAAATGAGATAAGAGCCACCAGACGAGTTGGCCGAGTGGTTAAGGCGATGGACTGCTAATCCATTGTGCTCTGCACGCGTGGGTTCGAATCCCATCCTCGTCGCAATGTAATGTATAATGCCAATATCGCTGAATGGGCATTAACCATGAGTTCCGTTGCTCCATCAGGAATGGTTTTCTTCTCAATCATAGAATGCCAATACGTCAAACCATTTCGAAGGGAAATTCCATTTGAAAAAACGAGAGGTAGGCTTTCAAACTGGAAATAAAGCCTTGTGGAGAATGCGGGCATCGATCCCGCTACCTCTCGCATGCTAAGCGAGCGCTCTACCATTTGAGCTAATTCCCCTACAGAGTCAGTCCTTACATCCTACTCCCCAGTATATCACAATCTTCCAAACTTTCCAGGCTGACGTAAAGTCCCTGGAATATGGCCTGGATCGGGCTTGAAATACAGGAGACAAGAGCCTCCAGACGAGGTGGCCGAGTGGTTAAGGCGATGGACTGCTAATCCATTGTGCTCTGCACGCGTGGGTTCGAATCCCATCCTCGTCGCAGTGTAATTCCTTTCTTGCATGATGCTAATCTCACTAAATGAGAATAAACCATGATTACCTTTGCTCCATCAGGAATGCTTTTCTTCTCAATCATAGAATGCCAATACATCAAAGCATTTCAAAGGGAAATTCCATTTGAAAAAACTAGAGGTAGGCTTTCAAACTGGAAATAAAGCCTTGTGGAGAATGCGGGCATCGATCCCGCTACTTCTCGCATGCTAAGCGAGCGCTCTACCATTTGAGCTAATTCCCCTACAGAGTGAGTCCTTACATCCTACTCCCCAGGATGTCACACTCTTCCAAACTGTCCAGGCTGACGTAAAGTCCCTGGAATATGGCCTGGATCGGGCTTGAAATACAGGAGACAAGAGCCTCCAGACGAGGTGGCCGAGTGATTAAGGCGATGGATTGCTAATCCATTGTGCTCTGCACGCGTGGGTTCGAATCCCATCCTCGTCACAGTGTAATTCCTTTCTTGCATGATGCTAATTTCACTAAATGAGAATAAACCATGATTACCTTTGCTCGATCAGGAATGCTTTTCTTCTCAATCATAGAATGCCAATACATCAAAGCATTTCAAAGGGAAATTCCATTTGAAAAAACTAGAGGTAGGCCTTCAAACTGGAAATAAAGCCTTGTGGAGAATGCGGGCATCGATCCCGCTACTTCTCGCATGCTAAGCGAGCGCTCTACCATTTGAGCTAATTCCCCTACAGAGTGATTCCTTACATCCTACTCCCCAGGATGTTACACTCTTCCAAACTGTCTAGGCTGACGTAAAGTCCCTGGAATATGGCCTGGATCGTGCGAGAAATAAATGAGATAAGAGCCACCAGACGAGTTGGCCGAGTGGTTAAGGCGATGGACTGCTAATCCATTGTGCTCTGCACGCGTGGGTTCGAATCCCATCCTCGTCGCAATGTAATGTATAATGCCAATATCGCAGAATGGGCAGTAACCATGAGTTCCGTTGCTCCATCAGGAATGGTTTTCTTCTCAATCATAGAATGCCAATACGTCAAACCATTTCGAAGGGAAATTCCATTTGAAAAAACGAGAGGTAGGCTTTCAAACTGGAAACAAAGCCTTGTGGAGAATGCGGGCATCGATCCCGCTACCTCTCGCATGCTAAGCGAGCGCTCTACCATTTGAGCTAATTCCCCTACAGAGTGAGTCCTTACATCCTACTCCCCAGGATGTCACACTCTTCCAAACTGTCCAGGCTAACGTAAAGTCCCTGGAATATGGCCTGGATCGTGCGAGAAATAAATGAGATAAGAACCACCAGACGAGGTGGCCGAGTGGTTAAGGCGATGGACTGCTAATCCATTGTGCTCTGCACGCGTGGGTTCGAATCCCATCCTCGTCGTAATGTATAATGCCAATATCGCTGAATGGGCATTAACCATGAGTTCCGTTGCTCCATCAGGAATGGTTTTCTTCTCAATCATAGAATGCCAATACGTCAAACCATTTCGAAGGGAAATTCCATTTGAAAAAACGAGAGGTAGGCTTTCAAACTGGAAATAAAGCCTTGTGCAGAATGCGGGCATCGATCCCGCTACCGCTCGCATGCTAAGCGAGCGCTCTACCATTTGAGCTAATTCCCATACGGAGTGAGTCCTTACATCCTACTCCCCAGGATGTCACACTCTTCCAAACTTTCCAGGCTGACGTAAAGTCCCTGGAATATGGCCTGGATCCGGCTTGAAATACAGGAGACAAGAGCCTCCAGACGAGGTGGCCGAGTGGTTAAGGCGATGGACTGCTAATCCATTGTGCTCTGCACGCGTGGGTTGGAATCCCATCCTCGTCGCAGTGTAATTCCTTTCTTGCATGATGCTAATCTCACTAAATGAGAATAAACCATGATTACCTTTGCTCCATCAGGAATGCTTTACTTCTCAATCATAGAATGCCAATACATCAAAGCATTTCAAAGGGAAATTCCATTTGAAAAAACCAGAGGTAGGCTTTCAAACTGGAAACAAAGCCTTGTGGAGAATGCGGGCATCGATCCCGCTACCTCTCGCATGCTAAGCGAGCACTCTACCATTTGAGCTAATTCCCCTACAGAGTGAGCCCTTACATCCTACTCCCCAGGATGTTACACTCTTCCAAACTGTCTAGGCTGACGTAAAGTCCCTGGAATATGGCCTGGATCGTGCGAGAAATAAATGAGATAAGAGCCACCAGACGAGTTGGCCGAGTGGTTAAGGCGATGGACTGCTAATCCATTGTGCTCTGCACGCGTGGGTTCGAATCCCATCCTCGTCGCAATGTAATGTATAATGCCAATATCGCAGAATGGGCAGTAACCATGAGTTCCGTTGCTCCATCAGGAATGGTTTTCTTCTCAATCATAGAATGCCAATACGTCAAACCATTTCGAAGCGAAATTCCATTTGAAAAAACGAGAGGTAGGCTTTCAAACTGGAAACAAAGCCTTGTGGAGAATGCGGGCATCGATCCCCCTACCTCTCGCATGCTAAGCGAGCGCTCTACCATTTGAGCTAATTCCCCTACAGAGTGAGTCCTTACATCCTACTCCCCAGGATGTCACACTCTTCCAAACTTTCCAGGCTGACGTAAAGTCCCTGGAATATGGCCTGGATCGTGCGAGAAATAAATGAGATAAGAACCACTAGACGAGGTGGCCGAGTGGTTAAGGCGATGGACTGCTAATCCATTGTGCTCTGCACGCGTGGGTTCGAATCCCATCCTCGTCGCAATGTAATGTATAATGCCAATATCGCTGAATGGGCATTAACCATGAGTTCCGTTGCTCCATCAGGAATGGTTTTCTTCTCAATCATAGAATGCCAATACGTCAAACCATTTCGAAGGGAAATTCCATTTGAAAAAACGAGAGGTAGGCTTTCAAACTGGAAATAAAGCCTTGTGGAGAATGCGGGCATCGATCTCGCTACCTCTCGCATGCTAAGCGAGCGCTCTACCATTTGGGCTAATTCCCCTACAGAGTGAGTCCTTACATCCTACTCCCCAGGATGTTACACTCTTCCAAACTTTCCAGGCTGACGTAAAGTCCCTGGAATATGGCCTGGATCGGGCTTGAAATACAGGAGACAAGAGCCTCCAGACGAGGTGGCCGAGTGGTTAAGGCGATGGACTGCTAATCCATTGTGCTCTGCACGCGTGGGTTCGAATCCCATCCTCGTCGCAGTGTAATTCCTTTCTTGCATGATGCTAATCTCACTAAATGAGAATAAACCATGATTACCTTTGCTCCATCAGGAATGCTTTACTTCTCAATCATTGAATGCCAATACATCAAAGCATTTCAAAGGGAAATTCCATTTGAAAAAACTAGAGGTAGGCTTTCAAACTGGAAACAAAGCCTTGTGGAGAATGCGGGCATCGATCCCGCTACCTCTCGCATGCTAAGCGAGCACTCTACCATTTGAGCTAATTCCCCTACAGAGTGGGCCCTTACATCCTACTCCCCAGGATGTCACACTCTTCCAAACTGTCCAGGCTGACGTAAAGTCCCTGGAATATGGCCTGGATCGTGCAAGAAATAAATGAGATAAGATCCACCAGATGAGGTGGCCGAGTGGTTAAGGCGATGGACTGCTAATCCATTGTGCTCTGCACGCGTGGGTTCGAATCCCATCCTCGTCGCAGTGTAATTCCTTTCTTCCATGATGCTAATCTCACTAAATGAGAATAAACCATGATTACCTTTGCTCCATCAGGAATGCTTTTCTTCTCAATCATAGAATGCCAATACGTCAAACCATTTCGAAGGGAAATTCCATTTGAAAAAACGAGAGGTAGGCTTTCAAACTGGAAATAAAGCCTTGTGCAGAATGCGGGCATCGATCCCGCTACCACTCGCATGCTAAGCGAGCGCTCTACCATTTGAGCTAATTCCCCTACAGAGTGAGTCCTTACATCCTACTCCCCAGGATGTCACACTCTTCCAAACTTTCCAGGCTGACGTAAAGTCCCTGGAATATGGCCTGGATCGTGCGAGAAATAAATGAAATAAGAACCACTAGACGAGGTGGCCGAGTGGTTAAGGCGATGGACTGCTAATCCATTGTGCTCTGCACGCGTGGGTTCGAATCCCATCCTCGTCGCAATGTAATGTATAATGCCAATATCGCTGAATGGGCATTAACCATGAGTTCCGTTGCTCCATCAGGAATGGTTTTCTTCTCAATCATAGAATGCCAATACGTCAAACCATTTCGAAGGGAAATTCCATTTGAAAAAACGAGAGGTAGGCTTTCAAACTGGAAATAAAGCCTTGTGGAGAATGCGGGCATCGATCCCGCTACCTCTCGCATGCTAAGCGAGCGCTCTACCATTTGGGCTAATTCCCCTACAGAGTGAGTCCTTACATCCTACTCCCCAGGATGTTACACTCTTCCAAACTTTCCAGGCTGACGTAAAGTCCCTGGAATATGGCCTGGATCGGGCTTGAAATACAGGAGACAAGAGCCTCCAGACGAGGTGGCCGAGTGGTTAAGGCGATGGACTGCTGATCCATTGTGCTCTGCATGCGTGGGTTCGAATCCCATCCTCGTCGCAGTGTAATTCCTTTCTTGCATGATGCTAATCTCACTAAATGAGAATAAACCATGATTACCTTTGCTCCATCAGGAATGCTTTTCTTCTCAATCATAGAATGCCAATACATCAAAGCATTTCGAAGGGAAATTCCATTTGAAAAAACTAGAGGTAGGCTTTCAAACTGGAAATAAAGCCTTGTGGAGAATGCGGGCATCGATCCCGCTACTTCTCGCTTGCGCTTGCTGTGTTCTGATTTCTCCGCCAAAGTAAGCCCAAAGTAAGCCCACAGCAGCCAATCACGTTCGTCCGATGGGCTTACTTTGGGCTTACTTTGGGCTTACTTTTGACCAATCACTTTCGTCCGATGGGCTTACTTTGGGCTTACTTTTGACCAATCACGTTCGTCCTGTGGGCGTACTTTGGGCTTACTTTGGGCTTACTTTTGACCAATCAACGATCCTCCCGCTGGGCTTACATTTAGCCGCTGTCGCGATCTTTTGCTCTATGACAATCCGTCTGTGCTTTGGTAAGTAGTGTATTACTATGTTATTGAACTTAAACTTTTAAGGTTTTCGACGGTAAATAAAGAGAAAAAGGTGTTGCTAAAGTTAATATAAGATGTCAAATCAAATGAAATAACGTTAGCGGTCACCGTAATCACAGCAATTATGCTAACTGAGTCGGTACTGTAACGTTACTACGTTATTGTACAGTACCGACTCGGTTTCTAAATAAACTGTATTCCCGTCCATATGAATGAATGATAAACTGTCTTCCCGTTCATATCAACGATCAACTGTCTTACCGTCCGTATGAACGATCAACTGTATGTATGTAGGCTATGTATATGTCCATATATATATAGCTGGCTTTAATGACATGACAAGACATTTTACCACCATTTATGTGGTGTATACCAATAAACTCAGATTAAGAAAATATGTACACTTAATCTCAATTAATTGCTAATCTTGTTTGTTTGCAAAAATTGCTGCAATGTCACATTTTCAGTGTTGTACGGGATGATATACAGTTTTGTACTGACCAGTTTTATAGTGTATTCACATATTATCATTTTTTTAATTATAAACATTAAAATGTTGCGCCTCATCTTGACCCATATACAGGTATCTTTCAGATAACTAGAGATAACAGTCTTTTCTTTTCTCATTCAGATAATGTATGCATACCCAGTTTTTCGGCGCCAGTCAGCCAGTTCAACTAGACTGCTGATGGCGCCCTCGGAAGAGGCAAAGACCCGCACAAACACCAGGTCTGGAAGGGCCAAACCCAGACAGGAGGTGCTGGCAGAGGCATCTACTTTTGTCACTGGCCATGGTGGAGACCCAGATGACAGGCTTCTGGTACTGGCTCACTGCCAGCTGCAGTTTGGCATGTTCCAGGGCCAGAGGTTCAGATGGCTCCTGGAGAACAGCCTTGGATATGCAGTGTATTTACTGCACAGCATTTCCAAGGAAACCGTGCAGGCAAACCCTCTGTCTGAGAACAAACAGCTGTTCCAGGACTATACCTCTAATATCAGAGAGATGACGGTGGAACTGGATACGTTTAGCCGTAAGCAGGAGATGCAGAGGAAAGCTAAGGACACTGGAGACCAGGGCTGTTTGATGGTGGAGTTTGGAGATTTCAAGGGTCGCTCCATGAAGGAAATTTATGAGGACCAGAGCCAGAAGACCCAGGCCCTCATCAGTTACCTGAAGACTGCTGATGCCCGGCCCAACACCAACATGGCCATTTTCAAGACATATGTCTTGAAGAGATGCACTGCAGCCTCCACCCTCCCATCTTCAGCCTCCACTCCCTCTGTACCTCCTCCTGCACCCTCCACTTCCTCTGCACCTCCTCCTGCACCCTCCACTTCCTCTGTACCTCCTCCTGCACCCTCCACTTCCTCTGCACCTCCAGCAGGATTCCAAAGTGGCACATGGAAGCCCGCCACTGTGAAATCTCTGCTGGCACGTGGGAAAAATCTGTCACCTTCACAGCTGGCAAAAAAAATGATGTCACCAGTTAAACTCTGTGAGTAAGAGTGTGCATTTTGAATTTCCCCTACAGCAGTCCTATATGTATAGCTTGTACCATTTTAACAGATTATACAAACTTGTCCACTTTTTTCCAGCTCCAGCACCGCAGCTCACCTCACCCCCACCTTCAAAACCCCGTCAGCTTTTCCTTTCTGGTAAGTATGCACCATCTTACAGACATTTGTCTCGGTGTATTGTTAACAGTAGGCCTAATACTTTCAACATTTCCTCTCCAGACTCTGCTGAGATCGATGATGAGGAAATGGTTTCTGCTGCAGCGCAATGTGAGGCACAGCTAAATACAGGTGTGGCATATGACACAAATGCAAATATGACGTGAATGTTTAGTGACAACACTAAGAATGTTATTTTGTGGAACATTTCTACGTTTTAAATATATTTTTATTCCCAATACAGCATAAAACCACATCAACCAGGATGCAAACCTTAAAGATGTACAAAGGTGTCGCTGTTTTTTTTGTGTTTTTTGCTTAACTCCACTCACCCATGTGCTCTAAATCAATCACCTGAATTTTACCGCCTTTTTTTTCACGCGCTTTTTCACAATTACACTGCATGCTCTTCTCATTCACACTTTAGCTCCCTCTGAACCGCTGGGATGGTGGACAGTCGTTGTTCTAATCATTACAATAGTAGTTGTTACTGTGTCTGTGTGCATGTTTCATATCTGTGGGCATCATTAATACTTATGAATTCATTTTGCATAATTTTCCATGTGCTTACACTGGGTTCTTTGCTTCTTAATATTACTTAATGTACTACACTATCAACTACTAATCTTAACATTGTAGTATTTTAACAGTAGTATTATTAACATTGTACTATTTATTCAGTTTCTTTCTGTAGTATTTCTGCACTGTGGCACTTTGTGTGTTGCATTTATGGCATATCTATCAAAACCAACATTCAAGCTAATTCATTTCTCCTTCATTAGCTCTTGCAGCCACGGTGCCTCGTGAGGCCTGTGCTGATCCTCCACCAGCAGCTCTCCTCCATCAACCGCCAGCTGAGCTTCCCAGTCACTGGAAGGATCAGCTTCCACCTTACCAGCAGGAGTGGATACGGCACACTCTGTTCAAGGCCAACTCTCGTACCGGCAAGCCAGAGCTAGTGTCACAGCTGAAGCTTTGGTGGTATCCTCCTCAGCCCGCCCTCATTCACACCCAGCCTCCCGCCTCGCCTGACCACTTCTTCTGTCGGCCGTTGTTCCTGTGGATGCCCCAGAAGATGTGGCTGTTTCCTCTGGTCTGTGTTCGTCCAGCCTGCGGCAAGCACAGACTAACAGCTGCAGGACTGTACAGAACAGTGCGGAAGGTGCTGGACATCGACGGGTGGTATGACCTTGCCACCGAGTACCTGGAGTGCAAACGCTGCTCCAAAAAGTATCCTGCTTGGTCTGATGACATCTTAGGCCAGCTGGATATGGGCCACCGCAGCAAGTTTCCAGCTTTGCTCACTTACAGGTAATTCATAATTAATGTCAACCATTATTAGGTGCTTTTATTTGTGGGTTGTTGTTTTTTTTACATTACACTCCTTCCTTTCATTAGATACTCGTGCGGCATCCGTGTGCTGAGGATGATGAGGGAGAGGACAATGGGCAACAGTGTGACCCAGCTGTACAAAAAGCTGCAGGAACAACACAGCGAGGCATGGATGGAGCGGGTTCTGCAGTACCTGACAGCTTGCGAACCATTCAAAAGGTCCACTGTTGTCCGCCCCTTCGTCTTTGCTGAGCCTCCCTGCTTACCTGCCCTTCCCAAGCCCAAGTGGCTGTTAGCAGTTTATGCCAGGGATGTTCTGAGCCGGCTGCATGAGGTGAAGGCCAAAATCACCTCCATCTTTGGCTCTGTCCTCAAGATGGACTCCACCAAAAAGGTATCACAGCCCTGTTTATATACAGAATTTTGAGTGCATACATAATAGATTGATAGAGATAGGCTTTAATGTCATTGTACCAGCAGTACAACCACTGTGCAACTACTAAAAGCAATGAAGTACACACACACAATCACTACACAAACACTTCCACATGACAGTCAAATAAAATACGTACAGCATACTAAAACAAAGCCTCAGATATCATCATCATCATCATCACCAGGGAGCATAGTAGCAGCATCAGAGAAACAGAGATTTAAATATTGCACTTACATTTCATAATAATGAACACAGTTTTTAACTCCTTATCTTTTCTGAATAGGTCACGAAGAAACTCGCTGGTGCTGCTGCAGGTACAGCTGCCTGGTGCACCAATGTCGGAAACGAGTATGGTCAAGTCCTTGTCTCGGTTCTGACAGCTGGTGAGGGACAGGCACTGAACACCATGGCAGCTGGCCTGGTGAAGCGGTACAGGGAGGCGGGTGAGGCGCCACCCAAGGTGGTGTATGTGGACAGAGACTGCTGCAGTCAGCATGGCCCTTGTCGGGTGAAGGCCATGTTTGCAGGGTGGGATGAGCTTCATGTGCGCCTTGACATCTGGCATTTCATGCGCCGTTTTGCTGCAGGCGTCACCACTGAGGCTCACCCCCTGTATGGCATCTTCATGGCACGCCTGTCCACGTGCATTTTTGAGTGGGATCCACACGATGTTGCTGCTCTTCGCTGTGCCAAGGAAGGTGAGCTGGCAGCAAGAAGTGTTGGCCACATCTCGGAGGAGGCGGTGACCACTCACATCAGCCGGAGGGAGTTGGCGCTGCACTGCAGGAGGAGGACCAGAGGGGTGGAGGAGACCAACAGACTGATCGGGTCACTGATCAGTCTGTTTGACAGCGCGAGTGGGAAGGACACTCTGGGCGTTCCTCTGCTGGACCACGAACGGATCCAGCAGATATGGAAGGAGCAGCAGAAACACCTTGGCTGCATCCAAGACCCAGAGGACTTCCAGCTCTACATCAGGACGGGCACCTTGAAGAAAGGCCATGTGGAGCTGTGCTGCTACAGGTGTGCCCGTGGCTCTACCTCCCTGGAGTCCTTTCACCTCCACCTGAACAGATTTATTCCAGGTATTGCATACATATGCGTTACTAGTTGTATACCTCTTTTTTTTCTCAATATGTCTGGCTTTGTTTTATAGATACTTCATATCATATGTAGTAAATATCTTTTACAAATGTGACATGCCTCTTTGTGCATTTCACCTTCAGGAACCAGTGCCAGTGATGCGCATTTCCAGGCGTATCTTCTGGAAGGGCTGATGCGCTGGAATGATGACCGTATGGAGGACGCCGTAAAGGGAGCACCTTCCATCCGCTCCTACGGCAGCGCACTGAGAGAGGCGGTGGACCAGCTCAGCCGAAAGGTGCTAGGGAGATGCTGGGATGAGCGCTATCGCACCCCTGGAGCGTACACAGGTAAGAAATTATCCCCCATTCAACATGAAAAAGAACACCTTAATTAATTTTTTCTTTAATAACACTATGTTGATCAATGTAACCTTTAATGTATTGGATGAAATATTAATAATACTTTACTTTTTTCTTTTTTTTTTCCTAGGTGAATTGCTGGGAATGGAGTATTTGTACAGCCAGACCGGCAAGGAACTGACTCCAGTGCTCCAGAACCCAGAGGAGGAGGACAGGCTGGTGGAGGAAGTAAATGATGAGGACTTCCAAGATGAGGGCTTTGTTGAAGAGAGCATGGAGGACATCACAGTTCCTGTACTGTGTGAGGATGACCCCTCCCGTGCTCTGCAGAGCAGGCCCTCATCGTCAACGAGTCCTCAGGCCTCTCCTCCTCCGCCGTCTCCACCTCAGCCTTCTCCTCCTCCGCCGTCTCCACCTCCGCCTTCTCCACCTCCGCCCTCTCTTCCTCAGGCCCCTGCATCACCTGCTGATGTGCTGTCCGGCAGTATATCTGACGGGGCTCAGGTAAGACACTTTAATAACTATTTAAATCCAATCTCAATGACATTTTATTTCACATATATTACTATTAATCAATTAATTTATTAGGGAGCAGTGATTGGACCGGATTGGATCGCTGGGTGGGACAAGGTCCAGGAACTAGCTGTTTGCCTGGTGGAGCTCCGTGAGGCTTCGTACTACTCTGACCTGCAGGTGACCCAGATCGTCCAGCTGTGGACAGCTCTCCCTGAGGTTGACAAACAGCGTGTCAACTATCAGCCTCGCCATCAGGTGCGCCTGACAAGTGGCCGCTTTAAGGCTCCGAAGCGGTCTGGAGTCACACCGGGGGTGGAGAGCGTCAAACGCTGTTTGATCGGACATCCTGGGGGTCCAGCACAGTGGCCCAGCACCAGCCGCTTGGTTGAGGCCATTTGTACCAAGCTGTGCAGTTTGCATAAGTCGCCAACCAAGAAGTCTGGAGTCTCCACCCCCAGATGGTCAAAAATCCTTGGCGACTACCACCACATCCGGGAGCTGGTGCTCAACACGCCAAGGCTTATGGCGGAGACCACGCTCCAGCTGTTTGACCTCAATCAGAGGACACTGATTCAATGGTAAGTCAGACACATATTTTGGCAGCACTCATGTACCCCCTGGAAAGCCTTCAAATACCCAGGGTACTAGTACCCCCATTTGAGAACCACTGATCTAACACAAATGATCTTCTCTCAGGTTTCAACGGAGGCAGAAGACCCAGGAGATGAGTGTCCTCTCCCAGGGAATGGCTCCAACTCACCAGATTCCCGTGGCACCCGACCAGCTTCCGGCCCCGAAGGATAAACTGGAGCTCCTTCCTCCAACATCTGGCCCGCAGCACCAGTTTGTCCTCCCTCCTAATCTGGAGGGACAGGCTCCACTCCTGCGGCCAGGCAGACGGCCCGCTGCTGCCACCAGGGAGCGCCCCACAGCACCAGGCACTGCAGCCACCCCCACCGCACCAGGCACTGCACAGCCCATGTCAGCTCATTTAGGGAACTTAGTCCTGAACCCTGACAACACGCTGTCACTGGTGCTGGCAGCTCCTGGTGTCTCAACACCCAGTGCAGGCCCAGCTCCACTTGGTCCTGCACTGGGTGCTCCTGTGTCTCGCTTCACAGAGAGGAACAGACGACGGCGGGCCCTTGAGGAGGAGAGTGGGGTGCCCAAGAGGAGGTATGTCAGAGAAGTGGCATACAACATGTGTGGCAAGTGTGGACAGCCAAAAACCAAGGACTTTGGCCATAGCCGTCATGGCAGCGCCACCTTTTGTCCACAGGCCTCACAAGGGAAATCTCTGGAGGAGTGGCTGAAGGAACAGAGAGCACCAAAATAGATTGTGAACTTGTGTATATAGTGTATATATTGTGTGTTTGAGTACAGTTCCCCAATACAGTATCTAACAAAAGTGTATCCCTCACATTTTTTAAAAACTTTAATACATCTTTTCAGGGAACAACACTATAGAAATGACACTTTTATATAACTTAATGTAGTCAGTGTACAGCCTGTGTAACTGTATAGATTTAGCTTCACCTTGGGAAGCTGAAGGTGCAGTGATGGTGAGTCTCCAGACCTAGACCCAGTGGAGCATCTGTGAAGCACCCTGCAGCAGAAGGTGGAGGAGAGCAAGGTGTCCAACGTCCACCTGCTCTGTGACGTCATCATGGAGGAGAGATAGAGAGAGAGAGGACTCCAGCAGCAACCTGTGACATGTGTACTCACTTTTGTTGCCAACTGTTATGCAAGCTGTACACTGAGACTACTACTATATTGTTGTACTTATACTTGTGTTCATTAAATCTTATTGTACCACCATTTATGACTCAGTGTGTCCATCATTAAAAAAAACTGTCCATATTGTCCCATAGTAGCACATTTTAATGTTATCATTATATTAATAGAAACAGAAATAAACATTACTAGTCATTGGGGGGTATATCTTAAAGCCAAAGCAATGGTCTTCATAATAAATACAAATTAAGAAGTATTAATCAATACAATAACATCAAATTGCTATGGATTTTAAATCGGTTTAAACATCTGGTGCCGTGATTTCGCGAGACCAGTAGAGGGAGACGTTCTCATGGCAACGGACAAACAATCTCAGAAAGGGAGCAACAACAACACGAGTACCTGTGTCGTTCAGAACATTATTTAATGGGATCTGTTATTTACACTGGCTACTGCTTTCTCATGAGATCACGTGACTGTAACCCATAGATATATACACACATATATGACTGTAACTCCTTCTAATCGGCTCCACTGTAAATACCACTCTTTGATTCACGATGTTTTATTTGCTGATGATTAATAACAAACAAATAAAATAGTTTTAACGTTATAATGCGCTGCTCCACGGGCGCAATAATCTTAATATTATCCTGTTGTGTGAGTGTGTGACCCAGGCTTTGCCTTGGCCGGCAGGTTCGAATCCAGCTCACGGCGAAGTGCACGGCGGGTGACTCGGTTAAAATACGCCATAACTATCTATATAGAGATACAGGGGACACTGTCTATGATATTTCACTATTCAATAATTCCCCCGTGCTTTTCGCGTGTCTTTTACTCTGCGTGAGGGAGCGTAAACATTGGCCCCCTTCCTTTGCGCAGCGAGCGCTCTACCATTTGAGCTAATTCCCCTACAGAGTGATTCCTTACATCCTACTCCCCAGGATGTCACACTCTTCCAAACTTTCCAGGCTGACGTAATGTCCCTGGAACATGGCCTGGATCGGTCGTGAAATAAATGAGATAAGAGCCACCAGTCGAGGTGGCCGAGTCGCTAAAAGCGATGGACTGCTAATCCATTGTGCTCTGCACGTGTGGCTTTGAACCTCATCCTCGTTGCAATGTAATGTATTCTTTGCATGATACCACTGGATGGGCATAAACCATAAGTTCCTCCATCATAGAATGTGAGCGCTCTACCATTTGAGCTACTTCCCCTATACTTAGACGTGACCAGTGGCCCGATCTAACTGACATCCTACTCCCCACGATGCCACCCTCTTTCAAATTTATACATTGTTGGGAACACAACAGTTTCTTTTTTGGTGGTTTTGCCTGTAGCATTGTCCCTTGATGACCAGACGGGGAACTTTGAAGTGGGAAAAGACTTTGACGCCTTGAGGGTGAATGTAGCTGCTCCTGCTGGACCCATCGACCTGATCCAGTTTGACGAACCAAAGGTTGGTTGCGAAGCTTAAATCATTCACATTGAATCACAAATAAGGTAACTTAATTTCAGTGTAACGATATTTCATTTTGTATTCAATTTCAGGTTATGTTGGAAAAGTTCTTGAATTTGGGTGAGTGTTAATTTCAGTATTTTTGTCCCAACTTATCAGATTCTTTTCTGCTGCTGATCATTTACTTTATGTTCGTGTCCTTCCTGTTTGACAGGTGATGATCGTAACATAGCAGAGGTGTTTGTGGCCGGGAGGAAGGTCGTCCCGTTCACAGAATAAATGCTTTGGTCACTCGTCTCAAAGCCCAAACTCACGGGAAAGTCAGCTATCTTCACATTTATATCTGAGAGATGCAAATGTTCACCTTAAGAAGGTGGAGACACCCCACTGATGGTCTGCAATAACTAATATTCAAGTACTGTTGATGGTAGTATAGGTTAATGGAAGTCTCTGAACTGCCCTACATCAATATTACAAAAAGATGTCTGATTTTTAGATTAGATTCACTCATCAATTAGAAGTTTTACTGCTGAGATGTATGATTTTAAGCACCACCGAAGTTAAATCAAGTTATGTATTTAAATTACCATTGCAAACTATCTTATGCATATTGGGAAATGAAGGGAAATCAAATGAACTGATTGCTGAATGTGTTTGGCTTGAGAATGTATTTAAGACAAATATATATATATATATTTTTTTCAAGCTAAAGGTTAGCTAATTTCTTTTTTTCTCACAACACATCACTCTTTGACACCAATATAGGATGTTGGTTAAATTTAAATAAAGAATTCCACAAAGTCTGTTTTGATATCTGTGTGCAGCTCATGATCAAGGATCATAATCCAGGGTGTGGGTAAAAGGTTTGGATGAACAAACAGCCACTAGAGGGCGACACTGTACTTCAAATAGTCTGATATCCCTAGAATCTAATGTTCATTTTCGGTGCTGTCGATCATTAACACGGGTACAGTATGGTAATGATAGTATGTGGACACAGAGGTCTCAGTGATGACTCACACACCAGCATGCCTCTGAGAATGGGAAGTTAACTCTCAACATACACTGAGCAAGTATTTCTTCATTATGTGTTGCCCCTGGTAACCAAGAATGTTATCTTTTTTGTTTTGTTTTGATTAAAACATAAAACCAAAGCGATCGGCGTGGCTTGATAAACGTAGAGGTAAGGGAGAAATATGTATGTATATCAAACCATAGTTTGCAAAATGACATGGGAAATGTGCTTATTTAATTGATTAATTAATTAAACAACCATGTTAAGCATGTGTGTGTGTGTGTGTGTGTGTGTGTGTGTGTGTGCCGTTTTCGAAACTGCACATCGGCCTTGAATATAGCTTCGAATCAATTGAATCAGGTATTAGGTTTAAATCGTAGCTATTGGTAATATATTTTACCCACATGGCAGACTTGTTCAGGTTCAAGACTTCCCCTTGACCGGCAACAGCCTGAGAGGAAATAGTGCCTGAGAGACTGAACTGAGGGCTGGAAGGGCCCAATGCCAGAATCAGGAAGTATCTGAATGTGGTGACTTCACTTTACATTCCTGGTTTATTTCTTATTGGATTGTTGAACGTAAGTTTTATGCTTCTTCTTCTTCTTTATTGGATACACTGTATCTTACATACTAACTCATATGAATCTACTGTGTGTTATAACTAACTTCTATCTCCCTCTTTTTCGATCTGTCTAATCTGCTGAATTATTTATAGCCTATAGATGTGTGTCTGTCTGATGTCTCACGATGTCTCCTGTTAATTCAACTAACGTCAAATAGGAATTAGGTCATTGTTTTGAGATGGAATTAATCATAATAACAACAATAATAATACATTTTATGCATGTCCCCTTCGTCCTGCACGTCAGGTGACCAAACTACTGCCCCTGCGCGTTTGTGTTGCATTAAAATTTAAATAAATAAGACTTTAGTGGCATTCTTTCTTTCTTAACCACGTGGCACAGAAACCAATATTTTACCATTTTGTTCTTAATATCAGACATATGTTTATATGTTTCTTGACATTTTAGAGGAAGATGATGAGAACTGTATGTAATATTTTTGGTGCTCACATTTTCTGGCTGGTGACCCTTTAAAGCAAAGCAATAGTCTTCCTTTAACTCCTCAGCACTGATTGCTTACGAACAATTGGAACCCAAAACTGTTTTTTATTGTTGACTTTATCTTTTCAAGCCTTCAGATGTAAAACTCATTCAGTAATCTGAAACATCGTGTTTTCATCATGTAAACAGCATGTTTTCTATCCTATTAATTTCCTCAGCCCTCCAGCAGCGAGGAGAAAACTCCCCATCACACGGAGTCAGCATCCACTTCCTGTCCCACAATGCCTCTGTTTCGGGCTCCGTGTAAACGCGGCGGGGCGAAGGTTCGGAGGAGGAAGAGGAATACGGAGTGGATGGGGGGCTGCGGGAAGACGGATGAAAATGGCTTTGTGCTGTCGTTGACGCGGCTGTGTCTGCTGAGCCTGGCAGACAACATGAAGGGAGTGTGGGCGAAGGACTATGCTGATAACTACCTGGATCATTATTCATTCAGATACATCACAGGGCCTTTCAACGTTCTGCGTGAGTGTGTGAGGGCTTATCTAATAATCAGCTCTACAAAGTTCCTCCCTTACCTGTCTGTCTCTACTTGAGTCTGACTTGTGTTCTCCGTCCAGCGGGCGAGCTGGTGGAGGAGCTGACGTGGCTGCTGTGCACCAGGAAGCAGATGTCCCGGGCGGCCCTCCACCTCCTGCTGGTCCCCCAACTCCGTGGCCTGTCTCTGGAAAGGTGTCCCGGTCTGGTGACCTCCGCCCTCTGTGCCCACATTGCTCCACGTTGCCAGGTCATTGTCTGCATATGTAGCCGATTATTTCAGGGCTTAAAATATTCCATTTTTTGTTTTGTTTTTCTACGTTATCATTTTGCATGACAGTAGGTTATATAGAAAAATAAATCACAGGTTTCTTTCCTTGACGTATCCCCTAAACTCTCTGTGGAAAGTAACGATAGACACATGAAATCTTGTGTGCTGCCTATGATTCCTTATTTCATTTATATTTCCTTCCTTTCTTGGGTCAGGGTCTGTGGAGCCTGGACTTGTCTGGAGGCCGGCAGCTGCCCTCAAAGGCGCTGTCTGAAACCCTCTGCAGTCTACCTGCCCTGCGCTCGCTCTCCCTGGCTGGAACACCTTGTGACAAATCTGTAATCAGGACAGTTGCCCGTGGCTGTCGTTTGCTGCGTCATCTGGACATATCCCGCTGTCACTTCCTTTCCCCTGCTGCACTACTTCCTCTCGGGGATGGGGCTTCCTTTTTGTCCTCTGGCTGTCCATCTAGGTCACCTATTCAAACTTCTCTATCCCAATCTTCTACTTCCTCTTCTTGCGCTGCGCCCCTGTCTCCTCTCCCCCTCAGCAGTCTGCTGGCTGTGGACATTGGGTTTGGGGAACAGGAGGGAGACCCCGTAGCGGCAGCGGCATACCTCCTCCTCTCCCTGCCCAGCCTGGAGAGAGTGGCCATGGAGGGCCTCGTCCAGGCCTGCTGTCTCCTCCAGCAAAGACAGTTCAGCCAGACAGATGAGTTCACTGACAGAGTAGGAGTTCCCAGGCTCGGGGAGGTGTGGAGGGAGAGGAGGCACAGGATGCATAGTTGGAGGAAAAAGGGAGAAGAAGCAGCAGCAGGTGAAGAAGAGGAGGAGGAGAGGATATTGTGGGATGGGAATAGTGAGAGTGAAGAAGATGCAAGTAGAGACGAAGGGCCACATTTCTCTCCAAACCAAGCAGAAGAAAAAAGGAGAGGGAGAGATTTATTAGGCGATGAACGCCTCATCCTGCTCCTGAAGGACGTCAAGGGCTTATCATGTGACTCTCTGGACATTTTCAGTTGCGTATGTCCTCACATTCAATCCATGTCTGTGAACGTTTGTGATGATGAAGATGCTAGAGGAAGAAGCCAGCGGTCTCTGTTAGAGGCAGGCCTCCAGGCGTGGTCAGGCCAGCTGCGGAGCCTCTCGGTGCACTACCCGGGCCCTCTGGAGGATCTCCTTCCTGCCCTGCAAGTTGCAGGCTCCTCCTTGGTCTCTCTCACCCTGGAGGGGGTGAAAACCAGCCCTCACACCCCTCTACTGGAGGTCATGGAGGCCTGTCCCAGACTCAGAGACCTGCTCATCTCTGCAGAGCCTCCCACAACACCACAGGGAGAAGAAGACGAGGAGGATCAGCGGGACGACCGGGATCTTCCACAGCTCCCTTACCTCTGCTCTCTAACACTCAAGTAAGCACTATTGGTACACTAGGAAGTACACTAGGAACTATTAACCCGTGTTCGGGAGCTGTGGTTGTAATCATGTCTTTGGTGCAGCTATGATGTACATTAAGTTAACTAATGCTGTGTCTCATATACCTAACAGATACCATGTCTATGATACCATCTAATTAACACAAATGCTGTTCGTAATAGTAAGCCAAATTGGCTGTAAATGAGGTCTTACTTCATAAAGTAATCCATCTCCTTTTGTCTGAAGTTTCTCCTACGAGCACAGCCAAATGAAGCCCGTCATGTCCTGGATGTCCCTGAGGAGGGCGCTCAAGTGTCTCGTGGCTGGTTCTCCTCTGCTGGAGAAGCTCTCGCTGGTCTCCGTGCCCTGTCCCCTGAACTGTGTCTTAAAGGATGTACTAGGCGTATCGGGCCTACATCGCTTTGCAGATTCCACAGCCTCGCCTCCCACGCCACTTGGACGGGTGCAAAGTATTGACCTGCCGAGGAGTGATGTGAAGATGATAACAGTGAAAAGAATAATGCTACGCAGCAAGAAACTCAAGTACATCGATGTGAGTTACTGCTGGAAAATCAGCCGGCTCGAGTGGTTGGACTGCGAGAGGATCAGTAAAGTCCAAGTTGTCTGGTTGTGAGGCAGAGACAGGCAGCTTCAGGGCAGATGAAGGTGGATGAACATTGCTTTAAACGTTTAAACTAATACAATGTGTCAATGTTTACATTAGTATCTCAGCCTGTATGATTACAACTGTATGACTTGTTATTTTTGTAACTAAAGTTCTTTAAACACTTTGATTTTACACAATTGGTGCTTCCTTTCAGATTTCAATATTTCCATAATACTCAAAACATGTTGACCATATAGTGCCTTGAATTAATTACAAATGATCTGCTCTGTTTTGAAGATAATGCTGAATTTAATATATTTTAAGAAATAGATCTTAGGACTCATTTTTATGTTGATTTCACACAAGATATGGACTGAACTGAAGGTACCCAGATATCTTTATTTAAATGTGTATTTTAGTAATAAAAAAAATTGCAATAAAGAAGTGGTGTTATTTTTCTTTGTACAGAGGGGACAATTTTAAGTCATAACAAGATTGTGTTTGGAGTATACACACACTGAATAAAACTACTTCTAATAGGCATTCAAACTCAGAAGTGCTTTATTGGCATGTTAACAAAAGTACAGTATTTCTGAAACATATTGCACATGGATTTTTAGATATAATTTAATAGATGAATAGATCAATAAAAAGATAAATAAAAACCAAGCAAGTGTTACCAGTCTTACAATGCACCAGGAAAGAGCCAAACATATTGTATAACGTCTGCATTAGAAATGTATTTTAATAAATTGGTTATTTGAAAAAACAAAAACATGAGAAACAGTACTGGTGTCAAAGTTGTTTTTCCTGGTACACATTCTAGCCACTAGGTGGCGGTAATACACCTTAGTCGCGGTTGCAGCCGGGATTAAATGGAAAAGGATGATGAAGAATGTTGGGCGGTATTGGGTTTTCTGTATGGTGGCTTGTTTTCCGGGCAACGCGGAGACACAAATCTAACGCACCACAGTGGTCGGGCCAAACTACGTCACGAACCGGAGACCTGCCACATACTCGCTTATCAACATTAGCCAGCGGTTAGCATCTGGCTACACCGAAATGCCAGTTTGTCCTGAAAACTGGGGGGATTTTCACATTCTAGCTAGTAAGTATGAACTCATTTAAAAGCTACGAACATGAAGCGTTACTGCGTCGACACTGACGACGAGTAATACTGTTTAAAAATCGTCTCTTTTAGCTCGCTCCTACAGCCGAACACGTCACGTTGGTTAGCGTTAGACAGCCACAGACGTCTGGAAACGTTAGCTAGCTAACCTTTTACTTTACATTGGCGTCCCTTCAATGTGGCTAATTTCTGTGTTGTTTGATTTCGTTACAGCAGCGATACCTAACGTTATTTACATATCAGGACACACGGATCTGACATAGCGTGAGGCCTTTCTCAGATCCTGTCTTGCTAATGTTTAAAATGTTTTGCCCCCAAAAGGTCATGAGTGAGAAAAACAGGATGGAGCCGTGGAACAAGCCGAAGCTCCCATCTTTAGCAGACTGAGTATTTTTGATTCTTCATCCAAGTGACTTAACACGAACAAGAAGAAGACCTGCTGCATTATGGGAAGGTTGGTTTGCTGTCATTTTTGGGGGGGGGGTGGAGGGTGTAGATTGCATTGCGAGTTTTATCATGGGACAAGTTTTATCATGTGACATTGTTTTACTTCCATCTGTCCAGGATCAGCTTTTCGTGCCTGTTCCCGGCACCGTGGCATTTCAGCCTGTCGTCCTCGGTTCTTCCTCGGCTGCTGATACCTTCCCTCAGACAGCTGCTCTTCATCGGCCTGGTGATCTTCCTCATAGGAATGCTCTACGTGCTGCTCGTCACCGGGAAGGGGCCCGCCAGCTGGATCAGAGAGGAGAACCACTTCCACAGGTAAACCTGCTTAAACGGCCGCCTGCTCGGTGTTTATGTTACGTGTTTTGGTCTCAACGGTTCTTTGGTGTCCTATAAGGCACTTGGCGAGGGTGACCGACGTGGATGCGACGGACACGAGCAACCCAGACCTGAACTACGGCCTGGTGGTGGACTGCGGCAGCAGCGGCTCCAGGGTGTTTGTGTACTGTTGGCCCCCGCATAATGGTAACCCCCATGAACTTCTGGACATTCGGCAAATGAGAGATCAAAACCGCAAGCCCGTGGTCATGAAGATTAAACCGGGTAAGTCATGCGGTGCTCGGTTTCTCGTCAATCAAAACTGCATTCAAAATGAGAGGGTAAACAACTACCACCATTTGTTTTTAGACACTCAAGTGGTGATTTATAATGTAAGATAAACTGTCACATGCTATCTTTGTCATGCACCCACTATAAAACACTTTTGTTTTGCTTTTTTCCTTGTAGGTATCTCCGAATTGGCTAAAACCCCAGAGAAAGCCAGTGATTATATCTACCCACTGCTGAGCTTTGCAGCCAAACATATTCCTAAAAATAAGCATCAAGAAACACCCCTGTACATCCTGTGCACAGCCGGAATGAGAATCCTCCCTGAGAGGTACAGTCAGGCTTAATGGGCATCATCTTATAATATGAACAAGCACTACATCCAGAAGCTCCAGATATAAATAAAGTTACAGGGAATGTTACACAGCTTAACAATGCTAAGTTGCACTGATTGATGCTATGTATGCTATACCTGTTAATGATGCCGTCCCTATGATTGTTTAATCTCAGTCAACAAGAAGCGCTTCTTGAGGATCTGCGAACCGACATCCCCGTCCACTTCAACTTCCTCTTCTCTGACTCCCATGTGGAAGTGATTTCTGGGAAACAGGAAGGTAAATAATATCACACTTGATCAAATACTGCAAATTTAAATTGGAACTTTACATTGGTAGACGCTGATTTAAAAGTAATACAAGAGTGAAGATGCTGGCTAACGTTTATATATTAACAGTTTGCTATTAATGGCTTTAGGCGTCTACGCATGGATCGGGATCAACTTTGTCCTCGGAAGGTTTAACCATGTGCACGCAGGTAAGGACCCAGGCAAGTAGCATTTCAACACGTGATATACTCACCCTGCCTGACTCCATCACCTCTCCCCTGTCAACCGTTCAAGATGGCGAGGCTGTAGTGGAGGTGCATGTCCCAGGCAACGATCAGCAGGAGGCGCTCATGAGGAAAAGGACCGCCGGCGTCCTGGACATGGGTGGGGTCTCCACACAGATCGCATACGAAGTGCCCAAAACTGTAAGCTTTGCTTCTCCACAACAGGTTATTATCCACAACCAATTCTGTTTTTGTGCTGTCTTTGTTTTTTGTCACTCACCTTTTTGTTCTTTTCCCTCCTTCCGACCTCTTGTCATTCCCCGGTTAAACCCTAAATGCACCATTTTTGTCCTGTGGAGACGATCTGCTCTCCATTCATCACTGTTGAAGGCGTACTGTAAGCCTGCTGCATGACTCCATAGCAGGATCTCTGGACTGAAAGTCATTTCTGTAGAGACCATCACATGCGTTTTGTGTTGTTAGAGATGTATATGCATTAGCAGGTTTGGCATTCACTGCTCATCCCTTTTTGCTCTCATTGGGCCTCATTCAGCAAGTTTTTGTTCCCAAAAGAAACGCCAGATTCATGAGGCATCCTCAAACCGCAGACTTGTTCGTGACTGTGTACCTAAAGCGGTGAATCCCACTGGCCTCGTAAATTGAAGGAGTGTTCCAGTTGATCCCAATTAGACTGGGTAATCTCCCTGCCAATCCCCATAAAAGTGCTGTGCACACACAGAAACTGAAACGCCCGAATTTAAATCTAAAAAGGGTGGAGCACAAATGTTAACAAAGAGGAGGTACTTCTGCAGGAAGTGAACACCAAATGAGCTTTCTTCTTAAAATGTAATAAATGTAAAATGCCGTCTGTACTTTAAGAACAGTTGCTGAATGAGGCTCGTTGTTTTTTCTTTACACAACTTAATGCTTAATTGAATTTCCACTGTGATCTTGTTAAATCCTTTCAGCTTCTGTTGATTTATGTCTGAAGACGCGTAAAACTAGATTCTGATAATTAGTTCTACTAAATGTGGCCTCAGGTGGTCTGCTGTAAAGTCAACATTAGGATAAATGTAATGCAAACATGGATGTGCACAGGTGTCATGGTTTCCAGGCTGATGTTTGTTTGTTCCCTAGGAGGAAGTTGCCAAGAACTTACTGGCTGAGTTCAACTTGGGGTGTGACGCTCATCGGACCGAGCACGTCTATCGTGTTTATGTGTCTACCTTCCTGGGTTTTGGGGGAAATGCAGCACGCCAGAGATACGAGGAGAGTCTCATCCAAAATACAGCCACTCGAAACAAGTAAGTCCACATCACATTGTTGTGTTGTAAATGTCTCCGTCTGTACTGCATTGACACTGTGTGACTGGTTTCTCCAGGCTGTTGGATCTGCGTGTGGGTGAGACGGCAGAGTCTCCCCTCCTGGACCCCTGTCTGCCCGCGGACCTGCAGGATGAAGTCGGCCCGTCAGCACAGAGGCTCCACCTGCGAGGCACGGGAGACTTTGACCAGTGTAGGCATATCCTGCAGCCGTTCCTCAACCGCACCAACGAGACTCTGACGTCTCTCAACGGCGTCTACCAGCCAAACATCGACTACACCAACAGTCAGTTCTACGGCTTCTCGGAGTTCTACTACTGCACGGAGGATGTGCTGCGCATGGGCGGGGATTACAACGCTTCTAAATATACCCAGGCTGCCAAGGTAAGTCCGACACAAACATCACATCCGATCTCATGAAGCCACTGATGCCTTTATTGACGCCTCTCCTGACGCTGCTGTTACAGAGTTATTGTTCCACCCAGTGGACGACTCTAAGGGAACGCTTCGACTCCGGCTTGTACGCCTCGCATGCTGATATGCACAGACTGAAGTAAGTCACACAGGATTATCAAACCGCTTCTAAAGCTCAACTAACAAGTTTGTGACTTTCCCAAAAACAAAAAAAAATCACTGATGTTCTGTTTCTGCCTGCAGGTACCAGTGTTTTAAATCAGCGTGGATGTATGAAGTATTGCACTCAGGCTTCTCTTTCCCAGCCAGCTATAAAAACCTCAAGACCGCCCTGTTGGTCTATGATAAGGAGGTCCAATGGACTCTTGGCGCTATTCTCTACAGAACACGTTTTCTGCCTTTGAGGTGAGATAGATTTTCCTTTACCGTTTTACCATTACCAGGCTGTCTGCCAGAGCCTCTAACGACAATAACAATTAGAGTGATGGTGATTATTAATGGATTAATTGGTCCTGAGTCACCTTGTTTTGTATAAAAATTTGGGCTTAATTGGATGTTCCTTAGACAAGAAATTCTGTTTAGTATAAATTTAAAACGTGCTTCAAAAAAATCTAACCTCATTTGTTCTTAACATAATGAATCACGCCCAGGATTGATTATTTTTTTGTATACACAGTATCTCTTTATAAAGCAGCTGTTATGTGTGGATTTCATTAATTTTTTTGATCCTGCAGGGACATCCAGCAGGAAGGTCTAAAAGGAGCGCATTCTCACTGGCGGCACAGCTTCTCCTTCGTCAACAACCACTACTTGTTCCTGGCTTGTTTCTTCATCGTGGTGTTGTCCATTATGCTGTACTTGCTGCGGCTCCGTCGCATCCATCGGCGTACGGCGCAGCGCTGCACCCCTTCCTCCGTGCCGTGGTTGGAGGAGGGCCTCGGCTCACCCTCACTCCCGATCAACCTCTGAACTCCCTCTCCACTATCAAACGTTCTGTCTCTCTCTCTCTCTCTCTCTCTCTCTCTCTCTCTCTCTCTCTCTCTCTTCTCTCTCTCTCTCTCTCTCTCTGTCTGTCTCTCTCTCTCTCAAGCCATCTGCTTGTTCAGTGAGCTTTTAAAGTCTGCTACCCTCTGCGAGTGTAAACCGAGATTGTATTGAGATTTGGACTCGAGGAAGATATTATGTGAGTATTCAGGCTTACCTGAGCCATAAATCAATTTCTCTTTAAGTTATTTTGTTTAATTATGACTTTTATAGAATCCATTTTATTGCTTGTTCTTGTCTCCAGGTGTCTTCTTTATGATTTAAAAAAAAAAAAAAAAGACAAACTCAAAGGTACTTTGCTCACTACCAAATCTTCCATACACAAATGAATATAAGGTCTTTACTTTGAGTTTCACATATTGGACATTTGCCTTTTCTTCATGCCTTTTTTTGTCTATGATCACATAATTTATATATATTTTTTATTTATAGTTGTTATATGGTACAGCAGTTCTACAGGAAACTCAAATGCAATACGATTAATAATTGGTGGAAGGAGCACTTTGTCATGCAGTTGAGTGCACTTCCCAGCTGGAATGGTCTTTTTTTTGTGTGTTTTTTCCCCAAATTGTTCTGCCTCAACAAGACAAGTAGCCTTTAATAGCTGTACTAGTGCAATACATGTCTTGTCACTGTTGAGGAAACTCTGCAAGAACACTTTTTTTTTTCCCAGAGAGCATCAATCTCTTAAAGCCCTGCTGAAATTCTTGTGTTGGTTCATCTGACTTTTAAGTTGGATGGCGTTGCATATATATTTACGTTGGACTTCTTTTTCAGAAGCTGTCATATCACTGTTGTGAGGGGATTGTTGATGAGAGCACATCCCCCATTATTTATATAAAAGAAATTGGTCGTTAGTGAAATGTTTGCACAGATGAAAGCAAAAGTGTTGTCTCATTTCAGTAATAAAGGTTTTATGGTACGCTTGTCTGGCTGTTTATTTCATGAGGAGCATATCGGACTAAATAAAAAAAAGTTTCCTCCTCTAACTAAATGCTGTGTGAGAGCACCAATCTGAAACAACACTCTATGGTGAATATGTAATAAATAACCATTAACGGTCCATTCCAGTTTCCTGTCAAACAGCACTCGATGTGCTCAGCGTGATAGAAGACTTGTTACTTGATGCGCTCTGCATGTGGGACACACTAAACCGTCCTGTGTGGTCTCCACTAGGTGGTATTTGTAGCCTCAATAGCTTTAATTCATTACAACTTCCACGGTAAAATAACGTTGATCCTTATAAAACAGTACGTAATGGATGAGAAGATGCTTTTATTGTAAACATGTTCATACAATGAAGCAAATCTACATCAGAATTTAGATTAAATCCATAATTCATAATGTCAATATGTAGCATTGTAGTAACGGCAATGAAGGGTTATAATAATTAACTTTTTGACTGTGTGTGGTGGTCACTTTATAAGCTTCTCCGGCAGTAAAAGGTGAAGGAAACGGCTCTGACTGTTACCCTACTGAACATGTCCGTAGCTGCTGAAACAAGTGGCTTTTTAAGATGCAACGCTCCTATAATGCTGAGTCACTGATATGTCACAGTGCTTCACCGACACACCCACAGTGATACCACAGTGGGCTGTTTGTTTAGATATTATGTTTCAGCCAATGGTGACACAGAATGGTTAATACATCCACTCCAACTCCTTCACTGTAAAGATGATTAATGATTCTTTTTTTAATAGAATAGAATAGTCATTTGTACAAATCTAATATTCCGACCGACAGAACAAAGGTTCGAATCTCTCTCTGTGGTGTAGAAAGGACTGAATGTTTAGTTCAGTGGTAACAGCTGATGTATTAAACACAAACTGCCATCCAGTTGGATATCAAGGTGAAACGTAAACTTGTGGCCTGCAACAAGAGACCGGACGACACAGCCAAAAAAACACAAACATGGTATAAATAATTAAGAATAAGTAGGTGGAATGAGAAGAATGTGCAGGCATTCATTAAGAGGATACGTTTCTATCAGGCTAACTAATTTAGAAGCATCGGCTGCTGTACGAGTTTTAAAATGTGATGTCATTGCCTGCTTATTATTCGGGAGCTGAAACTAAAGTGTGGATTTGGTGCCCCCTTTTTTGGCAAAGTGGCTTCTGTTTCAACTCCAGGCTATTTCATATGACTGTTCACATGATGTGTAGGGCTGATGCTGTGTGATCACATGTGATAGGTATGTTCAAATTTAAGAGACTTGTTGTGTGAGCTAAATTTAGTACTTTTTTAAAAAGTGTTTGTCATTTAGACATTAATTAGTTCACTAAGCACTAAGTGGTTTCAGAGAGCCCTTTTTTATTTAAATTAAATTATTATTATTATTTAAATTATTAAATAATTATTATTATTATCACTTTTCTTAATGATTTTAAACATGATATGGTTCTGCACAAACAAAAATAGGATTAATAGCCAACAAAACCACAACAACGTGCAAATTAAAAGTGTCTCGTCACTTCGAAATGCGGATATTAGGAGCCGGGAATCGAACCATCAAAGCTTGTGGCTAAAGGGCGACCCGTCGTACCCCCATGTCTTATCTCTAAAGTCTCAACAAACAGATGGCTGCCCCCCGATTAGGACGCCAAACCCACGTATCTATACAAGCGGCGCTATCGCGTCCTCACTTTGGTCAAACCCAAAAAAGCAGGGATGCGCGCGAGCGCAGCGAAGTTGTCAGCGCGAGCTGTCACACGGAAACTTCTCATTGGCCGCCTTAAAACCCCCGAGAGCCCGCCCCATTGCGAGATACCCGCGCAACGATTGGTCCGTGTGTCCACGCGAGCCACGCCCACCGCTGCGGACGTCACACAAGGCGCTGGAACTCCAGTAAGTAGAGAGAGATGTGATGTGATGTTGTGGTTGTCCACGCCGCCGCCGCCGCCGACACCTTTCTGAAGCGTTTAGCTCGCGCAGAGGAGCGACCAGGTGCGGGTGGGAAGGGAGCTCGCATGGCGCTGAGCTCGGACCCGGCGGTGGCAACGCTGGAGATGTCGCAGGTCGCGGGCAAAGACGAGGACGACGGCGACTACGAGAGCTTGCCACCTCATGTCTCGGTGGCGACCCACATGACAGCGGGAGCCGTGGCTGGCATCCTGGAGCACACGGTGATGTACCCGGTGGACTCGGTCAAGGTAACGGACGCGCAGAGGCGGCTTCGCGCTTTGTTTTGTGCTGTTGCTGCTCGTTCAACTAACCGGCCACACATAGCAACGCTATGACGGGTCGCTATGCGCTTTGCTAACGGACGTTAGCCACGACGTGTTGCCGAGCTGCCCATCCTTAGTAGTTAGCCACTGTGTTAGCTAATTAAAGCGCGGCGGCAGGACGGGCTGCAACCCAACAAACTCGTTGAGCAGGCTGACGTGAAATGGCACACACACACACATAATCACACACAACATGTTAGCTAAACCGAGCGAGTAGCAAACACAGTTTCACCGGGACTCCCTTCGCGGTGTAACTTTGCTAACGTAGCGAGCTGGCTGGACGTTTAGTGTCACCGCAATTAACACACAAGTCACATTTTTGTGTTGTTTAGAGAGGTTAAAAATAAGTTTCCCTGCTATCCTCATGCTTCTTCCCTAAAGTGTAACTACTAGGATGAGTGAAGGTCAGGCACCTGATGTCAAACTGGCTTCATATCCATGTGTTGCATGCATTTCCAGTCTTCAAGGGCAAACGACAATTTATTTTTGCAATGTCGATAAACTTCGTGGTGCAGATACACAATCTTACTTTTGTGGCCATGCATGGATGCATTCACGAATAAATGAATGGTACTTTTATTTGATGTCACAATTTAATCAACTCTACATTTGAATAGTCTCAATCTATTCACTCATATGGTCATTACATGACAACAAAATGCAGCTTAGCATCTAATCAAAGTGCAAATATATGTTGTTCGGTATGAGTGATGGGGCTTTTTTGGCCAATGCAATACAGAGTAGATTAATTTATGTTAAATTGATTGTTCTGTCAACAGATAATTAATTATCAATCAGCAAAAAGGAGATTTACAGCTGCTCGAATGTGAGGATTTGTCAGTTTTTTTTTTTTTTTAATCATTGCAAAATTAATATCTTCAGTCTTCAAGACATTTTAAGTCGATATCTTGGATTAAAGGATTTGTCAAGGATATACCTGCAGAGTTGCAGACTGAAAGCCCAGGATAAATAACATTCAGTCATTCAGGTTTCAGATTTATAATTGGAGCTTTTTCTTCTTGAAACAAACCTTCAAGCCTGGTTTAATATCACTAATACTTTAGTTATAAGGCTCAAATCACCAAGGTGATGATCTGGAGTCAATCACAGACTATCACAGATGTATAACCTGACAGATTGTAAACTGTTGGACCAGCCTTTCGTAATACAAATACTCGGCGGAGATGAGTTCATAAACGTAGAAATCCCCCCCTAACTTCAGCACTTTGAATGGCGTTTAGAAGAACACATTTTCTTCATGATTGAGTGCCGTCTCGAGGTCAAAACCTTCCGTTGAGTTCGTGTTCAGAAACGTGATTAAATTATTTGCTGGTTTTGAAAAGCCTGTTAAAAATTGGCCCGCGTCTCTCCACAAAGCAAATCTCAAACCGGTTGGTTTGAGTGTGAACTTTGCCCCCTGCAATCCTCCTCTTCTGCTCAGCCATTGTTTTCTAACAATGTAGTGTTGTTTTGATGATTTGGCGTGCCGGCCTTACACTCTTAATGTGGCACAGACAAATTCATTAACATACTCTAAAGGCGGGGGGGAGAAAAAAACCCCAAATTACATTATATCCACTTTGTTCTAGTGTCATAGTCTTTCCAAATTAACCCATGTGACGTTATTACATCAACCACTGCTGCCAGTTCCTCTTGAGAAGTTTACGTAAGTGCTCGTTCAGTTTGATCAGCAGCGTGTCTGGGGTTGACCAAGAACCTGTTTTGAAATATGAGTATTTTCTTTTCCCAGTTTTGTGTTTGAAGTCGCGAATCGGTGTCTTGCATCAAGCTTGAGATTAGTTGAGCATCTGTTTTATAAGACTTGATAGCGGGAACCTCTCGGCCTTCGTGTTTCGACCTCGCTAGGACTCGGGGAGTAGCCTGTCCCAACCCAAGGAGGGGGATCTTATCGGTGTCCACGTTTCCAATCAGCATCGAACAGTGAAGGGTGTGTGTTTAAGCGGTTGTTCTTTTGCAGTGTTGATTAGTAAACGGCCACAGAATTGGGATAATGTAGTAGATGAGAGGGTTTTGAGTCATCTTTTGAGTCTGTTTAATTCAGTGCTCAGCGTTTCACACGAGTACTGTCGAAAAAATGTTTTTAAAGGTTTATTTTGCAAATAAATTCTAAATAAACAGAATACTGTAAATAAACAGATTATGTTGAGAACCCAGTGATGCTTGTTCTAAAATTAGACCTGAAACTGCCGGACTCCATAGCTTTTTCTCACTACATTTTGTCTTTTTCCACGTTAGACCACAGCTTTCTAACTCAAACACACTGAATCTCGTTTTCTTTAACATTTTAAGTCACTTTAAGTCAAGTTTTGCTTTTTTATTTTTAAAGTTTTTTTTTTTTTTTAGTTGGACACACAGATGCATGTTGTTTTGACACACAATGTATCCACTTTATCACTCATTATCATTTAATCAATATTTAAGAGCTTTATTTGATTGTTCTCTGGTGTCAATTCAAGAAGCAATATGCCCGTTTTTTACATCTTTTCCTCTTAAAGAAAGATAATAATTAAAATCTCTCCCTAACCTTAACCAAATTTCAGATGTTAAATCTGTTCATTTCTATAAACTTAATTTACCCGTCATATTATCTCTTGAACCAGCTGGTATTGTAAGTCGTTTAACCAGCTGTATTTTTCCATTAACCTGAATATAAAAATGTCCCACAGAAAACTGTTTGATTTTTAGTGCCTAAATTCAGTCACGCAAACGTAGAAACATAAACTCTGTGCCCAAACTTCCCAAATCTATCAAACGGAAATGTAATTGATATTTGATTGTTAACCCAAAGGAAGGAAACACATGGGAACATGCTGAGGAAGATAGATTCGGCCTATCTCCTGAGCCAGCCCCAGATCTCTTTGCAAATAAAAACATGCTTTTGTGGCGTCCAGATAACTTGGCATGGTTGATTAAAACAAAGAGCTGCCACAGAGACAGAGACGGAGACACCCATCACTCAGTCAGGACCTCACAAGTACACTTACTGTCAGGACAATGTGACAATCTGATCATTTGGCCTACAATAGGCGCCCACTTTAAAGCCACTCACATTCACACAGAGCCCACAGCTTTAAAAAATGATTAACGATTTAAATATCTCTTAATGTTCTTTCAGACTAGGATGCAGAGCCTGCAGCCAGACCCAAATGCACAGTACAGGAGTGTGTACCAGGCACTGAAAAGGATCATCCACACCGAGGGGTTCTTCAGGCCGCTGAGGGGCCTCAACATCACCATGATGGGAGCCGGACCTGCACACGCGCTCTACTTCGCCTGCTACGAACGGGTCAAACGCTCACTGAGCGACGTCATTCAGAGCGGAGGCAACAGCCATTTGGCCAACGGTACGCGTTCCCACGTCTCGACACAAATCACTTGATCGTCATACTAACGGATTTCACACCGGGCTGAGCAACGAGGCCCCGGAGGAGTGTAGTAACGATAAGTCTTATTAATGCCACATCCTGTTTACACTGGGAAAAGATAAAGCCATATTCCCAATGTGAAAAATCCAAACATGCAATCTGGGATATGTTGGTACAAGTGTTTTCTTTAGCTTTTAAATAGCATGAAAAATGGATAATTCAACCCGACATCTACTTCAATAAGCCTCATACCTGCAACAAGTGAATTTGATGTTGGACTTCCTGTATGCAAGTTGCTTAATTAGGGCCTGACGACTTCTGTTCATGTTTTTACAGGTTTGGCAGGAAGTGTGGCTACAGTTTTACACGATGCAGTCATGAACCCAGCTGAAGGTGAGAACATTTTTTTCTATCTTACACTTTAAAAGCTAAATTAAGCTAAAAGCTATCGTCAACAAACAAAAATAACAAAACCAACAATGAATTGATCTTACTAACAAGTATTATCTGTACATCCAATGCTACATAGACTTTATTCCTCAGTGCCACTCAACTCCACTGTTTTCCAAAAACAAATGGAAAAAAAGAAAAAAAAAAGTAGTTATTTTCCAATAAGATAATCCTTGGCTTTACTCAAAAATCCTGTATCCACCTGCAAAGTAAAATGGATTTGTTACAATCTTGAAGATCTTCATTTCGTTGTCTTTGGCGACACCTATGGCGATAAAAGGTCATTGCAGGTGTGTTTTTGAATGTCACTTCTTAGAGATCCCTTCTTCGAGTTTTCCTGGAAATGTTTCCACAGACATTTGGTCATCCTTCCCATCCCAGTCTTAACAGACACTCCATCTGTACAGAATGCATCGACAGTGTGTGTGATTAATGTGATAAATCATGCTAACGTGGTCACCTGTGTCTTTCCATGGCTCAGTGGTAAAGCAGAGGCTGCAAATGTACAACTCGCCATATCGAGGGCTTTGGGACTGTCTTCAAAAAATAACGCGCACTGAGGGCGTGCGAGCCTTCTACCGCAGCTACAGCACACAGCTGACCATGAACATCCCTTTCCAGGCCGTTCACTTCATCACCTACGAACTGATGCAGGAGCAGTTGAACCCCCACAGACATTACAACCCCGGCAGCCACATACTGTCGGGAGCGGCGGCCGGAGCCATTTCGGCAGCGATAACGACCCCACTGGACGTTTGTAAAACCCTGCTCAACACGCAGGAGAATGTAGCGCTCAGCTCCATGAACATCAGCGGCCACTTATCGGGAATGGCCAATGCCTTCAGGACGGTGTACCGGCTCGGTGGCACGGCGGGCTTTTTCAAAGGGGCTCAAGCTCGGATTATATACCAGATGCCCTCCACTGCCATCGCCTGGTCAGTGTACGAATTCTTCAAGTACTTCCTGACGAAGCAGCAGCTGGAACAGGAGGTGCGCTCTGGACCGGTGTAATGGAGCCAAGTACACCTGGACCGGAAGTGACAACTCCAACCTGGGAGGTCGTCATGGTGATGCAGTGGCAGAGAATGGCTCCTCCTTTTTGTTCACTCACACGAATCTGTGTGCGTTTTCAGCAAAAATGATGTTGCACGACCAAAAGACAGACACCCAGGGAAGAGTTGAAACATTCGTCTTCTTCCTCCTGCACTCCACAAACACATCAACTCTCCACGTGGAGACCATATCATTAAGTTGCCTTGAAGGGTGTTTATTGCCGGGGTCACAATTTTGATTCTGAATCGAAAATGGATAGAAATAAGCTTTTCGGTTGTGACCTTGGTGATTCTCCCCGTATTTAAACATTTTCTCTCCACTTCCGCCTACTTGCATACATTCGAAGGAACAAATAAAACAACAACACTTGAAAGAAGACACAGCGTAGGCTACCGCGAGCCTGCAAGTGCATTTAGACACCATGGCTAAGGTAGGAGATGACGTAGAAACCACATAACTGAAAACCCCTCCTGCTTTGTCACCGGTGTGGCTGCATTCTGCCTTGCCCGTAAGTTATGTAAACACAGAATCATTGAAGGAGACACTTCCTGGCTTTGTAGCTCCACCCCATAGTGTGTTTACGTCTCTATACGACAAAGTATGTGGTGCATTCAGGTGCACCTTGTAAAAACGGAGAGACCCGCGCTGTTGTCTAAAAGTACCCTCCTGCCATCTAGTCTAATCTGTTAAACAGTGTGACTGATGAAATAAGTTATTACACATCAAATTGTTTTAATTTGATCATAGTGTGGTACATTCTCAAAAATATAAATAAATAAATCCATCACGGTACCATTAAGCATCTCTTTAAATAAATAAAAATAAAAAAATGTGCTGAAAAAAGTCTAGACCGTAAAATCAAAAGTCAATTCGCTGGGTGGATTCGGATAATTATGACACCCCTGATGTTTATAGTATTTATTTTTATTAGCTTTCAGAGGCTTGTATTTTATGGATGCGGAAGAAAAACACAATTCTGTGTTTGTTTCATTGTGAATATTAATTATAAAAAGAACCCCATCAGTTGCGCTTTCCAAGTGCCTCATAAATAATAAAACCCTGCTTCACCATTTTTTCTCTTTCGCACTCAGGTAGAGAAAATCTTAATTTTCCTTTGGTCCAAGGTCTAGGAGAGAAGCATACCGTTCTGTTATAGGATTATGTCTTATAGTAGCTTTTTATATCACAACTGAGGTCAAATCTGAATTTGCTAAGCTGAGTTTTTTCAATTATTGTCCCTTCACCAAATTATCAAATGCCAGTCTGCAGCAATTCTATATGTTTTGTTACTGCTTTTTGCTTTAAGTGCAAAAAAAACATGTATATGTATTTTATATATACAGTATATACTATTTTCAGATTGTGACTGATATTTAAAGCACAGACTTTCTGTGATCCGAAATGAAACATCAAACCATTTATTTTATTTTGAAAGTGAGTGCACTCCTTGTCCCTACGAGACCAGTAGAAGCTGGATTTAAATCAGCCGGTGTGCAGGAAACGCTATTTCTTTTATTTTCTCATCCTGTTATAGTTTCACAATTCCCGTGTGCTCACTGGAGTCTCCAACCTCGATTTTCCATTCAGTAGCCCGAGACATTCCTCCCCATATTCATGTAATCCAGCCGGCAGTCATATTTATTTGTCTTCTAATTATGGAGGGGTTTTTTTTCTTTCCTTTTGCTGAAGTTCAGAGAGTTCGTCAGATTCCGGTTGTCTCACAAACCCTCAACCGATTAATTGTGCTTGAACAAGTAGGGTAATTGTTAATATACCAAAGACATGCTTTTTATTCTATGCATCTTACCTTTTAACCTGTATTTACGATACATATTTGTCTGCTGTGAAGTGTCATGCCATCCTTTTTGCCCCCCATAGACCCAGCGTGTTAAATCTCCTCATCACTTGAATTCTAACTCTAGAGGATTATTTTCTTGTGTCAGAAAAATATTGTCCAAATCTAAAAGGTTTCACTGACTACTAATGTACTTGAACATTTCATGTAGGTTTTCAGTTGGAAAATTACATTATGACCTTTTTTTTTTTTATATTTTTTGACTGATCGTTCTTTTTAGACTATTTGTTTTGAAGATAGTTGCACAACTCTATGAAAGGACACAATGTTTTCTCAGCTTGAGGTTCAAAGTGGCTTAGTAAGCGTCAAATCATAATTCATGATGTTTTATTCTAATATAAGTGTAATCAGTGATATATATATATATATATATATATTAGTGTTTCATCCACATTCAGTTGGATCCAGATGCTCTGATTTCAAGTGATTCATACGATAACAAAAAGTTCGGTCAGTCAGATTAGTTTTTGATTCATCGCATTATAATTGCAATTGCATAATTATGTCATCATTCCATAGATGTTGAGTCATCATTCCTGAACCGCGTTGCAACACCCGCGTCCGACTTTTAACGTGTCAAAGTAGTGTTTCTGATAGTCGCTTCCATTTTAAAGGACGGGCTGATGTTCCACAAGGAGATTTTCATAATGTAAATAGTTTTACGCTAAATACGCACAAATGATTGAAAGAGAGTTAGGATTATTTTTTTTGAGAGGAGTTCTTGAAACAGAAATGCTTTGAACTATGACCATGCAAATCATAAATGATTGTGAAAATGCTGCTACAGTATGTAACACTGGAGCCGAAATAAACATACAAGTGAGGAATGCTGGGTTTTTTGTGTGTGCGTTGTTTGCTTTGATGCTCTTATGTCCTGCTTCAGTCGAGAGTCGATGCAGAGGAAGAAGTTGGTTTGTTTTTATTCTTTCAGCATGAAAATACAACGTCTGAGACTTTTAAAAGTTAACGAGGCTTTGGTATGAGAGTTACTACGTAATACTAATGTCACTAATTTCAAAACCAGCTGTTTAGGCCTCCACCTCTTATAAAATAAATAAATAGAAGACTTAATTGGTGCTTTAACTTGGCTTTTCGTTGAGCCAGGTCTCTAAGAAACAACACCTTTTAAGGTCAAATGTTCAGAAATATGACAAATCAATGTCTCTTGAGGGGGAAATTATTTACTTTTTTTTTGTAGTTTCAGGATTTAATATACTTAGATTACACATCCCCTGTGTAAATGTGAGAAATAGGAGTTGTAACTGAATTCTACAACATAAATTTCCAGTGCTGTGAGGGTCGTCATGAGTCAAAATCCATTAACCTCACATGTAGTAGACGTTTCCCCAATGATTTTCTTTAAAAAATAAAAGACAAAACCATTGCAATCTTGCAGGATGTTTGTAGCTCCACTAGAGGGCGGTATAGTGTTATTTAAAGGTTGTCACCAGTCCAGTCCAGCACTCGTATAATGACTGATTCTCACACAACACCTATGTGAATATCACACCGTGATTAAAAGCACAGGATTAGCATCTGTATGTCCTTTTATGTTTGACTTATTCTACTGTTTTTTACGTGAAGGTGAATGCTGTATTTGAAAAGATACCTTATGTAATGACATGAAAACAAAAAATTTTTTTATTGCGATGCAGACAGTGTGGAGCTTTATTCCCAACCCCAGCATGCCTGAGAACACGTACACGTGTGCCGTGAGGTTGTTGTCCCCGGCGTGTTTAGCTTTCGCCCTCGTCCACGGGCAGGTTGTTTATCTGAAGCCTTGTGTCTTCTCTCCTCGTCGCCCTCATCGTTTCAATCTGAATAAACTGTCCCACTACTTCATATCTTTCACCCGCAGATAAGAACCTTGGAAAATTACTTTTCTTCCTCTGTGTCCCCCCCACACACACACACACACATGTTCACAGCCACACAATCAACGCTAACCATCGGGTAAGCAGTGGTGTATCTACTGATGGGAGACGGAAAAAAGAAAAGGGGGCAGCTGCTGTACTGGTACCGTAACATGAGGGATCCAGTTACACCACCCGAGGAAGTTTACGAGTGTTCCCATGTGAAAAGATCAGGGGCTGTTTTAAAACCTCCTTATCAACCCCAACAAATTTGTCAGACAGTCACGGCATATTGGAGCACTGACAAAGGCCGTCTTTGTGGTCGGGGTTCGGTTTTTTACTCCTCATCTGTTATGAAGATCTGCTTGTTTTTCAAAGCATCGTTGGCCACCTTGAAGAGCATGACGACGGCCCTGACGACCACACCGCATCTCCCGATCAGACCCCCCCCCCCCCCCCTCCAAAGATAAAGAAGATAAACTTAAACACTTTTTTTTTCTTACCTGCTTTATTCCCACAGCCCAGAAAATCTTTATGTAGCCGTGCACCAGCCACATCTATGATCCAAGTATATCCAAGAGATAAGCCAGTCATGTTAAACACATCCACTCTGTTTTTTCATTATTTACCTGCCAAATCCAGTTAATCCAGGCGGGGCAGGAGCCTTGGATGTCGAGACACTCCCCGATGAAGAAGGATGTTGTCTTTAAGTCGTCTGTGTTTGTGAATCAATGTACCGTGTCTCTTTGAGCCTGCGGAAGTGCCGGTTTCCCGAATGGCAAGTGCAAAAAAAAAAAAAAGGTAATAATAGTCCTCCTAACCTTCAGCTTCACCCTTCAACAGGCTTGCTTTTATCTGATGAGCGTGTTCGTGTACAACCTGAGACACTGAGAGATACTGTCAGATTCTCAATGCCGTCAAAACAGATGCTATCTGCCCTCTTCATGTCTAATTACCTGTTTACTCCAGGAGGCCAACAGTGAATGGGGCTGTTGATAAGAACTCACTTTAGCTGGAGGAAATTGTTAAGATTTTCTAGATTTGATTTATTCTTCTTTTTACTGTTTACATTCAAAGATATGCAATATGTTCAACTTTCTGCTTGTTTTGAGCAGGATGAGGCTCATATTCATTTCTAGATGTAACAGTTGAGTTGCTGAATCGTCTCCACACGTCGATTTAAAATGACAGCAATGAGGAATAATAAATATAAGGTCGTGACACTTGAGGGCAGACAGGTTAGTGGCGCCACTCTTAACTCTATCAACTCCATCAGTCCTCCGCTCACACTTAACTTGTGTTTCAACCTCCTTAAATATGCTGCTCAGCAGTAAAGCGTCTATCAGTTGTTTGTATCAAATGTAAAATATGTGTTGCTTTCTTTTTATTTATTTATAGTTTCCTATGAGACCCAATTAAAGGATTCAAATCCAAATCTAACTTCTCAATGATATCAATATGTTTTAGTGCAGAAATGATATTCTGTAATAAAACAGGATCGGCCTCTGTTTGGGTCACAGCAGCTCATTCACACCATGCAGGTGAGGTCATGGACTTCAAATTGATTTAGCTTAACATACGGGCACTGTTAATCTGAATCATGCACGTCCTTATTTGGAAAAGCTGAGGCTGAATCCTTTTGTTTGTTTGTTTCAAACAGAAGTGGAGGTCACGATGTGAAGGCCTTTTTAATTGAGACGTCATGGATACGGATTGGTTTTGCTTTCAGACGGCAGCATGACTTACTGTCAGGGTATCTCTGTGGAATCAGGTCAGGGGCTCTTTAAAGGAATCAAATCTCATTCTTCGGCCCTCATTTACAGCATCGCCCTCATCTCTGCCTCGTCTTATCTCCTGTTGTAGCTCCGCTGCATTATCAGAGTTTAACTCCATATAGATAAATGTCTCCAGTATGAATCACTCAAATTGTCAGGCTTATAGTGTAATCGCTGACAAATCATACATTGTTCTATATCCAAAAAACATTTCATATACCTGTACTATCATTTTTTTTTTAAATGAACAAACTGAGTGACGTGAAAATTGTTAAGATTTGCTAAAGGTACAAATACATATGTGACAAATGACTGTATTCTGTATTTTTTCCTAACACAGAGCCATAAGTAACCAACATTCATTAAACAATGAATGAATCAACGCTGCCACTGACATCAGTGATCAAATGTTTAATTGTGCAAACACACATCTTGTCCATAACAACATGATTAGTCTGATTTTTGTACAACATAATTTTTCTCAAAGCTTACAAAATGACAGAATATTTGTGTGCATAGAAAAATCATTTTCAATGGCACATTTAAAACCAGTGAATAATAACAAATAATCAACTTTTACATTGAACAGAGAGCCTAAATATCAGGGAAAACTAAACCATAGCTTTACGATTGTAAATCATAGCATCATACAGTACACCATGTCACATTCACCACAACGTGGGCCCCCAGGGGCCCCTGTAGTCCCACACGTAGGGTCTGTATTGGTAAGCCTTGCAGAAGGAGGTGATCAGCGACGATCGGACCAGCTCGTCCTTCAGGCCCAGCGCCTCCGCTCTGAACCCGTCCTTACAGAACTCCGGCTTCTGCTCCTTGCGTTTCGTCTTGTACCTCCGGTTCTGGAACCAGATTTTCACCTGGGTCTCGGACAGTCTCAAGGCGCCGGCCAGGTGGGCCCTCTCCGGGGCCGACAGGTATTTCTGGTGGTTGAACTTCTTCTCCAGCTCCAGCACTTGGAGGTGTGTAAACGCCGCTCTGGAGCGCTTCTGTTTCCCCACGGAGGAACACCTGCTGGAGGTGCCGGGACAGGACGAGTCCAGGGACTCTGCGAAGTACAGATCAGGACTCTCACATTTCATTCCCCGAGAATACTTTTACAGATAAACATCCAAGATTCATGCCATCTTCTAAAACCTGCAAATCCAACAAACAACTGACTGGCTGTCTCTCCTTTACATTCCTGCTGCTGAAAGCCTGCGGGATCTCACCTGTCTGCACTCCAAACGCCGTCTCCTGAGGGCAGAGTTCCTCGGGTCCGTCTCTCCACTGTGAACACCTTTCCGTCTTCTGTGAAGAGCATTTGCCGTCGAAGCTCGCGGCGTCCTTAACGGAGAGGATGTCCTCGATGAGAAAGGAGGTCAGAGGTTTGACAGACATTTTTCCATCCAGTAATCCACAAGTCGGAGGGGGGCCTCTCAGTGGCTCGAGGGCTGCAGCTTTGGGGCCGCGGCGTCGAAAGCAGTGTGTCTCCTCACACACTCACACAGCGTGGATTTATACAGGAGCAGGGGCGGAACCGGCATGTTGAAGGAGGCGGGCCAACTGCTTATGTAGCCCGAGTACTTCCACCTCCAGGAACTTTCATTTGTTTTACTACTGGGATCAACTTCACAGGGATAATAATACCAACTTATCTAATAGAATAAAAATAAACCAGTGTCCATAATTCTAATACGTCTTTTTTAATTCTCATGAAAACAAAAATGCACAATTTTTGGACGTTTAATCTGCACAATATGCACATTTTGTCCTTTATGATTATAGTCCCTTTCTGTATGAATACAGCAGATTTAAATGTAGGGTAGAGGCTGAATTTGATGCATTATTCAGAGAGGTGTCTCTAACATTAATCCTTTAAAGGAGACAGACAAAATATTAGAAACTCTTATTTGTATAATAGAATATCATAAGTGTATGGATACTATGATCCAGTTAAACCACGATATAGAAAAGTAGCTGTTTTTTCTCTTCACATGTGAGTCCAGACAATTATATTATTGGTCTATATGGTGGATAATCTCTCTCAAATTGAATATCATAGTTAAGAGGAATTAAGTCTTGTCTTCGTGCCCCCATGAGTTCAGCAGAGTAACCCGGGTCTCAGTCGTAAGGGGGGGTCTGAGTGGGTGGTCCCTGCTACTGGAGCCACTAATGACTTCGACACATTTGGGCCGGCTCCTGAAACAGACGCCGTCGTTGGCCCGGTGGCTGTTTGTTTGTTGTTCTTCCGCGGGTTCGGCCTGACTTTCCCTGTGTGAGAATGACACGTTTTACTAGACGTTTTTCTGGGTTCCTCTGGGAGTTTGCGTTTCGTTTGGAAAAATGCACGAAAGTAGGTATGATAAACATGATCCTCCCCGTGGCCCCTGGCCCCGCTGACTCCCCGAACTTCCCTGGCACCAAGCAATGTCACACTGAAGAGTGTAGGCTCCTTTATGTGCATGTCAAGTAAAGTGTGGCCTGGATCGTCATATTTATAATCTGTTTTTAATCTGCTGTGGCTCCTCTTAAGCATTAGCTGCTGTCTTGTCAACACAGCATTAAGATCATCAGTATGATACGTTTCACCTTGAATTCTTTGTCTGCTAAACTATGTTGATCTGCGAGCAGAGAGCCCCTTCCTCTACAGGCACAGGTTTAAAACCTCTTCACACACTTCATATTTAAAAAATACATAAAAGGGCTTCCACCTTCCAAATTTAAGCAACTTTTTTGAATTTTGATCACCTCAACGGGGACTTCCAAATTACATCAAATGTTTGGTTGCCATCAGAAGCGTATTCACTTGATAAGGAATCACATGCAGTCAGCGGGATGACAGGAGCGTAAACAAAGCCCAGCAGTGAGAGTGACTCCACCGACCATGCTGTCATCCTCCTGCCCTTATTCTGAGAGACAATCCACGTGATTGCTCTGGGTTGAAAACGACGGCCTACTCCTTATTGTCTCCAGCTATTCGTCTGCATAGTTGCGCATCAGACGTGACACAGTCGACCCCGTGACCTTTCAGCTCAGGAAAGACGTTTGTCTTCGAACAGAACAAACTATGCGGTGACGATGTTTTCTTTTGAGCCGCCGAAAGTTGTTTTTTGCCATCAATCTTCCTCCGTGTTTCTTTGTCTGAGATGACGAGCGGTGTGGCTCGTTAGATTTGTCGCAGTTTTTTTTTTATCTGCTCAGCATCAGTGTTGCATTATACTGTAACTCACACCTGGGTTATTGCACAAGCTCCTCACTCCACACGTCGCACGGTATAACGAGTACGTCGTCTGGCTGAGCGGGTCAATGAAAGGACAAACCTTTATTAGAACAAAATCGTCACTCTAAATCAGTGAATTACACTTTTGAAAGAGCGTTGTAGTCTCTCCATCGCCCAGTGTTTATTATACATTTATTTATATAGCATATGTTGGCATAAATACATCTGGTTTCCATGGCGATGTACTTGATTCAGGGTCATCCAGCTTCCTCCCGCAGTCAAAAGACATGCAGGTTAGGTTAATTGATGACTCTTAATTGCTGGTAGCTGTGAGTGGTGACCTGTCCTGGATGTACCTGGTTCTTCACCCATATAAGACAGATAGTCGATGGATGTAAGAAGAGTAGGACTCCTCCACCAGAGGGAGCTTTAAAGCCAAACATCAAGTCCTCGCAGAGCAAACAAAGCCACTTCAAACCACGCGAGCAAACCACACAATGAGCTGTTTTACCAAAGGAGGAGTTTGAAGAGAGTCTGATTATAGTTACAGATAGTTATCGTGCATCCTCGTGTAGCTCATAACTGCAGCGTATAGAGGCTACGGGGGTGGATGGTTGGACAGAGGAGAATCATCTGGGCACCAATCGTAAACACAGCATCATCAGACTGAAGGCTATTACACATCTGCCTTCATGAAGCTGACGTAACGATAGACAGGCATGAGTGGAAACCTGTTTGAGTCAACCATAATGGGTCTTTCACTGATAGCCGGACTCACGTCACCTCTGTTTAAACTGACCCTCATCATCACAGGCTTTATACATCTCTCTCTCTCTCTCTCTCTCTCTCTCTCTCGCTCACACACACACACACACACACACACACACACACACACACACAAAGATGCAACAAAAAATCACATAATAATACAGAACATCTGCATATAGACTATTTTTCCCCAGCTCAAAAATACAGATGTAATAATATTAAAAGTGTGAAAGTGAACTTTAAAAAACCCAATATTTATTTAGTACTCATATTGATTATTTTCAGGACTCAGATTGTTTGTAAAAAATAATTAAATGAATATTTGTTTAACTCCTTGATTTTATTTGATTTTTTTTAAATGTTTGCATATTTGTGGACGAAAATGTGAGTGTAGATATAAAAGAATATGAGATAAAACTAACATTTTAAAACCGTGGATGTTGGCGAACACACCCACCATTAACATAACTGTGCAAAGCCTTCTGACACACACACACACACACACACACACACACACACACACACACACACACACACACACACACACACACACACACTGAGAGAGAGGGTTTATCTGATCTCTTGAAGTGTCTCTGGTCTCCTCTCTGTCTGCAGCTTCGTCCTTATCTGTGCAGAGATGCTCCTTCAGCTCCTTCAGCTCCTCCCGGAGGTGTTTCTCCTCCTCGGGCTCTTTAGCTCACAGTCCATTAAAAGTGACGCATTCGGTTCATTCATTCATTATTAGATTTTTTAATAAGCTTGGAGCACTAAATCCAAGCAAGATCGATGGATTTATACTTTTTAAATGAATCCACGATTAACTAAAAACTTTAAATCTGTAAGCTTTGATATTTCAAATCCTCCTAATGTTCATTATGGTGTTATAACTTTACTTTTATTTTTTTTTTTAAGTTGCCATATAATTAACGTGAATGAAGCGGAGAGCAGAGGAAGCGTCCTCCTCCGTCCGCCGCTGAGTGACAGGTCGGACTGGAACCGTTTCCCGTTTGATTGAAAGTTTGTAAAAGTTAAAGAGCCGCTGTGTCTGCGGGTTTGTTTACCAAGCAAAGCTCCGGGACAGGACAAGCTCTCCGGCCTTATCGGCGGATTTGTGAATGGGACAATGACGAGCTCGGTTTGATAGAGCAGCGCGGCCTGTCAGGTCAGATGTCACCGCGTCCATTAAGCTTCCTGATGGCTCTCTGCGATAAAACGGGAAGCACCAAAGGCTCTCTAATCGGGTATGTTGGCTTTTTTTAATTGGCTCCTTCAAATGTTATCTAGGAGAAGGTGATAATAGAATTTTAATATTTAAAATATTTATTTTGTAAAAGTTAGAAAGCAACTTTTATGGGAAAATCCTATTTAAAAACACAAATTAAATTACAGGTTAAAAAATGTTACACAGAGAAAATTATTTAATTTTAAAATCAGTAGCATAAACAGGTTTTGTGGATCAGCTGGCATGAAATAACCAATATTAAATATCCTTAATTCAGAATGTGCAGCGATGTAAACTGAAATCAGCTGTTTTTAAACAGACGCAGGTCCATCCAACATGTATGAGAATGATCACCAGCCTCTCGGGCCCTGTAATGAAGCCTGGAAGTGTCCGTGGCTGAAGGGCCCCTCGCCGCTCCCCGTTAACTCGACCAGCTGGCTGTTCGACATCTGTGGAGGAGAGACGCCGTGATAACCGTACCCGGTTCCGTACCCGAACACGGGACTGTAATGTCCGAGAGTCACATTGTAAGGTGCCGCATGCTGGGGACCCGCTCCGCAGAGCTTCCCGTCCCGCACCAGCACCGGCACCGCCACCCTGCGGGGCGCAGGCGGGTACCCCCCCACCAGCTCCAGAGACTTGTCCTGCCGCTGCCGCTTGCATTTGTACCTCCGGTTCTGGAACCAGATCTTCACCTGCGTGGAGGTGAGTTTGAGGAGCTGGGCCAGGTGTTCTCTCTCCGGGGCGGACAGGTAGCGCTGCTGCCGGAAGCGCCTCTCCAGCTCGGACACTTGGGACTGGGAGAAGAGGACCCGGGGCTTCCGGCGCTGCCTGGGTCTGCTGTCCGGGTTTTGGTCGCAGTCAGGTGAGCTGTCAAGACCGCTTATATCTGAAACGAAAACAGTCAAATACGCGTAAATACGCATCTCTAAATGCTAATTCTGCATCTTAACAATTTAAATTATAGCACTTTATTCAAAATACATAACAATATTTTTAACAATATTATATATTTCTAAAACAAAACTATATATATATATACCGGTATATATATTAAACGTTTGGGCTACTTTACATTGCCTTATTTTTGCAGTTTATTTTATAGTATATTCGATATGTTTGCTTTGTCATTAAAAAAACAACAAACAAACTACGTTATACGTGTTTAATAAAATAAAGTAAAAAAAACAAACCAACATGCATTAAATAAAAATGATCTGAGTTTTAAAAAGTACATTTTAATATTCTGACTTTTTAAGACAACATTTTAAAGCTGAACTACATTCAAAACAACACGCAGTATAAAGTTATTCCCTGAGTTAAAATGTGACCTTTTAGTTATTAAAACACCTGTGAAAATTGGAGGAACTCCTTTTCTATTATTATTTATTATTTCTATTCTATTCTAAACTGTGTTAATACTTATTATTATTATTATAGTAATAACAGCAACAATAAAACTTAAACTGTATTTGATCACTTTTGGATGTTGTTGCAAATATATCGACCTCCCCATTAATGTGATTTTATTGAAGAGGAATTCTTCTAATTTTCAAGATGTTAAGGAAAGGTCTCCCTGTTATCACGCGCTGAAGGCCTCATTCTGTCGGCCTTTAAAGCGTCCACAGAGACTATAAACCTGGACCTGTCTGAGTATCAGTGTATCGTCTCACCTTGCTCGTTCATCTCCTCTTCCGTTGCCGAGTTGTGGACATCGAGCTTCTCCTGCGTCCCGGAGACGCACGGCTCCGGATGGAGGTCGTAGACGTCCCTGGTCCGGGACGCACCGTGGTGCACCTGATGGTAATTCATCGGAACAACTTGGTCGGTAATTAAAAACTCATGGCGGAAGTCGTGGTGGTGCTCCAGCTTCAAAATATCCTTCACTGAAAAGGGCGTCGAGGTGGTTGAACTGGGATGCATCCCAAATGTATTTTCTTATTATTATCAGGGCTGCAGAGCTCTTTAGAGGCCGGACGTTTCTCTGCACTGACTGATGAGTGAGGGGGCATGGGGGGGATTTAAGTCAGCCAAGGGTCCGGCTAGAGAGAGAGAGACACACACACACACACACATAGAGAGAGAGAGAGAGATCTGTCACCCCTCTCCAAAACACCGGCCAACACCCAGCCTGCCCTGCGCGCGCTCCTTCTCTTCTCACCTTACAGGAACACCTCACATCAAAAACACCCGTCTGTCTGCGCGAGGAGGTGAGACCGACCAGGCTCGATTAGGAAGCTGATTCATTAGAGCACTGGCTTCATATTGGAGTTATACACTTTTTTTTTTAACCTTTTTAAAACATGTTTTTTTTTCAGTCATTTTAGTAGCAGGGGGTTGCTTACTGAACATTTTTATTATTTCTAAAGTAGCCATATTTATAAAAATGTAGGATATATTTTTTAAAAAACTTTTTTTTTTTCGTGGATTTCCCACACTTTATGAACTAAAACATTGAATTTGTGGCTACTTTTGCATCATTAGAAACAAGTGAAACTGACCCAGATTGATTAACCTGTTTAAAAAAAACAAGGAGGGGGGGTCGTTTATTCAGGGTGCACCCCAACCACGCTTCTGGTCCACCAAGTAAAGCCACTTTAATCTGCACACAGGTCCTCGGGGGTTGAGTGATCTTAGGTGATGTCGAGCAGCTTTTACCATCAACATTGTTTTCCTGCCGCGTTATTAGTGTTCTCAGGCCACAACAAACAGTAACATTATACCTGATGTTGTGGAAGTGGAGAGGCGGCGGCGCCAGCCTGCGATGCTTGACTGAGGCCGAGACGCGCGTCCTCGCAGACAGGAACCAGGACAGACGCGGCCTGTCCCACTGGGGGGGACACTAGGGGGGGTTATTTGAGGACAGAGTGCTGGAATGGGATGGTTCAGTGATGACACTTTGAACACAAACTTATTAAATGTTTCACATGTTTACCTGTGTGATTCCTGTTTCATTATTTAGAAATGATCCAATCATTATGGGTTTGTCTGATTATCCATTAATTGATTAATTAATTAATTAATTAATGGTCATTAGCTGTAGGCTATGTTCAGCAAGCAACTGAGCTGAACCTGATCAAAAGACTCAACTGCTTTCGAATTTCAGTTGTCGTGTTGTTAAAATCACCAATAACCTTATGTTAAAATAACCAATGATAAATAAAATAAATAAATAAATAAAAATTCTAATAAAAACAATGTCAAGTCACACACCCTCATAGTTCATCAGCTCCAGGTAACAACCCTCATCCATGTCTCTGTAAAAAATTAGAAATGTATGAATAAGAATAAAGAGTAATACAATCATTTAAGATCCTATACTGTTGGGCAGAGACCTTACACCAAGATTAGCTGAACATGACAGGATCCTAATGGATCAGTCTGGACACCAGTGAGAATCCTGGGAGTAATGTCTTATACAGCCGGTCCACACGGGGGAGCCAGTGAGTTCATTGAATCAAGGAGGTAGACAGAAGAAGTAATAAGTGACGGGTGTTGGTCAATCAGACACGTGGCTGTGGAGCGTAGTCTTAAAAACAAAGTCAAATATAAGTTTAACTGGAGTGCAAGGACGTTTAGGTGAAGAGAAGACTCAAGAGAACATTATTTTATCATGAACCAAGACAGAATCAGTGTTTCACGACTAGATAGTCTCCAGGTGAGGAGGTGCTGGGCTCAGGTGCAGGTTGGGTCAACAGTCACCTGGACGCCTGGAAGCAGAAAGTCACTGCAGATGTTCTTACAAGTGAATCTCCAATGGTGAGGCTGGTTGGAGGAGAGTGGACGGTGGAGGAAATAGCAATGGTTGGAGGACAGTGGACAGAGAGGGGGAAGGAGACTCGGTGTGGCTGGTTGGAGGGCTGGATATGCCAAGAGAGGTCATGCAGGTCAAGGATGTCGTTTCTGTTTTCCAATGTGACGGTTTGGAGAGGACCCTCCCTCTCCTGCTACTATACTGACCTGGGCTCCTGGTGGGACGGTTGGAGTCCAGCTGACCGGGGCTTTGGGTCCAGCCCCGGAGGGATGAAGGCACTGGTGGCAAGATGATGGAGCTCATGGACTTCTCAGCTTCCTGGATCTGATGGAAGGAGGAGATTCCAGCTCTGCAGCATCATCAGATGGAGAGGTGAGTGGAGCCGGGGTTCGTAGATGAGGTGGGCTGTGGAACCGGGGCCATAGTGGCTGGGTGGTAGGGACTTTAGAGCTCTGGCATCTTTTCATTGGTGCAGACAGGATCCTGGTCAGAAGGGTCAAATCTCCAACAATACATGTTTAACTATACTTTTTAAAACCATAAGAGTGATCACTATAATGGGGGCTATTGTTTGTTCGTATGCAGATCTGCAACTGGGTAATATTTATGTTGTCCAATGTCAAGACTCTGTGATCATGTGACTATATGATATGAAATATCATTTGTGGGGCTGTCATTACTTATGCGTTGGTCAGAATCAGCAGTATTTTTTGTTTTTTGGCCCGTAGTTGGAAGTTGTACGTGAACCAAATGGAAACCTCTCTAATCGGTGCTATAGAAATAGTAATATAATCTTAATCAGAGCCACAGATGCTGCCGTCTTCCCATCATGCATCATGCCATGACAGGCTTTCAGCCTATACATTTAGGTACTATACTATACTTGCCATCATGCACCGACTCACCACTACAACCTGTTGAGACTGTCTTCCACAATAGAAAAGTGTTGTATAAATACTCTTTGAAAAAATGAGGCTGATGTTCTCGACCAGTTAGATCTGTGCTCTGGTCAAATTTGGGTGGAGTCAAGCAGGCAGTTTGCTTAGAACATAGAAAATTTGTAGAAGTCACCCAAGTGCCACTAGAGGTCACTGTGTCTGAGGATGAACTTAAACCTGCTGCAGACTCACGTCTCACAGGCCTCTCTGTGTGGAACCTGTTGTTCCTCTTGCTTTGGAATACATATAGAATAAAGTGGAGTGCCCTGTTTGCTGTATAACTGCATCATCCTCGGTTTGATTACAATAAAGCCCCCAAAAAACCTTTAAAATAGAAATACAAAAATGCATTTGGTAGTTTGTTTTATGTGGTCTTGTCCATGCTGCTTCAGCTGCTCTCTCAGTCCTGATTTGTCTTAAATAATGCTGAAAATTGTATTGCAATGCTTTGATATTGACATTTTACTGACACACCAAGAAACCTGAACTTCAAAAGCAGAGGGAATGTGAGTTGTTTGACACCTTGGGGATTTCAGGGTGTCCGGTTTGATGGCTAAATGACTTAATCGCTGCAGCGGTGTTCTCCGGAGGCTGGAAGCAACGCTCCCCATCGGAGTTTCTGACTCCCGTTCCTTAAAATCAAAGCCTGTCCTATTGATTCCACCATTTGTCCCCTCGCTGTAACACAAGAAGCTCTCTAAGTACAGTTTACCACAAAATACCCCTAATTCATCATGGGGCAAAAAGGGAGGCTGATAGCAGCTGAAAGAGCAGACGGAGTTGACTTGAAACTGATCCTTCCTGTGGCCGACACGCAACCGAAGATACTCATCAGAACGTGATGTGACACTGACGTTTCCTTGCAGTTAGAGCGTAGACTGGTTGTATTATCCAAGGTCTATAGAGGGACTCTGAAGCTGAACGGTGAATTACTTCCTCAGGCAGTATGTGGGTCATTGTTACCCACATCAGTGTTTGTGTTTTAATAATGAGCATACTTACTGTCACCTGCGTCACCTACAAAACTCTACATCTGACCAGATAAGTGTTCCTGTATCATCTCCTGCTCTTCTGCACTACAGAAGATTTAAAGTCCCACTTTTACTTTTTTATTTGTGTAGCTGCTTGTGCAAGAGTGAATGCTGAGCCGTGATGTAGATATTCATTTACATATTTTGCCAATAATTGTACACTTTTTATAAGTCCCGCCCCCTTTGTTCAGGCCCCTTCATTCAGACCCCTTCGTTCAGACCCCTTCGTTCAGACCCCTTTGTTCTTGCCCCTTCGTTCTGGCCCCTTCATTCAGGCCCCTTCGTTCTGGCCCCTTCTTTCAGACCCCTTCGTTCAGACCCCTTCGCTCAGACCCCTTCGGTCAGACCCCTTCGTTCAGACCCCTCCGCTCAGGCCCCTTCGTTCAGACCCCTCCGCTCAGACCCCTTGGTTCAGGCCCCTTCGTTAAGACCCCTTCGTTAAGACCCCTTGGTTCAGGCCCCTTCGTTCAGACCCCTCCGCTCAGACCCCTTCGTTCAGGCCCCTTCGTTCAGACCCCTTCGTTAAGACCCCTTGGTTCAGGCCCCTTGGTTCAGACCCCTTCGTTAAGACCCCTTGGTTTAGGCCCCTTGGTTCAGACCCCTCCGCTCAGACCCCTTGGTTCAGACCCCTTCGTTAAGACCCCTTGGTTCAGGCCCCTTCGTTCAGACCCCTTGGTTCAGGCCCCTTCGTTCAGGCCCCTTCGTTCAGACCCCTTCGTTCTTACCCCTTCGTTCAGGCCCCTTCGTTCAGACCCCTCCGCTCAGGCCCCTTCGTTCAGGCCCCTTCGTTCAGACCCCTTCGTTAAGACCCCTTCGTTCGGGCCCCTTGAATGTATTCATTACTATCGGTATGTTACGAGAATTTCAAGTAATATAACAGAACGTGTTTCTGAATAGAATCACATACTTAACCTTTAATTTGTAGATGCTGGATGAGGCTTTAATTTAGTTTCCTCTGAGGCATTTGGCGAAACATCCTTTGTTGTGGTCATGTTTCCGCCAATTTAGAGCCAAATACTTTCAGATTAGAGTGACGTGTCACCTGATCCATCATGGTTTTACATGTTAATTATTACTTTCTTGGTAGTGATGCAGCTGCATCATGTTGATGCTGCACGGATATATCGTGCAGCCCTGTTCATCATTGTGTTTCAACACATGGAAAATATCTAAATGTTCTAGTTTGCGTGTCTTTAACAGCACATTTAAGTGGATGTTGTTTTAAAAAGCACATGGATAAGGAACAGATGGATTACAATAACAATGACATTTTAAAATGACCGTTTAAATGTGTTTTTATTACAATTGATTAGCTGTGTCTGTGTGCAGAAAAGAAACTGGTGAAACCTGTTTTCAGCCACTAGATGTCTCTGCTGCACTGTGTTAATTCCAAGGGCCTCAGGAAAAGGATGAATTCACCCACACTTGATCAATAAGTGAGAAAATATCATGCATTCATCGCCACTCAGGTTCATCCTCTCCAGAAGATGTGATTGTTTGCATTGTGTGGAACATGTCTTCATCCGCATTTGTTCACCGTTCAGTTGCTGAGCTGCAAGAGGAAGCAACATGAGAGTGACTGAATGTGATGCTCAGTTGATTGAAAATTGAAAGGAACCTTCATTTTTTTACCTTAAAAAATACACAAGTACATGTTTAATGGTATTAAGCATATCCAGCAGCAGCAGCAACAACAAAAAAACAACGTTTGCATCTGTTTCCAAGACAAATCTATGCTTTGGCAGAAAAGGAAAATGCTCTGTTTCATCTCTTCTCCCTGCCACTTCACTCAAATTTGATCTAATTTTCCTTTCCCGTCCTTGGGTATTTCCCCACAGAAATGAAGGGATGGTGATTGCCGGGTAAGATTGGAGTGCATCTAATCTTCCACTGCTCTCAGTCATACTCCATTTCACTGCACATCTAATTTGTCACACTGCTGATGAATATGCCACAAGTTTCATGGGAAAAGAGAAGGACATAATGAATATAAAACACACTGGGAGAGGGGAGAGGCAATCGCCGCACCGCACTCACCACAGCGCATTGTTCATTTGTCCCATTAAATCGCTGACACTGTGCATGCACCACGGATGCGTTGCTCTCCTCCTTCACAATTTGACGAAGAGGTTAAAACAATGACAAACAAAGGGTGGCTTTGTTGCGTTCCTGCAGCTTGCAGGCAGAAGCTCATTAGTGATCATTGACTGCAGGGTCACTCTGCTGGTCCAAGGAGAGCATACATCACCTCTCAATGCTGTGGAAGAAATGCAGGCATTTACTCTCATGTTTCAGCAACACTGCGAGCATTGCAGATGTACTTTACAGACGTGCATGTGCAGAAGCTTTATACAACATAACAGCATAACGTTGGATCTGATCGCTCAAACGGAGCATTGTTTCATTACCAGCTTTAAAAAGCATTAACAAAGAAAACACACACACACACACAAGCAGATGGTATGAATTGCATCTGCATAATTATATTCTAATTTCGTCATTATTCATCATTACTCTGGTTGTGATTGTCAGGGCGGCGATGCACTCGGCAGCAGTCCAAGCAACAGGCAACAAAGTGAATAGGCAGGGTCAAAAATCTGTTCAAATGTTTCCTGGCAACAAGACGTTTCTGTGTGTTGAAGGCAGCACTTCCAACCCAATTGCTTTATAAAAAAAAAATAAAAAAAAGTTGCCCACAACAGAGCTGCAGCTATGTAACTGGACTGAAATAAAAGAGGCTCAAGCCCGGAGACAGATGTTTAAAATGACCGTATGGAAATATTCAAAAGCGGCGTTCTGTCCATCACACTTGTGCTAAATTCATTGATGAGCCGGAGAGTGAGTGTCTCTTTAAAGGAGGGCGATGATAGAATCTGTGTGCAGAGCTGCTGCATCACCTATCCATGAGACTGGAGAGCGGCTGATGAGAAAGCCCTTCAGGACTCGTCTCTAAATAGGCATGAAATTATATCTCCCTCTGACTGAGATTAGCGTCCATGGAGCCTTTTTTTTTTTTTTTTTGCGTTCTGCCCCCTCTTTTCCTCAGGCTCTCCAACCAAACGGAGCGCTTTGCAGTTTCAGCTCGTTTTCTGTTCAAGTTTAAGAAAGTTCATTTTTCATCAGGAGGTGCTCTCCGAGTCCTTCATCTTCCCCGTCGCGTCGGTCCTGCAGGATGCGTGAAACCGCGTTTAATATCCATCACAATACGATTTTTTTCTACCTCAAAGAAACTGATAAAAAAAAAAATCTTCAGGGAAAAGCTGAATTATAGATTTGAATCCACATGTGGCTCATTCGGCTCCAAAGTGAAGTCGCAGCCCGAGGACGGCAACAAAGAAGCCACTCTAATGTCACCAAAGTGGAAAATCATAAAAATTCAGAACAAAGGAAGTCCCTTTACTGTACAGCCTCTTCTGTAACTCTAGAATATAGGGAGAATAGCAGAACGGAGAGCTGTGTGTTCTCACACCAGCTCTGCAGTTCAGCTCTGTGGAGCGTTGTAGCTTCTTTCAGGTCATTGTTTTGGTTTACGCCCTCGTAGCTCTAAAGTGCCCCTGCATGGCTAGCACTGACCGGTGGATGAGGGCTAGCTGGGAGGCTAACGCTGCAAGATAAAATATGAATACATATATTAAATACAGTGTGATGTAATTGTGACCCGCCACGGCAAAACCAGCAACAAGTCGGCTGGGACGAAATCACGTAAACGACGAAATATGCTTATTTTTTTGTTTTCAAAATTAGTGATTTTCGTTTTTTTTTTTGCAGAATGTGCAAGTTGAGATCATGAAGAAGCCACTCCATGTTTCAGCTAACAGTATTGTTCTAGTAGTGCATGTAGCTATGTAGCATTATATTGCGAAAGCTGCATTTGTTCATGTAGCATTTGATAAGAAGCCAGCGTATAAACCAGGAGGCCCCGAGTCTACGCTCTCCAAGTGGGAAGTTATTATTGCCATTGAGTGACGAGACTATCACGCCAAGATATTCTACGTTATAATCCATTCCACATGACTTGGCTGATGATCAGGGTTGTAATTGTCTCAACTGAAGATTTGGGAAACGCTAGGATCTTTTAGATTTAGAACCGTTTCTGGGGACGTTTGGGACGATGGCAACCTGAGGACTGAATCTGTTTCTATTTTCCATCTCTGCTGAGGAATTCAGAAATGCTAATAGCCCTGGATATTATGGCGGGGTGACTCAGCGATCCAGAAAGTCCAGCAGAAGTGTTTCGGTCACGCAGGATCGACACTTTAGCAAAAAGTTGGCGGTTGTGGCAGTTTGGTCCATGTGTCATCACGTGTCTCGTGGTTTTTGAGGAGACCCGTGAACACGTTCTCAAACATCTCAAATAATAAATTGGTCTCTTAAGCCCAATTGGTCGGAGGAGGGAAAACTTTACTCAGTTTTCTTGCATATTTGGGGTTTTGCTGATAATCAGAGAGACACTTTTCTGACAATTTTAAGGTGGCTGACGGAGAACATAGAGGCCTAAAAGGAATTTCAAAAACCAAAAGCCGCGAGCGATAACGGATCCGAATGAGCGAAAACAGGGAGCAAAGCAACATATTTCATACCATATGCCAGATATGATAAATATTTTATTTCTGATCAGCAAAAGACACACAATTGATGCATTTGTATCTTTCATGACTTTTCAGTACAGAGGAAAAAAACCCAAACATATACACAGTATGGGTATATATGTATATGGGTATATTTTAAAGTGCAAGTGATTCACAAGGGTCAATCATGCGTTACATAGCATCTGTATCAGGAACTTCAGTAACCTCCTTAAATCCTCGATAACGTTTTTGAATCTGATAGTAAAATAACTGTCAATTATATATATATATATATATATATATATATATATATATATATATATATATGAATACAAAATAAACTTTACTAGTCACTGAAGCCTTTTTGATTTAGTTTTAAGCACAACATTTATCTAGTTCAAGTCTTGAGAGGAAAAGAGTACCATGAAGTGCCAGAAGTGAGGGAGTCTTTAGTCTCTAGTGTTTGACAGGAGAAGCAGTTTCACAAAGCTCACCACGGGTCAGTTTAATAACGCTCCAGTACCACCTTAAGCACCCGATACGCTTGTATTCAAATCTTAAACAGAAAGGAAGCTGAGAGCCTCAGACACCTTTCTCACTTCTTCTTTTCAGCCTTCTCGGGGTCTCGCCTAACTTTGGGCACGTCCTCCTCGGAAAAACAGACATTCAGTTTACAGGTACATTCTCTGAAATTACCGTTACATTTGACTTTGTGAGGAAACAGTCAATTTGCCCTTTTTTGACAAATATATTTTGACACAAAGAAAAAAATAAATATGAAGACACGGTTAGACAATCGGATGTTTTGGGTTGTGGACTGACTCTGAGCTCGCTGTGTGTTGACAGGGCCGAGTGGCCGGCAGAGGGGGTTGGTGGTGGTGGTGGTGGTGGTGGTGGGTGGGGGGGGACGTAGCAGTTTAGCAGCAGCTGTTGGGTGTTGGATTTACCCATGGACAACAGAGATACAGACATTATGTATCAATAGTACATGAAGAAAAGCCCTGACCCTTCAGGATGCGAAATATTCAAACTGATTTCAACTCACCGGGTAAATAAAACATGTCTCGGTTGCACATGTGCAGAATGTTTCAATGCCCTTTATAGTGGTTAAGATGCAAAGTGCATATTTAACATAACATAGTAAGCGAGGGTATACTACAGTGTGACTATAGCTCTTAACTTCCCAAGTGATTTTCCTTCAGAACTGCTGTCCTTTTCGCACCAAACGACACAAAAAGAAATGCACATATTTACAGAAAAAAAGAAACACCAGTTTACAAAACAAAAAACAAAACACAGAAAGCAAATATAGAGGAGCGATGCCCTCGACGCTGTGAGCTGCTGCGGCTTTATTCACACAGCATCAGCTGGCACTGAATGAAATAAAGGTCAATTTCTGTGTTGCTGTGAATCCTTTTTGTGTGAGATTATTGCATAGTTTGGAATTCTTAACATAGCTGTTAAATTGACACTGACATCTCGTTTTTCTGGTCTGTGCTTATCAATCCAGGACAATATATAAATCTGCTTTTCTTTTGCAAAACAGGGCTGGGTTCAATTCCCTTTTCATAAAATCAAAACTATATTTTCAAATTTTGATCTAAAACTATTCTCAGATCTTTGCAAGGTTTGCATTTTTTTTTACAGAAGGGGTCAGACGGTGAAACTGAACCCAGCCCCGGTTCCAACTTCATCTCATCTATATCATCTATATTGCATTTTCATTTGTGCACAAACGCGATTTCCTGTCAGACAGAAACTAACATAAGCCACTGATTATCGCCACATCTACCTACCAGGCACAAGATAAAACAAACACCAGCACGGCTCTGCACTTATCTCCTGATTTCTCAATGATTGTCTCGATCCCTGAAGGCCATGAACGTGCAGTTTGGTCTGCAAACGTGTTCAGATGTTCGTATGTTGTTTTTTGGGGAAAGAGAATATTCTGACTGGATGAAGTGGTGACTTTTAGTTGCATTGATGCACAGTTACACACGGGAGCTTCCTACCTACTGAGACAGCCCAACACCTGAGTGTCATTTTAACTGAATTCAAACAACCGGACAATATAGGGTTTTATCGCGGATCGTGATGAAGACAATAAAACAACCCAATAATGTTAATTTCCATCATGGGATAATCTTAAATATCCACAGTAACTTGAAAAGTACAAAAAATGTTTAATTTATTTATCCTCTATTAATCCAGGGAGACCACATGGTTTCTGATCATCTTAAAGATGATTGTTTTTCACTAAAAAAGTGACACCAGTGTGTTTAAATCCAATTTTAAGCATTTTAAGGGGATAATATCGTAAATTATTTTTGCCAGGATAATTGCAGATACCTCAGTGTTTACTCCTCTGATGCGTGTCGTCATTTTCCTTGCATCTTTCCCGTCTCTGTCTCTCCCATATAATATCAGAACTGACAAAATAACATAAAAAAATAAATAATAACAGGAAAGAAATGCAAGAGATGACAGTAATCGATTAGGAGTGATCTATGTAGACATCTTTAGGAAAATGAAGAAGATAAGCGCCGCAAACTAGTGCAGAAAACTGAAATAAAATCTGATGTTGGTGTTTGTTTTATGCTGTGATGAAACCCGGTCCTCAATAACGTGCACAAGCTTCTAGCAGCTGCAATGACGACCAGAAAAGTGTCAAACTGAAGCTATCGTTTTGTGTTGTGGTCCCTTGTAACACCCATAAAGAAGATCACCTGACCTGAATGACCAACCGTGTTCCCCTATGGCCAGCACAGAGTCATGACATGGGTCCCATTCAGTCACCAGAGTGGCAGCTCACCTTTTTTTTTTTTCTTTTTCTTTTTTTTGGCATAGAGCTCATGTTCAAATAGGAGCCGTGACTGAACTGCTTTTTTTTTTTTTTTTTAAATCTGTAAACTAATTAATAACTACAATAACGCAATTAAATAATATAGTAGGAAAATAAATATCATTCCAACAAGGCTTTTTTTTTTCTCTTTTAAATAGTCACTCTATCTCGACACTGGAAGCCAGCGTGTATATGTCACGATATTCACCTCAGAGAATGACATCATCAGTCTGAGACGACGGTGAGCCATCAGCCAATCGGCTGCTGCACATACACGACTGCCTCACGCTGGGTTAAGATCATGGATACAGATCCCACTAAACATGGTCCCACATATTCCATAGAGCTCAACAGTCATATGCATTACAAGTGTCTGGATACAAGATATGCAAAATTGACTTTTTTCTGATATAGTTAAGACTTGGCCACGACCTGGACGATCCGTATCTGCAGGACGATGATTTAAAACACATGACCAATGGCTACATCTGTCATCAGAAAAAAAATAAAACAATTATAAGTGCTATAAGCTATACGCTATTTTGGTATTTCATGAATAGCATTCAGGGCAGTTTGAAGTTTTTTTTGGTCAGTTTAAGGTTACTCAAAGGTTATCGTGAAACCTACAGACCTCACTCCTTTAGAGGGCTAGCTATGGCTGTCTCAGATAACTTGGTATACAGTACGTTTATCCGTTATGTTGGTCAGAAAATAGATATGAAACTCACAATTTGACTTGGCGTCACATCTAACAATAATTTCCCCATTCCTATCAATGAACTAATAATAATCCAACTACTGATTTCTATTCGTGAACAAATGTCGGGATTATGAGGTGCCGTTTTTTTTTTTTTTTTGTCTTTTTAAAGTACGGATTTGTGCTCTAAAGGCGTGAAACACTATGGCTGTGTTTTTCTTTTCTCTTTGTTTTTTTTTGTTTGGAAAACACTTCACCTCTCTGTCGGAGGAGGTGAAGAGGAGCGAACAGGACCACGTCGCACAGCCACATGTTCAACACTAACTGTGATCGGACTCAATGGAGGGGGGGGGTTGTCTCAAGCCTAAAGTGTAGGATATACAATATAACAACAACCAAACTCTGATATCGACTCTATGGGCGTTCCGGCATTCCCTAGAGGTGCATATTTCTGTAACTTCCAGTCTAGCGGAGGAATGGATTTAATCACCCCTAGGGAATAGAGGAGCTTTTCGTGATGTTTTTTTTTTTTTTTTTTTTTGAGGAGCGTGTGGAGTTTTTCTGAATCTGGGGTGGAAGTTAGGAGCTGTCACCGGCGGAGCGCTTTTTGCCAAAATGACTGGCAGGGTCTCTGTTTCGCAGATTAGGCTGGATCTTGTACATATGGGGACCCATGGACCAGCGCCAGCTCCCACGGCCCTCCACTCCAGTTGGGATGGCGGCAGCTGCAGCCACAGCAGTGGATGGGCAGGGCTTGTTCTGCAGCAGCTGAATAAGCATGGTCATCTCTGGGCCCAGCCGCGACACCATGCTGGTCCTAACGCGGTCCACGGTGTCCTCATCGCAGTCCATCAGGCTCTGTAGCAGCTTCCCATAAAACCTAGGACGGCAAAAACACGGCATCACAGAATGTCTTTTTAAGAGCTTAAAAACCCCCACATATATTCCTGTTGTACCTGCTAACAGTTAAAATCTAAATAGGTATCTCTACGCATATGCACACACATGCTCTTCAGTCTGACGTCAGCCATATGGGAGTGACCATCCCTTCTCCCGTCACTACTAAGCCTCGTGCTTCGCCCTCCTAACTATTTTCTATCCACTCCCAAACTGCAGTCCTACACGTATTACAACAACAATGGGAACCCAAAGACTTGATATTCCCGTTTCATTTTCCTTCATTGTATGAAAGAATGCATGAAGCAGATGCTTAACCGAAACATGGAAAATCAATACAAATTTAGCCATTTGTTTTGCTGCATAACTCGGGGGTCAAGTGTGGTTTTTAGCAGGATTCAAACTTGTCATTCCCTTAAAACTGGCAGCTGTATTTACTGACTGATTACTGCTCTTGGGTTTTTTTTGTTTTTTTTTTAAATCTGCTCTGGAAACAAAGAGCCTGTTGAACATCATTAGCTTCACGCCACTTAATAAATCTCAGTACAACGTGTACCGCTGCCACCACATCAACTCGTTTTTTTCCTAAAGTGTTTACACAGGAGAGGAAGAGCTCACCTATTGGGGAAGTGACTTGGTAGCTGTGCCACTTCGCCAATAGCATCTGGATTCGATCGGGCTACAGTGCAGATATCCAGCTTGCTGTAACACTCCTCTTGGACCTCAGATATCATTCTTTGGAAGGTGGAGCAGCGGCGAATGGTGGGGAATGCCTTCGAGGTGATGCCATTGGCAATGCACTTAAGGCTCTCCTTCACAAATGCTTTACCCTGTAAAAACACAGCAGTGCTTCACACATTCTTGCCCTGACAGTTACACCCATGTAATCCTACACAAGCTCAAGTGTATGTGCTAGGGTAGAGAAAAACTCAATGTCTTTGTCGTGGAAATGAATTTAAAGTGTATATACCTGAGTGTCAAATTTAGCAGCACTGTATAGGAAGGACTTGCAGATGTCATGCATGCCATCTGTGTCACAAGTCGAGTTCTCCAGGCAGGCGAAGGCTCCGCAGCCAACTTGGAGGGCACCGTTGAGACAGCGTGCCACATCTGCTGTGGGCACAGAGAATGAACCATCAGCAGGGGTAGCCAACAGTAGGGTTTTTTTTTTTTTTTTTTTCTTCTCGCTGGGAATCACTGCACAGTCACTGAGCTCATTACGCGAGGGGGGTTGCCAAGGGTTTCGGGCTCGAGAGAAAAAAATGCGGCGAACAAAAGAGAATTTTCATACTTTGGTGATTCACAAAAGACGTACAGTCACTCGGGGGGCAAACAGTGACTTGACTGGAGATTGGACACCTTACAAGTCGGAGAGTCTCGGACACTATTTGGCACGACTGCACTTTTCTCTTGGCAGGGACCTTTATTCCACTGTTTGGTTCTTTTCAGCAGAGCTTGGATGAACAGCACCAGAAATACCAAAGAGTTTACTGAAAATTGTTGGCGTGCCTGTAGACACACACACACTTGTACCACTGACACACACACACACACACTCGTACATTCACACACACGCTGCCACCAAGCCCTGTCTTCAATTTTTTACACAAGCTGTAACTGTCAAGCTGAATTTAAGGACTCCAAGACACTTTAATATTCTCAGCTATTAACCAACACATGTCACAGTGTCCAGTTAAATATGTAGAAATGATCCCACCAACATCTACATAATGGAACACATGTTGAGAAAAAATGCTGCCATATTCATTTCCGGAGCGTCACATGACTGGAATAGTGATGAGGCTGATTAACCCGCCAGATCCCTATCTTTGTAATAAAATCACAGCTATAGCCTGCAACACCATTCGGTTCCAAACCTGACCTCGGCCATAAGGAACACAGCTCTAAATCCATGCAACCGGCTTGAAATTTCACACCACGAAAAATACAAAAAAAAGAAATCAGCCATAAAACATAATCTGCAAAATCGGTGCATCCAAATAGTTGGCTCTCCTTATTCTCCGTCCAAGAAAATCCATCGAGATGGCAAGCAGCCCGACTCAAATCCTCCATTAAGAAATGTCACCGTGGAGCCTAAGCCTAGTTGGCAGACTTTGAATCTGGGGCCCCATGTTGACCTGCACAGTCAGATAAAGTCTGCCTGCCATCGGGGACCAGAGATTGTTCCCAAAATACAGAGGGTGAGCCGCAAATCTTATGATGATGATGATGATGAAGCATTTCCTGCAGAAAGGGAATCAGCACCCCCCCCCCCCCCCCCCTGCTGCCTTTTTTATCACTGTACCTTTTGTGTTAAAAAGGAAAAGTCAACATTTCAATGAAGCCTTGCGGCTTCACGCTTTGCAGTGTCATTTCATGATAATGTGTTCGGGGAGATTATGACTCAGGCCTTTCCTCTAATTGGAATAGAAATGCATTCATGTATCCAAAAAGAGACAAGCAGGGTGCACAAATACAGTATTTTAATTCTGACTTGAAGGCTACACAGGAAGCTTTGTGCTTTATGCACTGAACCCCCCCCCCTCCACAAGTCCACTATGCAGCAGCTAAAGCCCCGAGGAAGAGACTACCAGCATGACACAGCCTGCACTCTCAGGTGTCAGCACCGAGCTCCGTGCTCATCTGTTGCCGGCAGGACACCGGCAAAAAAAAACCACCGCGTTAATCCCGCAGGCTTTATCCATGACTCAACGCTCGTTTACACAGAAAGGCTGCATAGGCCAAAAAGAATATATATATATATATATGAGGGGGAGAAAAGCGAGAAAACCTGTGCATTGTGGAAATGGTGTGTGTAAAAAAAAAAAAAAGAGCAAGCAGTGCACTCTGAGATATGCAGATGGAGGCAGCGTGTTACTTACAAGGGCTATTGGCAGAAAAGCGCGTTCTCCTGGGCGAATAAGACTCGTTTTGATCCAGTTCGTATGCAGATGCGTTCAGCACCATCAGGAGAAAAAGTCCAGTCCTCAAAGGCAGCATCGTCCTCTCAACACAGATAATACAACTAAATGCAAAGATTTAGTGCTCCTGCTATGTGTGTGTAATTCAGAAGAACGACGCTCCAAAAGATTATGATTTATAAAAAAAAAAAAAAAAAAAAGCTTCCGCGACGCCGGGAAAAAACTCAATGAAACGCGGGGCGATCACAAGTAGGAAGCTGGCAGCGACGTCTTCACACCGGACTCCTCGCTGCGCGCTGCACTTGCATGACAGATAGCGCCGATGTCAAGTCTGCACGGGTTTATATGGGAGCGCTGAACATTACGAGGACTGCGTGTGGGCCAATCAGAACGCAGCATTCAAGACCGTGGTCCTGCTCTCTCCACTACTAATTGATAAAAAAAAAGAAAAGAAAAAGAAGAAAATCATTTAACAACGGCAACTCTGCGTGGAGAATCCAGGCGTTATTTCTCATATTTATCCTAAGGAACAAAATATATATATATATAAAAAAATATATATATTTTTTAAATTTAAAAGTTACCCCCAAGGAGACATTTTTAAAATCACCCCTATACACAATCACCTGTCATCACCATCATGAGGTGATTCTTAAAAAAAAAACCTGGAATATATTGATTGATGGATGAGTTATCTTAACATTTTATATAAAAGAAGCATTAGTTTAATAGGAATATGAGTTGTATTTGTCACATTAAGTCATGCTTCCATAACTAATATGAAAGGGGTTGTGTATTTCTTTTAAATGTATGTTGTATTTCTGCATTTCCTTATGAGATTTATTGTTGAATTTATTGGAATAAATGATGAGCTAGGTCCATAATGCGGATGAGTGTATGTTCGGTACAGACCGAACAATACCTCTCTAAAGGCAACGAGATTTCCCGCATCTAGAAGTAATCTCTAACGTTAGTCTATAGCCTTATATAATGTATAATATAAAGTTTAACATGAAACTTGGAGCTTCATTCATACATATTGAGCAACACAAGACATTCTGGGCGTTAATACAGCATCTCCAACTATTAGCCATGTAGCGATATCGTGGAGTAACGCTGCCCTGTCTCTCTGTGTGTGTTGTTATCCGAGCTTCTCCTTGCTTTGTTTTTGTCATGTGAGCGACACACCACACCACGCTAAAGTGTGTAGCGCCCCCTTCAGGTCAATAACGTTAGCTCTGCCAGCACGTTTGCTGTGGTTTGTACGTGCTGTTAGCGACGTTAGCTCCGAGCCGCCGCCTCAGGGGTTGCAATAGCATATCTTGCACCTTTAAATGTCATACATTTGAAGTAATAAACCATATTACGTTTACAGTGGGATACATTATTTATTGATTTATTTGCCTTCTTTAGTTTTGAGTTATTTCGAGGTATCATTTGGAGGGTGGTGCATTGATTATTGGTACCTTTATTTCAGTCAAATGCGACATACTTTGCCTGACTTTGTCCACATATCAACCTACAATATCCACATATCACTCCGGCATTCTCCTGAAGCGTTGCTTTATGATGAAACCGTGAACCTGATGCTGACTGGTCGACCCGCTCTCCCCTTCCTCAAGACTGTGAAAATGTTGGCTGAGTCCTCCGACTTGCAGCTCCACGTGCCGGCGTACAGAGGATGATGTGTGGGACTCTAAGCTATCATTAATCACGGAGGCCTCACGCCTCTTCATCCACAGCAAACGCTCCACTGTTACAGACGGATTCACACGCTATAGCGAGCTGGAGGATGGAGGGTGAAAGACAGGGAAACTTCTCCACACGTTCAGATAATAACAGGTGTCGACGCGTGCCGAGCACAAATCATTCATTAGTGAGAGAGTGGTGGGGTTTTCCTCGGTGTCGGCGTTTACACGGAGCAGAAGAAAAAGCCCCGTTTGCGTCTCTCTTCCGTGTTCTGTTTGTCTTTGCCAATCTCCGTGCCGTAACTCTAATTCTTTCCCAAAGAGTTGTCAGTTGGGCGCGACGCCAGGCCGTTGGCCTCCTTATCTCTTGACGGGGAATCCAAATATGGGCCGCTGCCAGCCGCGGCCAATATAGTCTCTGTAATGGAAAGATAATGTGAATGTAACTGCTTAATGAAGAGGCTATTATCTGCTGTCAGGATCAATCATCATCGCGGTGCCGTGAGTTACACGTTCGACATATGGACGGTACATTTCTTACCTTTTTGGCATCTCGTTTCTGTTACACATAAAGAACTTTCCACAGCGATGACTGGTTCCCTTTCCCTGCAGATTAGGTGTCGACAACAGCATGTCAAAGACGGGCCTGCTTGCTTATTGGTTATGTCAACACTCCTAAAAAAAAAAGAGAGAGAAAACCCCCCCGAAGAAAACAAAGATTTGAGTCAGATGTTGAGCTGTTATTCACGCTTGCCATGTTGCTGCTCTCGCATTTATTGCTTCCCTCTGCTGTTTTTTCGCCCAAGCTGGGTGGATGAGCTGCGTCTCCGCCGAAACCCGAAGACGGGAAACGGAGAGTTTATTCATGAGTTTGGAAGTCGGGCTCGTCCTTGGTAGCACATCACTGCAGACTCTTACTTTTTTGGAGCGTAGCCACGCCACAAACACACTCGAGAAGACCACTTCTACGTCCTCTAGGGGGGGAGAAGGATAATGAATTCCGTTGTCAGGTTGGGAGAAGGTGATTCACCTTGTTTTCAGAGCTCTAACAGACAGCCGTGGCTCGGGAGATGGAGGGCAGAGTTCACCGAAAGGACAAATCTGTGTCAGAGGGTGAACGCGCCGCAGCGTGAGAGTCTTTTTGCATTCATTTCCATTGAGGTGGATGAACCGATGCTCCGATTAGAGGTCGCTTTGCATCCAAGTTGAATTTTTGCCCCCGAGCTTATTGCTGTTTGCCTGACAGCGACTTCCTCTATAATTATAAGATTATGAGATTGCTCATTATGAGCGAGAGATTTGAAATTAATGTAATAAATGGGGAGGTTGATCCTTTATCAAGCACGAGCGAATTAATCACAAATATTGCTAATGTCTGCACGGAAGCCTTTTTTTTATAATGAGTTATATAAAATCACTTGCAAGTCCTGAAGGACGCTGCTAGTCTAGCTGTATCCACAAGAGGGACTTCTGTGAGATGTTGCCTCACACCTTGAAACACTCCGGTGTGTCTCGTGTGCTGGGGGGATGCAGGGGGAAATGGAAATTATGATTTGTCATATTTGAGAATGAATGTGAAAGCCAAACATTCAGACTTGTCTGCGTGTGTTCGGATGTGTGATGTTTGCTCAGGGGGGGATAACGCGTTTAGCTTTTCTGGCGGCGGACGCTTGTAAGGGAATCACAGGAGAATAGCACTTAATTTCTGAGGAAGTATTTTGAACAGGAGGTTATAGCTGTGGGCAGAAAGAACCAGGATCCGTCTGACGTCCAGAAAGGAGAGACCCCCCACCCTCCTGATGCTAAAAGAGAGAAACGTCACTTTTAAATTAAAAGAAATATCCAATGAAATTCAGAATAAAAACATGTGCAGAGCTCCCAGGAGGCTTGAGAAATTGTCAGAAACCTCTTAAAAACTGCTCCCATAATTCAAATTGTCCAATTTTATTGAAACCACACGTTATAATCGGCATCGTTCGAGTAAACGTCCGTCAACAACCAGAAGTGGAGCGACCGAACTGAGATTTGGTCTCTGCGGGCACATTGAACAGCCGAGTGGTATTCACCACTCAGAAAGGCTGGAATTAGAAAAACACCGCTGTCATTCTGTTGTGGCCCGGTGGAATTCACAATTCTTATTTTTTTAAAAAAACATGATTTAGACTGGCAAAATGCTCATTGTCATCTCCACCAGAATGGAAGGTGTATTGTTTCAGTTTGTTTTCCGAGCGTTAATTCATTCCTTTCCTCGATAGTTTCTGAATGAATGGTGTTTTTTTCTCGAACAGATGTCTGCATGACTTGGACATAACACAAAAAAACAAAAAAGATCTCAGGGGAATCTGAATTCCTGAGCGTGTAACCAACACGAGTAGCGTAGCGGGGATATACATCTGGAGGCCGGAATGAAAACACACTCTGCAGCTCTGCTTCTTGAAACGTTACGTTGGAAAAAGTTAATTGTTACAAATGTTTTCCTCTTGGTGTAACTGGACGACTTGCACAGAAGAAGAGAATGATGTTCCAACGAGAACACTTTTCTTTTTAAGATTTCTTTCTATTATATGCAATTTTATGTGGAATTAAAATCAATTCTGTGTTAAAGCTCAAAAAGTCATTTACAATAAGACATTCTCTGCATTCACGTTATGTTGAAACATGTTATATGTATGTAATACTTGATGCAAAACCTTCTCTAACTACCGCCCGTTTGGCTTTTACACATCTGCCCTCCAGTTTCTCAGCCCAAATGTGCTTTGTAAAGCCAAACCCATAGAAAGTAACACTTGTAAAGATAACAGCCAACTGTCTGAAGAAGCACTCCGTCCCCTAACTTTCCTCACTTTGAGGATGTGAGCTCACCTGGTGAGTTATTAAATGAAAGGAGTTTTTGAGTGATTTATCTTCATCCAGATGTTCACGCCTCAGACTCTCCTAACACTCATGCCTTTCTTTTCTCGTACCAGATTTCATGACACATCATCAGTAAGGCGACGCGTTTCATAGTCACACACATAAAGCATCCGTGCTGCTGAAGTGTCCTCGAGCAAGATGTGCTGAATCAGCTCCATCTGTGTGGTTCTGTAGCCGGTTCCTGCTCTTTTTACCTTCCCGTAACACGACTGACGTGACTCATTTCTCCTCGGGGGAATCAAACGGATGTTGCTCACGCAGATCAGGAGCCCAAAGACAGTTTTACGAGGACAAAAAAAAAAAGAGAGTGCAGTTTTGATATTGTGTGTGTGTTGAGCTTTCTGTTGCTAAATATCAGATTGGAAACATGTTTAATGGGAATGCTTTTGAAGTATGATGATGGAAAGTATTGTCTCCTTTGCGTGAGGCGTGCCGTCGGAGATACATTTGAGATGCATTCATTTATCAGTCCCACACTATTTCCCAAAGGGCAGAGTCATCCACGGAGCTCCGTGAATCCCAACATCATTCCATTCCCAGAGCTTCATCGCTCCTAATCACAGCAGCGGCGGCACTTTTTTTTATCGCTGTCGGAAACACCTGCCGCCTCCGGTGCACAGGTGTGTTTTGCAGTAACTGTTTCCAACAGCAGCAACAGTAGTATCGACATAATACACCGGGAATGGAAGTTGTTGTTTGCTTGGGCAAACATCCACCGAAGGATAAAGATGACTGACACCTTTTTTTCGAGGCTCTGATTTCATCCTTGGTGCATGTGAGGAAACGTCAAGTATCACAGAACGAGGAGCGAGCGCCTGGCGAGCGACCGCTGGAATGTGAGCGAATTATGAAAAGCACATTTTCAGATCGGCAACTACTTTTTCAGTGATTTATTATTCGTGTCAGACCTTTTAATTCCAATGTCACGGCTGCTCAGTTGTAACTTAAATGCTTGTAGATCATTCCGATGTTTAAAGAAGCCACAATGATGTGCCTTTTTTAAACAAAATGTTTCAGCTTTCATAAAGAAATCTGTGTAAGTTTTATTGCTTTGTCATGCATTCTAAGACAAGCTGATGGAGTAAGTCAGTAGACATTTTTGTAATAACCCTATAAATGTCACAAATTACATTTTTTTCCCTCCCTTGGATTTGAAGATAATTAGTGTAATTCCTCTTTACATTCCACCGCCCAAGCACACACATCTGAGCTTCAACACACACACACACACACACACACACACACACACACACACACACACACACACACACACACACACACACAGCCACACTCAGCAAAAAATCCCAGTGCCTGTACCTCAGAAAGAGCCTGTCTGTATGCAGCATGCAGTAGTACCTAGGCTATGTTCCCTTCACCCAGCCATCTGGTTTCAGTTCAGACCCATCTGGATCTGTCTCCAGCCCAGGCATCTCAGGAATACATTTTGGAGGGGTGCCCACATCCGTTCACACAGGCAAGTGTTTTCAATTACTCAATTTTAAATGTCTCTAAAACCAAGTGATTGAGCTTTTTTTTTTTTTTTTCTGTGGCGGTGGCGGTTGGTGAACACTGGTTTAAAAAAAAAAAAAGAAAAGCTGCTTCAAAAGGAGAGAAGGCAGCAGGACCGAACGCAACGAGGCCTCCGAGGGCCGTCACGCAGACGTCGCCACGGTTACACCTCGACGACCGGAGCGCGTCGACGCTCAGCCCAGCGAGCCGGAGCACAACCGACCGACCGCGTAGCTTCGCAGACTCCGAGGATCACAACACATACTTGTTTGCTGATTTCAGAGCTACCCGCAAGTATCCTCTCGGCCAACATGAAGCAACTGGAAAAGCCGACGAGTGATGAGAACCATGCAAAGGGCTCATCCCCACATTGTAACTGACAGCATGATTCCACGGGGCTCCCACACCAAAAGGAACACGTTAGCTTTATGTGTAGCTGCGGTTCGCGTCATTAAACTCAGAAGATATTTTAGGATTAGAGCAATTTGGCAATTATGCACGGACTTCCTGCACGGGCTTAGATTAATTGATGTTGATACGTTTCTGATGCACGTTACGTTAGCTACCAGTTTCTTGTTTGCAATGTTTTCACCGTTTTATTCCAATCTGCATCATTCAAATCAGAAGTTGGGTAAGGGATTCTTCCACAATTCTATATTTTTTAAGGTATTTTGAAAATATCGTTTGACACTTTTGATTTGATTGTACAAAGAAAGGAAACGAGGACAAAGGTTAGTTTCTGTGCGTCGTAGCCAGCTGCAATTCTTACTAGAACTTTCCCATTTCTGTAAGAGTGTGTGTGCATGTGTGTGCGTGTGTGTGTGTGTGTGCGTGATGAATTCTGCTGCGTCAGAGTGATGCTTTCACCTGAATCTATTTTAAATTGTGACCACCAGCACATTTTAATGACTTCTATGACTAAACCAGTGGAGATCTTCCTCAGGACGCCCACGGTGCCTGCTCTCTCAAACAGCCGCAGAGTTTCACATGGCTGTGTGATTACCGTCTCACTGTGTACAATGTCGCAGGCAGTGGCAGTTAATCCAAAAGAAAATACTGCCCCCCCCCCTCCCCCCTTTTTTTTAATTTGCATGCTAATACCACTGCAGATTTAATCTGATAGGAGCTGCACAGTGGTAGCCCTCATATAAATTCCCCATCAGGCATCCAGTCGCTGTCATTCACATCCATCCTGCACTCGTCCCACGCAGCAGCAGCAGCAGCAGCAGCAGCAGCAGCAGCAGCTCTCTGCATCATACTGTCAGATGTTGTGAGGCCTCCTTCAGACCGGCAGTAGCGCTACCTCAGAAACACAAAAAGTAGGTCCTGTGAGTGCAATGTCATCCAGGAATGTCTCGTGTTGCCCAATGAATTACAAACAAGTGTCGGCTTGTTAAGCATTTACGAGGCTTGGATGCACATTAAACTCCTGGTTGGACTTTCAATCGATACCATTATGTAATTAGGAATCATTATATAATGAACTTGCTAGACGACGCCCGTGCTGGTGGCGGTATGAGGCTTTGCGCTAAAAGCAGGTGTGAACCATAGTTTAGCATGCTAGCACGCACAACATCAACGAGCAGAGACAAAATGCAGCTGAGGTCGATGGGAATTTCATGAGATTTGTAAGTGTTTGGTCGTAAAACCAAAGTATTGCACAAAATATATGTTTGAGCTGACAGTTGAGGGGAAGTTACGGGATCATGAATGTTCTTATAATTAATCATGAGGACGTTAATTAATGGCTTGGCAGTCCATTTAATATTTATTCAGTTGTTTTTCTCTAAAAACCACACGTGTGAACCTCATGGTGACGCTGCAGAAAAAGTGAGTTGATTCATCATCTGGGTACCATGAATGTTTGTGTCAAATGTCATAGCAACCCATTGAATGGTTGTCATTTTTTCTGCCTGGACCAAAGAGGACCGACTGTGGTCATTTAACAACGCTCGCTGCTTTTCTGAATTATTTCCAGACTTTTCGTACCATCTGGATTAATAAAAGTATCGAGCCCGCTGCACGCGGAATCAAACTCTACCACATTTCCCAAGTTGTGGCTCGGTTTCCTAATCCAAACAAAGATCGTCGCCTTAAATGACACTTGCTCAATTTGTCGGACGTGAACCTAGATTAAAATGTTTCATTGTAATGGATTTCTGTTTTATATTTCATTGCAAACTAATGTGCTCATATTCTATTATTTATTGTGCTGCAGAAATCATCCGAGTAGTTATGTCACTTCCGACTCGGAAAGGAAATGTATTAATTTAAGATATATAAGAGGCGGCCCTTTTTATGATTCAACAAGCAGAATATGTCTTCAGTTTGATTATTCTGAAAATACATTCAGAGGTAGTAAGTGTTGTTGAATGACCTTCTTGGTTTATAATAGTTTTATCTTTTATAAAAACGACTGCTTCAAACGTAATCAAGATACACGACGAGGTCTGAATGCAGCCTGAACGCCGTGTATTGAAAATGAAATATGAGCATCATTTGAAACAGAAAATAAGCTATTTATTTACTAAATATATACTTTCTTTCCTTCGACAAATGTACTTATTGTAAGTCTGCTAAATGCTAAATAGGAACCTTGCCTGCATACGTTTGGGCACCTCGGCTTGCAGTCAGTCTTCTGTGGTTGAATTGATTCCCATGACTGTTACAGAAATTCTTTGTGGATTAGCTTACATTCGTGTGTGTGTGTGTGTGTGTGTGTGTGTGTGTGTGTGTGTGTGTGTGTGTGTGTGTGTGTGTGTGTGTGTGTGTGTGTGTGTGTGTGTGTGTGTGTGTGTGTGTGTGTGTGTGTGTGTGTGTGTGTGTGTGTGTGTGTGTGTGTTGCGTAAAAAAAAGTAAATAAAAATGGCCACATGCACCAAGAAGCCATAAGACTCACCATTACACTAATTCCCGTGTTGTTAAATGTGTTCTATAAAAGCTTTAATTCTGAACGGAGCTTGAAATCTGCAGGATGGTTGTGGTTTTGATTTATGGTGCCGGAGAGTTTCTCAATGGTCTTGCGGTGTTCGTCGCATATGCGTAATCCCTAATCAGGGTTATGTACATAGCACTCCATCAAGGGCCCTTCAACACAGCTCAGGGAATGTTGACTTGGTAATTGAATTTGAGCGTAACTTATGATGGGAACATAAGCCAGATGCCAGGATGTTTATGGCGTTGTTGCTTTGCGGGCAGCGGTGTACACAACCTCTGTCTCTTCGCTGCAGCCAAATTTTCCATGAGGCGTGCATCCTTATGGTCAGAAACATCGCCAGCAATTCATAGTAATGAACTTGGTGTTAGCAGTAATATGCATCATGTACATTAATTAGCTGGGCTGTGTCAGACGCCTGCGGGAGGAAAAAAACCGAACCATGATTGATTATTGTTGCTCAAATGTGTGTTATCTTCTACAGACGCATCACAAATCTGAATAAATGAACGCAGATGATTTTCTGCAGGGTCACTGAGTTTGATGTGTGTGAACGTGATGTGAATCACACGTCACGGACTATAAAGTCACCTGGTCTCAATCCAGATAAGCGACTCGACACCAAATCTTTAAGAGGAAAGACTAGTATTTGTAGGAAGTGTCAGGAAGTGCAGCGTCAACGCAGGAAGTGGTTTGTACTTTCATTTTATTGCCGTTGGACTTAAAGCAGCAGAGTGTAGGATTTACTACTGAATACCCCTCCACTCACCCCTCCCTTTCCCAAGCGCGTCGGAGAACCACGGTGGCCTTCAGGCAACATAAAACGCTGAAGGCCCTCTCTGGAGCCGGCGTTTGGTTTGACGTAGGAACGTGGTGGTGCAACATGACGGACTCTGTGTAGATATCAACAAAAGCATAGTGATTCTGCGTTTGGTTATTTCCTGTTTTATTTTGAAGTTCCCTGCCTCTTGTTTCCTGTGTTTTGCTCAACTTCCTGATTGTGATTTTCCCTGTTTGTGGCATTTAGAACATTTAGCTGCTGTACGTTAATGTCGTCAGCCCTGCTCCGTTTCCTCCAATCAGCTTCCAGCCTGCCCTCTTGTCTGCCCACCTGTGTCTTGTTGCCTGATTAGTGTCTTGTGTATTTAGTTTCCATTGCTCCTTACCTTTTATGACCTCAGTTTGCTTCCTCAGTGTTTTTTTATTCAACTTTCAATGACAGCATCTTAAAGATGAGACAACGCCGTAGTAAATGGACCTGCGTTCATTCAATGCTTTTCTCATCTTCTCGAGGCGCTTTACACCACAAGTAACCATTCACACATTCATCCACTTAATGGCAGAGGAGCCGCCTGCCCATCAGGATCTAATCTGATTAACGCGTTCACAATTTGGGGGTTCAGCGTCTTGCCAAAGGACACTCCGGCGAGCGGACTGGAGGCGTGACAACGACCACAAATCAACCCAACGCTCCTGCAGTCAAATCTCAGACATTACAGGTAGACTGACATTAAGTGAGAGACATCACCAAACCGTTTTACAAATGCAGAAACGAGCTGAACACGAGGAAGATGCAGCTCCAAACAGCGTCTCCCTGCAGCTGATTCTGCAGCCACCTCTGCACAGTTGTTTGTCATTAACTGTTGCTTTTATTAATTCCTTTTTAAATGCTCTGTTTAGTATCCAAGCTGCTTGAGCTCAATGTGTGGGTTTCATTTTCCTAACGCTCAGTTTAAGATTGATTACATAACTTTGGATTATGCAAAGTGCTTTTCCAGAGCAGAACTTGATATAAACAATGTTGGTACTTACAATTATCCACCCAATGGCAATATAAACTACTTTTGAGCTCTGGTGCAGCGATCTAGGCCTTGACCTGCCGTTTGAAAATCTGAGCTCCAAAAGAGACAAGGAGCGTCTTACCAAGCCACAGCCCACGACAGTCCCATGGCAGACACCCTAACCGCACAACCGCCGCAGCGGATAATGGAGAAAGGCGACGGGATTTGTAGTAGAAGTGCTGTGCATCCTCACTGAAATACGGCCTCCATGTCTTCCAGAGCCCGAGCAGCTTGGCCCGTCGCTGTGAGTGAATGCAGATGGGAGAGATGCCCAGCAATGGAAAACGGGGGAATAAACTAGCTTAATGAAAGCATCATGGCACAGTGAAAAGCCAGTCTAAGCCATCAGTGAGAATGCCCCGGGGGTAGGAAGATGGGCTGGTGTGCGTGCTGGGGGCTGGAAGCTTGCCTAGATCCAGGAGCTCTGCTGGCCTTCTGTGGCAGTCCACTCCCTCGCCATGCAGCCCCTCCCTCTGGGTGGGAGGGGGTGCAGAAACATGATACACCATGTTACAGGTTAGGCCCCCCGAGGTGCCAAGTGCCATATCAGGAGAATTAGATGCTTAGTTGCGGATGGCAGCGGCCCAAGCTCGTCTTTTTTTTTTCAGTTGCATCTGCATTCAATGTCCTTGATGTGTCTGCAGGAGGAAAAAAAGCACCGGAGACTCGTGTTTTAGTTTCTCGTTACAGAATAGACACAACAGTCGTGTTCTGAGCCCGCACGACTGATGTTCGCCGTCAGCTGCTCCGTAAAGAATTTCTGCTGACGGATACGATTTATTTCCCAGCTGTTCAAGGTTGAGTGCAATTGTTGCCTGATATTTTCTTTTCTTTTTAGTTGAAAGATTAATTCCTCCAGGCATTTACTGTAATTTGTGCTTGGATTAAGTCAAAATAATGTCAGTTTAAATGTTCTCTTCATAATTTTTTTTAAATTAAAAGAAAGGTGACTCATTCCTGATAAATGAATGAGAATAAATAATTCACGGAGCATTGTTTTTCTCCGATCACGGGCACAGCTCAGTAAATACCGTACTTATTTCACTCAGTTGTGCCAATCAAATCGATCACGATGTGAGCGTTATGAAAACCAAGTAACTCCATACAAGACGAGATTCAAACTGCTGGCGAGAGCCCTCGCAGGCCCATTTCCAAAACAAACCGGCTAAAAAAGGCACTTTTTATTTATTTTATTCAGAAGATTCTGGCCATAAAAGGATGGCTCCAAATCGTAAAAATACATACTTTCCCTCTTACCTGTAGTGCTATTTATCAATATAGATTGTATGGTGTGATTTAGAGTCTGCCTTCTCTCGCATGTAATGAAACTGTGTGGCACTCGGCTCGCTCAAAGCGTCAAAATAAATACTTTTTTAACAGAAAATAGTTCCTATAGTGAAACTGCTCACAACAAGGTCTGTGGTTTATCTTCAGTAAGCGGATCATGATTGCTGAAAACAGGAGACGTTGCTGTTGAGTTTTTCAAAAGTATATTTTTGGCGCTTTGAGCACCACGAGTCAAGTGCTATGTACTTATTATATTGGAGAGAAAGCAGACATGGTTCATATCTCCAAAACTAGGCAACTCACACCAAAACAATCGAGTTTGATTTAAAAAAAGAAGCACTTATAGGTCAGAGGGAAACCTGTTTTTGTGATTTGGGTGTTCTTCCAATTGTATTTATGGTAAAGATAGCTTTTTGTTGTCTAGAAGTTCAATGTGTCTGGATCGGCTGTATCCAAATCAAATCTCCATCCACATAGACGGGTACCTTTCCATCCAATTAATGCAAAACTAAGTGGCAACATCATGACAAAGAAATGTGTGTATATAAATATACTTACTACTATTTTTTTGTTCTCAAAGGAGAGCGGGAGAAGTCATTAACAGAGCAGTAACCGACAAATAAATGCTATTTAAGTTTAAGTGTTATGTAATCTTTCATTCACAGTCCAAGATAAAGATCAGGGGGGAAAGGAGATGATCTAACATCTATTAGTCTCTGTCAACAGCCTTTTAGTTTAGTTTACTCTGTGCAAAGTTTTTTTTAATCCTTTCCTCATCGACCTTCATTCCTGCCAGTATAAATACGTCTGTCAATAGAAGCTGTTCTCCCTCTCGTCGGCAGCAACCTTCATGATGAGGTTATCTTCTCCAAGGCTCCGGTGCACAAGGCCACCTGCTCACTGCTTTTTTTTATTCTATTTTTAAATGCGTGCATATTACTTTTCCTACAAAGACATTCATTCTGAAATATGCACCATCAAGTATGGGTCTGAAGTGTGTTCCCAGAATCGTAAATACATCTCTAATCCGCTACGTATGCATTTATATGAAATCAATTTCTACTTTCCACATGCCTCTCCAGCAGACATGCGATTGGGATTTTGCAGTTCAGGGGAGTTCAGATCAGTAATCCGTCGTCTCAAAGGCAGGGCAGATGCAACGTTCAGCAGAAACATCTGTTAATTGTTAGAGTCATATGGCGAAGAAGAACATTAGGGAGATGGTCGTCCAGTAAATGGATGGATTTGAGGGACTGAATCCCAAAAAGACCAACACTGACCATCAACCGGCCACATGTCCTGTCAAACGGCCTTATTCGCTCTTTTGTAAACCCCTCCCTACATGCTGAGACAGCTAAAAGCCATAAATGTAATAGTAGCCGGCTGTCTATTCACTGTCAACTTCACTGACAGGAAAGCCATTTACAACTTTTTTAAAAAGCTCCTGCTTCAACTGGCAAAGATGGTGAAGTCGCCACGTGTTTTCCACCGATCCATCAAGAACCAGAATCCGACTGAGAGCCGGTGGAAGTGCAAACAGGGCAGGGCCGGGTCACGTCACTCCCTCCTTTGTCTCGGCGAGCAGCAGGCCGGATATTAACACAAAAACGGGGAGATAAAGACGATGAATTAAAAGGTGACACAAAGAGAAAAGAGGACACGCTCAGTCATTTGCTCTTTTATCACTCATCTCCACCAAAACGATTACTCTCAAATGAGATTCATCGCCGCCGTTGAAGGGCTGGGATGTTTTCCAGGGCGTCAAAATGAAACATCGGCTGTTTGATTCCACGCCAGGTGATGAGAGTTGTTGGTTCCCGTCTCGGTTTAGCATCAGTTTCGAGTTAGACTTAAAGGATTAGTTCACTCAACAACATTATGAGTTGTATTACTCACCTCCCTAGTTACTCCGAGGTCCAACATTTATCCATTATTTTTTTGATTTCTTGGAAGTAGACAAGACACTTCTTTAGGAAGTTTTTTGTGTTCTTAAATGCCTTTTTGATCATGAAAAAAAAAAACTTTTCTGGGACCACAGAGTCAAGGGAGGTGGGTTTTTATTACCCATCCAAAAGTTGTAATAAATAAGTAATAAATGAACAATGGCTCTCAAACCCTTTTAGATCATATTGTGAATCCATTCAACAATATATGCTATTTTATATCAAAATCCTATATTTTTTCTCCCTGGAAAGGAAAATATGATGCATTAGTGGGCTGCATGATGGTGTAGTGGGTAGCACTCTCGCCTCACAGCGAGAGGGTCCTGGGTTCGATCCCCGGGTCGGCCCCGGGTTCCTTCTGTGTGGAGTTTGCATGTTCTCCCTGTGTGAGCGTGGGTTCTCTCCGATTCTCCGGCTTCCTCCCACAGTCCAAAGACATGCAGGATGGGGAGAGGTTCATTGAGGACTCTAAATGTCCCGTAGGTGTGAATGTGAGCGTGAATGGTTGTTTGTCTCTACATGTTGGCCCTGTGATAGACTGGCGACCTGTCCAGGGTGTACCCTGCCTTCCGGGATAATGTCCCTGAAACAGAATCATACAGGAAATACACTAAGATACGGAAGCAGGACACTCTTGAAATGCCGCTTCAGCTCGACTTTAAGAGCCAACCTGCATCGTCTTATGTTAAATGTAAGTGAGGTGAGGTGGAGGGGAAATGAAGCCCATTCATCATCTTTCAGTCGGATGTCGTGTCCAGCGAAGGTGCTCCATCAGGGAGTTGAAGCCATGTGTCCGGTGGCTTTGGTTTTTCAGTCTTTTGGGACCAGTTTACTCCTCAATGTCCACACTCATTACATGTAGAAGAAAGCAGACAAAAAAAAAGTCCAGCTGAAGGTATTTTTCTTGCGTGGCTGGTGTGTACAGTACGTGTGAGTCAAAGGGAAAGTAAATGAGTGCTGTTTTTACGACTCCCTTCTCTGTAGCACTTTGGTCCCGCGGGTTTATAGAACTTTGCAGCGTAAACCACATCGAACACTCGCAGTGAGTGGGACGAATAACGAAAACAAGAGGGGTCCTTGTAACCTTTCATGTGAGCATTCTTGGCGAAGGCACGTTCACTTCCCTGAGACATTTTAAAATTTCAGCCGCCCAGTTGGAGAGCTCTTTGAAAGGGCTCGGGGCTGTGATGCATTAATTGGCTCACGTATCACTCAGGAGCATGTGGGCAGGGTATGCTTTAATAGTCATAATCGTAAATTTGATAGGCTGAGGTGTGTTTGAGCTGGGGATAGGCAAGTGTGTCCGTGTCCTCTCTTTGCTCCGACATACCGAACGTGTCCAGAAATGTTCATTTAAAGCTTAATTATTAGAGCTCCAACCAGTATTGTTCGTGGCGTTCTCTCCTGGTATTTGTTAGTGAGTGGGGTTTGCATTCTTTTGTCTGGGATGACAGATAAACCAGCTTTGAATTGAAGAATGAGCTGTGTGCACAGTGGGGAATGTGTAAACCACACTGTCTGCAAATGTCCTCACTGGACCTCGGCGAGGTCCTTCGGGTCCCCGCAGCTCCGGAGATGTGATGGTTTTACAAACGCAGCTGGCAGCAAGGTGGCCGTCGTAGCTTCATAGGATTTGAAGCAAGTGGACGGTTGAAGTCTTTGCTTTGTATGTTAGAACGATAGATATATCCCGACTTTTCAACAAGGGTTTAAAATATGTTCTGCTCACCACCAGCGGAACGCAAACTGATCACATTTGCACATTATTTGTGTTGGTGAAAGATTTAGTACCCCATAAGTGAGAAAGCAGATTTTTTTTTTTCACAGCGATCATAAATCTGATTCCTCATTTTTCAGTAGCGTGGGAGTTCATAAAGATTTTTTAGAAAATATTTATCTTAAAAGCTAAAAAGCAAATGTCACCATATCTGAAAAAAAACCCAGCATCGGCGCTTGTCTATTTTTGTTAGTCTCTTTTGAAATACGGTCTTGTATCACAGTGGAAAAGGACCTTGTAGAAGCTAATGTGAAAGTATTTACTTCAAATAGCATATAATAGGCTTTGGATTAGTAGCTCAGGCAAATTAGGGGTACAGTTGTTTCATCTTGGCCTCCTCTTTAGTGGTCGCAACTCTGTTGAATTGACTGAGCAAAGGAAAAGAGACTTTTTAACATCAGTCTGTCAGCGCCACAATTATTGCAACAGAATTACCCTCTCCATGTTCAAACCACTGGCAAAGCATATAATGATACTGTTGTGTTTTTAAAAAAAAAAGCCGTATTTTTTTTAATAAGAGACTTCTATTGCCCTCGAACAGCAGCACACAGGTATAAAATGAAAGCATGCAGCATGAGAACTCTCCTGTTTCCTCCCTCCGCTCCTCTCCAGTGCACTGGCCGGGAGGAGACGTGATAATTCAAAGGTGGTTTCACTGAAAACGGCACAATTTAGAGACAGCGGTTTTATGTGGAAAAGGAGAGGCCGTGCACTTAGTAACACATCCAACAACACTGGCGGTGACTTTGTTGGGGGCGAATATTTTCCATTAAGAAATTCATGAGCTTGTAAACAGCTCAGGTCCTGGGAAGCATAGTTACATCTGGAATGATAACCAGCCTGTTTGTATAAAATGCTACTCATTTTGTTTTCATTGACATACCGTCTTCTGTTTTCCTGCACAAGAACAGCTCCCGGCTCAGTTGCAATAAGCCCGACGCTGATCCCGTAGGATGTGGAGGCTCCTGTCCTAGAATTCACCTCCTTTAAACATTTCAAACTCGTCTTTTTTTTGGGTTGTAGATTACCAATTAAGTAGGTGTTACCCGGGCCTTTCAGTCCTGCGTGTGTGCATGCAGGTGCACACAGTGCTGGTGTGTGTGTGTGTGTGTGTGTGTGTGTCTGCACGCAGGTGAAGATGAGTCAGTACAGCAGCTTTATAGAGGATGTTTGCAAACTTTAAAGGGGCCACCTGTGAACAGCCATAAAGCCGCCATTGTGCCAACCGTGTGTGTGTGTGTGTGTGTGTGTGTGTGTGTGTGTCAGCCGAGTTCACATCATTTTGCCAAGCTCGGCATTTCTCATGTCGACCCATCTCTTTGAGGTGAGGCTGTTCATTGTGACTGATGCTCACATCGCGGTGAAAAAACACCAAAAAGCCCTTCATCTGTCGGTGACGTCTTTTCCGCTTGCACGCAACGGATTTTTAAGTTCGAAACATAAAAATGAGACCATCAGAAAGTCGATTTAGGCGGGGAATAAATACCGGGGTCAGTGCTAAATAAAAAATACTACTCAAATAAGCAAAGGGGCAAACATAAAATGAAGCAAATTAAGAAAATAGTGGGCCATTAAAAAGCCTAAAAAGGTCCTACCATGTCCTCATGCCTCAAGTCTTTACTGAAAGTGATTACTCACAAATACCATGTTGGGCCGTTAGAATATAGCTCTATAAAGCATGATAACACAAGGTCACACTCTGGATCCAGGACAAGCCTGCATTACAGAGTAATTACTTATTTGAGTGGATATTTTTTATGCTAAACTTTATCTCTTTTTTTTATACCTTTAATTGGGTGCAAAAGTCTGGCATTCATTTTCTGTTCCCCGTCGCCATGTGTGGTGCCAGAGGTTCTTCAAGTTAACCTTCCTGGAAGGTATTGGTTATTTTGCTAAATATGAGGCCTGCTGTTACTCACTTTATTTGCGTTCTGTGGAAAGTCTTGTGTTTTATGAACGAGACTATAGACGATTCCTTGAAAAAAAAGAAAATCCACTGCCGAGGGGAGGAGTCGCAGCGAAATGCGTAGGTGAGAAAATGAAAAGGCTTTTTTTTTTTTTAATCGGTCAACATGTCACTTAAATGACAAAGTGTTACATTGTTTTTGTGTTGTGCGTTCCTGATAAACGCGCTGAAATACCAAGAAGCTGTGAACGACTGCCCTCTCGGCACTCAGAATCATTAACACCAATTATTCACATCTCCAACGGGAAGCCGGGCAGCTTCCTGTTCACTTGACTTCATTTCCTCCCGTTGCTGTTACTGCATTGTTTACCCCGTGTTTCTTCCTCTACGAGTCTATCTGTCATGAACACTTCTAACGCCTTGCCCCTTCAGTCTGCACTAAATACTCTTTCCCTTTTCACACTTAAGTCAGTTCCCATGTGTTTGGAAAGCAGTTCTCAATCCTCACTTGCTCATACTGGGACTCATCAGCATCCCAGAGATCCTCTCTCCAGTCCTCCCAGGATGCACAGCTGCTTTTTCTACACTCCCGCTTGCTGGAAAGTCTATTTTGGTGCCGATAATATTAGCTACATCCCCCTGTTTACTCAGTGGTGAAAACTGAACCATTGTATGTGGAGCAGTCGGGGTCTCTGGTGGCTCCGAGTCACGGCTGCAGACAGTCAGTGAAGAAGGGCATAGGATTCCCTCAGTGTCTGTCTGTCTGTCCATGATTGCTAAGTGTCATTGTGTAATTTTTACTTTTTACAGAAGTTTGAACTTCTTGTAGCTATGGTTTTTTAAATATTCTTTATTTTTTTTATCATGTTCACTGAAGCCGACACTACGCTCCGATAGAACAACATAAATCATCCGTTCCTCTACGTGCACGTAGTGCCTGTTGTTTGTTTTGCAAAGATCCGACAGCGCCCGGATCATCCTGTCCAATCAGCACGCAGGGCTGTGTTCGTGCACACACAGAGCCCCTCCCCCCTCAGGTCGTTCCACTATCACAGGGGGGAGGCGGAGGGAAGTAGCAACAAGCTTCCAATTCCTCGTTAAAAACCGAAACGAGGAGGTCCAAAACAACCAAGGAGAAGAAAACACCGGTGGAAAAGAAGGAAAAAAGAAAGATGGCGTCGGTGCCCCTGATAAAACCAGAGTCAACATCGGACCCGCATTTCAAAGGTGGCGTGATCTAAGGGATTTCAAAGGGTACGAAGTGGAGGGGGAGGAGCTCGGTGGTCGTGGGGGAGGAGCTCGGTGGTCGAGGGGGAGGAGCTTGTGGTCGTGGAGGAGGAGCATGAGAGTTGTAAATCGATCTGCCAGACTTGCTGGGACTTTAAATGAATAATTTAATGAAAATAAAAAATACATTTTATTTAATATTCAACCTAAATCCTGAAACCCCAAATCATACTTTTTTTTTAATGTGTGACTTAAAGTTCGTCATCCACGTCGTCGCTGCCTTCCTGATGCAGGAAGTACTCAACAAAGCTAATTTGGACTCTTCCTGGAGTCCGTATCATCACATCATATTGATCGGTTAGTGTACATCCCCGTCGTTCCCATGCAGCTGTAGGAAATTCACCTCAAGGGAATGTGTTTTTTAAACATCTGGCCTAATGGTTGTTTTTAATTTGAGCAGTCACTTTATAATTGCCGGCGGATATGAAAGAAAACGTGGAAAATTTGGCGTTTACGCTATCTTAGTCAAACACCGCTTCCAAGAAAAACCACAATACGCTACTTGTAAAAGGGGGGAAATATCCTTCCCCGTTGCTGCTTTGTGACTCAACATGAACAAGGTGGAAGTGGTGCGAGGCGACAGGGAAACGGTGCTTTCCTCCGGAGTGTGTGTTCTCATTGAGTCACAGATCCTCTTCCAAACCAAACCGGACCGAGGTCACGTTAACGTCTCACAAGCTGCCGTACCGAGGAGATCCAGAGCCTCACGGCGGATCTGGATCCCCTCAACCTCTGGATCCACGCTTCCATTTCAAAGATGAATCATGTGAACCGGCAACCTTTTATTGACCCGTCTGACGTTAGACTGGAGGTTGTTGGTCTACCACCTTCCGCACGCTCCAGATCAACAACATCCTTTGCGATGGCGGAGGAACTGACTGCTTTCCTTGGCATCGTGTCATACACGGGGGAAGATATTTTTAGGCCGTCCTGTATGAATTAAGCAGTGTTCACTGTTCTCTCTGTGGGGCAGTTCAGATCTACCTGATTCTAAAGTTGCTAATAGCCCTCCTAATAAAGGCCAGATTGTGGGAAAACTGGTAGTTAATGTGACCCGGCTGTGGCTTGCTGACAGACGTTCCCACCAGCGATGTAAGACAAGAGGCTGCTCCGTTTTTTCCGATCCACAGGAAAGAAAAAATGCTGTTGGCTCCCTCAGACTTACTTTGCATTATTTTCCCTTGAGAGCTTTAATGGCCTTCTATCCTACTCTTGACATCAGCTGCGAGACTTCCAATATGAGTGCGTTCACTTCTTCTTCTGTGGCAAACTCTCTAGACGTGGAGACAAAAACCCACAAAACAGTGTTTTATCATGCAGATTTATCTGCAGGGTCTTTAGAGACCTTGTACACGCTTGGTTAGCATCGAAGAGGCAAGACCCTGCAGGGATGTTGATTTATGTGTTTAGCTCAATCTTTAAATGTAATCTGATTGCACGAGGGCGGAGTATCGTTACGTGAAAAAAGTGAGGTGGACCATCGTATCATCCTCCAGAAGTTAATCACCCCCACCCCAGACTTCCCTTACATGTCAGGACTTGTTTGAGCTGCATATAGACCTGGACTGGCTCCTTGTGGTCTGGGGTTTTATCTCACACATGTCTGAGGTTCTCATGGCTCACCTTAGACAGACGAATCCTATCATGGAAATGAAGAGACGTAGGGGATGTCCACTTCTCAGTGGTGGGCTGCTTGAATTTCATGCCTAACAGTGTTTTTTTATGACCTTTATTTGATTTATTACTAAAAGTAATCACATACACAGTCTCATGTTTATATTGACTATGGATCATATGTCAATGCACGGAAAATGATCATCCGACTACAGTTTCTATCAACTCAAGCCTTTTAACTTTACTGTTTTTATAGCGTATCTGTGTAGTCGCAGCTGTTTTCATAAGAAAAGTATGTATATTGTGCTGTTAATTGTAACTGCAAATCAAGTTATCTTTATCTAATCTATCAATATTTACATTTTCATATTAAGGTAACTTCTCATAGTAGGCTACTAAAAGGACAAAACTCTCTGTCTTCCTGTTTAGGCGGAAGTATATTTTGAAAAGACACTTTGCATGTAACCAGCACTGATTGACACGCTGATGTATGTATATATATATATATATATATATATATATATATATATGTATGTACCGGTATGCATTTACAAGGGTTGTCCTGAGGCATTGTAGGAAATTAAAACCGACATAGAAGTTGGTAAAGAAAGCTGAGATTAATTACATAATAATAAAAACATAACCATTTGAAACTATTTATACCAGTAATTTCCATTACTCTTGACAAATTTAGTGCTGCTCTGTGGAGCGCCGCACTCCATATTAAACGTCCGATCCCCTTCCACCTAAATCACATTACAAAGCCTCTAATTGGCATCCAGCGTGCACCCTAAAACTTCAGACACAACAGGAACGCGGTGGAACATGCCTGTCTCCGTGCTCCTCTGGTAATGGAACAAGCTTGTCTGCATGAGACCGTTTAATTCAAGCTGCTGAGCCATAATTTCTTTCTGGGTCTGCTTGGTGCCTGGCCAGCAGGTGAGGACTACACAGCCAGAGCATCCTGCCCCATTATCCAGACAGGACTCTGGTTCCCACAACATTTAAAAAATATATATAACGATTTCTCAGAACTCTCTTCAAACACAGGTATGGGTTTATTTTTTTTGTTTTGAAGAAACCATTTTCCAGACTTTTTTCTTCTTTTTTCGGATTCGTAAAGAAAACACAGCTGAATCTATTTGTCTTTTGTCAAAAAAGTCATTTTGACTTTAAAGTGCCCTGTGGAAATTCTGGGGTTTTAATTTTTTTTGTTGCAGCATCTATGCAGCAGATGTACAAATAGAAGGAAGAAGAAAGATTTAACCGAGGTCGTCAGACAGAATTAAAGTCGCCGCTCTCCGCTGGTACACGATGCAGTGTATGCCGAGCTGAGCAGGGAGACAAAAAGTCACCTCATAAACATCACTCAGCGTTCTGTGGAGCTGAGGCTCAAGCATCCCTCACAGCGGGACAATGTGCTGCAGGATAATCAGCTCAATAAAAGTACATCTGCCTTTCACACTGCCGTATACTGGGACTGCACAGGGACACGATGTCCTGTTTTGTTTTTTATGTGTCGCTCTTCTTGACTAATACTTTCATGCTGGAGGGTGAACACTAATCTATCCCTCTGTACATGAAAATGTCCTCCTTTATTGCCGGGTTTATTGAAGGGAAATGCCAAGTGAATTTTGTAAGAAGTTATTTTCATGTTCAAAGGACGGCTCTGCTTTGGGGTTTTTTGGAGGTTTTTTTAGGGGAGAAAAAGAAAGCGTTTAATTGATGAGCCTCTAACTTGTGTGTAAACAGTGACACAGCATCCATTTTCAGGACGAGACGAGACAGTTAGACTTATAAAGCACGCTTCATGTCAAGTGAACTCAATGGGATTTGCATTAAAAAGAAAATACCAATATAATACAGGAAAATGTATAATAAGAACAGAGAAAGAATACAAAAATAAAGGTTCCACTTACTGGAAATGGCCATGTCCTTTCAGCCATATTATGGCCTTCATCAGTCGACGCAGACAGTGATTACAGTCTTCCTCTAATATATGTTATCTTGAAATTTTCGAGGTGATAATAGCCGAACCATCTCCATGACAACTGAGTAAACTTCACCCGCTGACAAAGGCCATGAGATATCGGCTGAAAGCTCTGGAAGACTTCCAGTAGGTTGACCTTGTGCTAGGAATTGTTTGTCAAACTGCTATTTCAAGCTCAAGATACCAGAAGAGTCCTCCGCCAGAGATCCGACGGAGCTATTAATGTTTTAAAAAACTTCGCCAAAGTTTCACATCAGGTGTCTTCGGGCTTCACAACTCCATTTGACATTTTTTCAATATTTACGAACGGGATTAATGGCGTCACAGGTTCCATCAGATGTATTTGATGTTACAGTAATGTAGAATATTTGGATGTGTTAAACAGGTCACGGTGCCCCGCAGTGTTACCACGGTCTGTTCGGGGTAATAACCTTTTTATAGACCTCGCTCGCTCAGAGGCTGGTGTTGAAAAGTGAAGGATCCTGGAGGATTTATTTCCTGCGTGTGTTTGTGTGCATCTGATTTCAACGTACATCTCCAAATAAGACAAAGGAGAGAAAAAAATGCCAAACGCCGTCAACTTATTTTTTACAATGAGGCCCATTTAGAGTTATTGAATTAACATCTGGCCAGACACACTGTCTTGACACAGAGGAGAATGAATTTACTGAATTATTTTTGGAGAAAAGATTTCATTTAATGGAGAGCAATCAGCAGCGTGCGATGCAGCGGACGACGGAGGAAGAATGAAAAAAAATAAAATAAAATGGTGCACGGAGACGGAATGAAAACTCCTGGAAGTTATTCACGTACAAATGAGTCAGAACGAATGAGAGCGGAAATGAATGCAACAAAGAAAACCTGGGGCCAGTGCCCGAGACTGCCAAGGTGCCACTTGATGTCTGAAAAATGGTAGAAAAGGAGCGAAAAGCCAGGCAGCTGAGGTTGAGATGGCTGGATGGTTGGGCTCGTTCTCTTCCAGACTCGTCCACCTTGTTCTTCCTGTGTGTCAGCTCCACATATGGTGATTAATATAAATAAATGAGCACGAAGGCCCTCCCAGAGTATTTAAAACAAGCTCAGTTATTTGATTATACAGCAGCAGACTAGATTATATAATTACAGAACATTTCGCTCTACTACTGTGTATTTGCACTCCGCAGTAATCCAGATGACACCACATGAGAGGTTGGAACAATATTTTTTGGATTTCCTGATTTTTGCAATGAAAAATATTTTAGCTCTCAGAAACTAAATTTGTCCATTGACGAGTACATTTTGGCAAGCATCTATTTGTGTTTTTTGCATTAAGCCCACTGTGGAAACTAACAATATTGGCTTTCCCCAATTTTGCAAATTACATGGCAGAAATCTAAATTTGGTTGTTTCTGGCTTAGGTGAACATATTTTGGCAGAACAATTTGTAATAGTTTATTTTGTGGACACATGAGTTTGGGAACAGAGACGAGCAAAGTAGTTCTCGCTGTGTGGGCAGCAAAAAAAAAAAAGAAAAAAGGCCGAGCTCAGGACGGGACACGCCGTCCCAATGTGCTCTTTACAGGAACCAGTCAAACCAGTCACGGAGCTCCTTCAGCCCATATCACCGGCTGCTGGTGGTCCTCCTCACAGATTTAATTTAATTTGGTGGGGGACATTGTCCCAGCACAATAGCACAATTAAATGATATCTATAGTGATGTTAGTTTCCAAGGCAACCAAACCAGACCACTGCTTCGTAGTCATGGCCCTCGATGTCAGCTTGCCCAAAAATTGAAATATCTCAAGAGCTTTTGGATGGATTGGCATAATATTCAGTATTAACATCCCCCCCACCCTGAGGATGAATTGTAATAATTTTTGTTCATACCTCATAATTTTTTGTTCCTCAAACTTGAGTTGAGCCACAATAGGAGTCCGTCCTTCGTTCTGACAGAAGGAATCTGTTCATACATCCTCCAGTCAGTGGTCTCCTCAGGCCTGTAAGCACCTGACCCCCCCTTCTGCCTGACCCCGTCCATCTCCAGCCCCCCCCCCCCTGCCTCCCTCAGCTCTGCATGCGAACAAGTCCGGATCTCGCCGGGGAGGAAGTGGAATGTTTTTACTGGGAAGTTTGGGATTAGACGACCATCGCAGAAATTTTCATTCCATCTCTCGGTAGCTGCAAAGGAAGCCCCCCCCCCCTTTATTTTCTTACATAAGTTAAGCCATCGCCAATGTGGATTAATGAGCTTTATCCGCATGCAGAAAAAGCAAACTGGACTGTGTGTCCAGGACTTGCAGTACAAAGTGTCCGTGACTGAACTGCAGGGAGGGTCTGGGAAGAAAGACTCCCCTCTTTGATTAACTGGCATAAAACCATTTCACTACCTGGACGCTTTGTGTTGAATATGGATGTTGGAACATATCAGAGCTGATCTCCAGTCCCAGAAGGTCTTCGGACACTTGGTGTGTCATCTACGGCGTTTCCCTGTATGTAGATACATGTGACCGCGGCACACGGGAGAGATGGATTTCTTTTCCACGCCGATACATCCATGTTCCACGTCGGGGGACCCCCGGGGGAACTTCCTGTATTTTTGTAAGCCGGATCAGAAGCTGTTGATAACACGAGCGTGTGGGCGCCAGCGGGGAAGGTGACATTAGCACAAAAAAAAAAAACTCAGAGGAAGAGGAAGTCAATCAGCGGAGCGAGGAGGGAGAAGGACAATAGCTATGTGGCATGAGAGGAAAGCTGAGTGGGGGGGAAAGTGGGAGTAAACACACACACACACACACACACACACACACACCTACACACATACAGTCATGGTATCTTTGTCTGCAGGTCAGAAGCACGAGGTTCTGCGTCTGCACGTGCACGCATTGGCGCTCATTTGGGCATGGCGTGTGTCCGCGTATTTTAGTGCATTTGCATGTGTGTGTGTGTGTGTGTGTGTGTGTGTGTGTGGGATCGCACAGTGGCCTGTTTCGCACCTGGACGAGGCCAGTGGTGAGTCAGCTGTGGTGAGAGGCTGAGCTGTCACACACAGTTCAAAGTTGTCCTAACCTTTTAAGACAAAAGGCTGTGACGTGGGCGTGTGTGTGTGTGTGTGTGTGTGTGTGTGTGTGTGTGTGTGTGTGTGTGTGTGTGTGTGTGTGTGTGTGTGTGTGTGTGTCTGTGTCTGTGTCTGTGTCTGTGTCTGTGTGTGTGTGTGTGTGTGTGTGTGTGTGTGTGTGTGTGTGTGTGTGTTTGTGTGCTAATCCCGTGAAGGAAGCCAATCTGAATGTCACGTATTCTTCCAGCTGCACATCGAAATCTGATGTAAAATGTGTGGTCGTTGTCTCCGGGGAAACAATTCAGTGACTAAGTGAATTTGTAAGGGCAGTTTGGTCACCGTGAGTCCCCTCCGGCTCTAATAACACTTACAGGCTACAGTTCAATTAAAGGGACCCGCAGCACACACACACACACACACAGGAAATCATTTAGCAGAGGCCTGCTCTCCCCCAAAATGTTTGCTGCTGTTTGTCTTTCAGTAATTCAAGCCGACTGGAATTTGTGTTCATAAAAGTATTTGTTATACAGCCAAAGATCTAAAAACAAGCCTTGTAGGAGGAAATGACTCTGAAATAATTATGAGTGAAAGTCATGCTCCTGTGTGTTTTACGATCTCTCCTAACTTCTGTTTAACTTCATTACTTTCCACGGGAGTTTGAGGAAGATAAAGCCCGACAGTCCTTAAATCCACTGTCTGGCCAGCAGCCACTACAAAGCACAGAGGCAATGGAAGCATGTCGCCGATCACTTGGGTTGCAAGTCGGCAGCGGACGCATTTTCTTTGTTTAATTAACCTTGTCAGAGCATATTTCACAGTGTACGTACGAGAAATACAGGAGCTTTCTGCTGCGTGACTGTTTGTTTGAAATCTGTCGCTCAATCACGGGTGGATCGGGGACAGGTCAACGACCCCGCTGGGCTGGAGGTCACTACAGGACGAGACAGCTTTTAAACAGAAAAAGAAGGCCGGAGGGGAGAAAACTTTAATTTAAGTCAATTAAATGTACATTTTCCAGCCAAGCTTCAACAGTATGGCAATGTTGATCAGTCTGATGCTTCACTTTGGTCCAAACAGAAATATCTTTAACACTTTTAGATGTATTAACATGCAATTTTCTACAGAAATGTATCTTAATGTGTCTTAAAATCCTCATGACATTCCCATTTGTCGTTTTGAATGAAATGTAATTTCAGACATTCCCGACTCAGGATGAATTTTTGTCCAAATACCTCCAAAACTAACGACATTGATGTCAGCCTCGGCTCTACTTTGTGTTTTGTGCTACATTATTCCTGCTAAACATTAGCATGTTAGTCATTGTGAGCATGCTAGCATGCTAATATTTATGTATTTAACAGAGCCACTAGCATGGTGGGAGGTCTAGAGAGCGTCACAGGTGACTCAACAAAACTGGAGAGGCATTAAAGCATTTCGACAGAGTCTCCTACGTTCATCCAGCTAAACGAGGAAGTAATATAACCCCTCTAAAGCTGAAAGGATATCTGTGCGGGACAAAGCAGCGATGATGCAGGATCTTAATCACAGGGGCGCCAAAATGTCACACGTTCCTCCCTGCAAGAATGAAAGGGCGGCAATGTGACGTGTGCTTTCCTGTCAGGGCCGGTGACGTCATCCGGGACCGGTCCCGTCAACGCGGGCAGCAGCGGTAACTCTACACCTGAAAAAGCAGCCTTTCAAGCTGGCCGTGAACATGACAGCTTCGTTTTTCTCTCTTTTTTTTTGGGTATGCTTGCTTCGGTCGAGTCAGTGGGGAGGAAGTGATAAAGTTGCTGTAAGATGACTACATCAAACGCCTTTTAAACCTGTCCTAACAGACCGCACAAGTGATGAACAAAGAGGAGAGAAAAAAGAAGGGGGTGTTTGAAAGACGGGGTAGGTGAAAGATGAGCTTGATGTCTTGTTTAACGGTGACAAGAAGGCAGAAAAGTGAATCCTGAAGAACCCGCAACACGGTTGATGTCGGCTCCATTTGCTTGTGTTTAGATGGGCTTCTATGGAAACCGCGGCGTGGAGGTACTATAGGAACGATGATTCACCGGTCTGGAGGTGATCATGGCATGGAGAAGGTTGTTAGGAACACTATAAGTAAAGAAACATCTGCCCATGGGGTGGCCTGTCACATATTCTTTTACATTCTTTCAGACCACTAAATGGATGACTATGTGGGAGGGGGATTATTCAGAGAGGAGCTGGTCTAATAACGCCATTTAACTCATATATTGTCGGACTAAACCCCCCATTATCTTTTGTACGTTGGTTGTGAAAGAATGGTGATGACAGCCGCTCATTAGGATAGATGGAGCTCGATTTTAACAGAGGGTGTGATCCGTATTAGTGAATTTCCGAAGACGTGTCTGACCCGTGTGGGTGTGAGGACATAGATGACAAAGATAGCGATGTCCAGATGAGGAGTGCCCAAAACGCCCCGGAGTCACCTACTGCACTGCAGACGCAAGCTACCCGTCATTCCCGGCTCCGCCCGCCATGATGCAGGCCAAAGACAATCAATTTCCCCTGGGTGAGAAAAGGTCTCGGCTTTGCTTGGCTTGAGGTGAGCAGCGGCAGCATCATAAATTCAATTTTTAGAAATAACAAGAATCCAGGATATCCTGGTTAACCACCAAAAGCACAGATATCCGATTGTCTAATCAAAAAAGGAGAACCCACGCCTGTAATCCTGTCAGCTCTGATAGATGGAAAATGGATGTTTGAGGAGATTTCGTGGAAAGAGTGCCTCCAGATGCCCTTTTAACATGAGGAAAATCACTCATTTAGCTCCGCCGCCTTGATTCCTGATGCCGTTTGCTTGGAGACGTTAAGCCGAAATATTAATACCGTATATAATACACACTTTTATTTTGTAATCACAGCATTGTCGGTACAGACACAAGCAGGTTCGTGCATGCATGCATGCATGCGTGTGTCATGTATTGCACTGAAACCAGCCCTCGACTACACAATGAAGACATCCTTAGAGATGGCCTGTGTTTACCGCCCGGGGTTGTCAGGGAGTCCTCCAGCAGTCAGGCAATAAGGAAGGGGATTATTTGCTTTGGCTGTGGAAGAAGGCTCTAATCAGATCACCGTGACATGTGAACACAGTATTTGTCCTCCCGCGCCACACCATCTCTCTCCATCGCAGCGTCGTCGTTGTTGTTCACCTTTCACCTCCTCACCTCGGGTCTTCCTGCTATCAGCCGCCCGGCTTGTGAAACGTGTCTGACTGAAGGGGGTTTTGCGGTGAATGAAAGACATGACGAACCCAATGACTACACCTTTTTTTTTTTTATAATCGTATTTGATGTACATCAATCAAAAATAAACAGCTTCAAACATCTGTCTTCATACACCTTTTAACACACGTCTCCTCACATAAAAAACCTTGACGGGCCGCATACGTAACCGTTGTCTTCCGTTGTCTTCGCTGCTGAGGGCGCAGATAAAAGTCGATCGCTCAAGACCCCGGAGGGCTGTTATTGAAACGCAACACCGGAGGAGACGAGCCTGGGAAGAAAACAGGTGAAGATTACACACCGCCAGCCATTCATGGGCACAATCCGTCCCTTCATCGCTCTGGGTTTTCCACGCTCTCGGTCCAGGAAGTGTATCGGCGGGCGTGTGAGGGCTGGATGTGGGCTCGGACGAAGGCGGCGGCGGGAGTGCTGAGGTAACCGCTCCGATAAGTGATGCTGCATTGTGCATTGTACTTGGTACGTGACAAACCCCATTGTGAGGACACTCTGCGGAGCAAAGATGCAACAAAGGTGGATTATTTTCTGAAAGGGGGAAAAAAAGGGGTCAGGTTCCAGCCTGTCGATACCTTAGTGTGTAACACCTCCTTCCAATGGCTGCTACAAATCATGAACATATCTCTGTATCATCAGGTGTAAATCAGTGGCCTGCATGCCTTTGCTGCATTCAGGTATTGACCACTTTTGGGGGGCTTTTTAAAGAAAACCTTTTTGCTGTGAATTGCTTGCCCTGCTTTAGTGCCCTGCCTTGGTTTCACATGGTATTGTGGTATTTACATTTTGACAGCTTCTATTCAAGTAAGTATTGTTTCCATTAAACAACTGCTTCTACATTTTACAAGCAACATACATCGAACCTTCCTTGATATTGAACTGGATCTCAAAATCACGTCAGATGTCCAAATGTCCTGGAGATGCATGGTTCTGGAGCACATATCTGATGCATATTTTTTGAGGAATTAGCGGTTGAATTTAATGGAAAGTAACAGCGATGGTTTGGATTATGGTTTGGGACTGAATGATGGGCATCACTCATGTCTGTTGAGCTGAGGTTTGCTTACAGACAGAAACAAAGCTGGTGTTTTATATAATACAGTTGACGCTCTGCTGCACCACGGCTTTCACATCAGCTGTGGTGCTTCTTCTCTGTGCTCGTCTCGGGCAGCAAGGCGTCTTTGGTTTGGTCCCTCACGGTCTTCAGGAAGGTCATGATGCCGGAGCCGCCGGTGCCCCTCTCCTCCAACGCCCTGGGCGCTCTGCTGATGACCTCCCCCTCCAACATCTGACTCTGGTTTCTGAGTTGTCGGGCGCGGGCCGCCGGCACGGTGATGAAGCGGCTGACCACGTTGATGTGGTAGCTGCGCAGAGCCAACACGTTAGTGACGCAGCGCTGGTAGGCCTGGTGGAGCCGCTCGCTGGCCTGCCGCTGCACGAAACTCTTCAGGGAGGGTTGCAACGAGATGTCCCGGATCAGCTGCTTGTGGGCGGGGAGCATGTAGTCCCTCATGCGGTTCAGAAAGGCACCTACGTACAATGAAGCAGAACCATCACAATCAGTCCAACTTTGGTTGATTGTAATCAATCATATAGGAAGAAAAACTCACCACTTTTTGCTTCATGTTTGATGCCCAGAAGTTCATCAAAGCAGTGCAGCAGGCTGCTCTGTGCTGCGCTGCCACCCGAGTACTCCATGGGCTCAGCCCGGACCCCTTCATAGATCAGACCCTTCGGCATACTGGGGTTGTCTTTCCACCTGTGCACATGGACACACACATTTCTAAAAACATAGTCCACTTTTAAAAAATAAATGATGAATCAGTCAAAAAGCAAAGTACCCAGACAGGTAGATCCTCATGATGCCGTAGAAGACCGAAGGCTCCACATGCACTTGAGAAATATCACATGAATCAATATAGACAGTCAATGGGAGAAATTGACTTTTTAGTTCATTAGATTGATTACCTTGTATCAGTTTGAGTGCATTCGTCATGTCCTGTATGGACCGGCTGACGACCTCCAGGGCTCCGGCCACGGTCTCAGTGTCTCCACACCCGACACCGTTGATCACAGTGGGAATGTTCTGCAAAACAGGCAGTAACAGTTGGCTTTGTCTCACGTGTTTTTTTTTTTTATAGTTTTCAAAGAACTCAAAAGTAATTAATTCCGGTTCTTCCGCTAGCACGTGTTGTATGAATGGACTTATTTTTGGCTATGCATTCACCCTGAGTGCCGGGACGGCTGCCAGCTCCACCAGCAGAGTAACGATAAAGAAACCTCGGGCGCTGTCTCCACCTGGGGGGCTGACCAGCAGCTCCAGGTTCCTGTGTGACGCAAGTAAAACAATAAGCTTTGCACACACATCAGAACAACATGGTGCATTGTGTGCAGAATTAAAGTGGAAAAAATGTACTTACTCCACGTCAAAAGGCCTGGCGGAGGAGACATGAAAAACAAACAGAACAGATTTGAACACTTTCTCAGGAGGAACCCAAACCACGTGCAGAAGTGAACTTGCCTTACCCTTCTGGATCCTTCTTCTTCCAGTTAGATAGTACCGCATCTGTATGGGTGAAAATAGGGGGAAGTCCTAGGCGCTGGGATACCTCCCAGTATGGCACCGCCAGGTTACGTGGCAGCATCTCAGAGGAAGATTATTGGAGATGGATTCATATAAATGGCAGGGAAGGAAAAAGTCAGTATATCAAAAAGTGAACCGGACAAACCTCCACTGTGTTGTTCTCTCCCTCCTGCCAGGCGTAGCCCATGGTCATCACGCTGAGGGCCAGGTGGGCCAGCCGCAGCTCCCGGTGTTTCTGCAGGAACTGGCTGCTCAGCAGCGGCATCTGGACAGACGTGGTGTTACCGGTGAACCACGGCTCCGTAAATATAGTGAAATGTCCTTTCTCGGTTTATTGTCCCCGCTCACCTTGTTAATGTGGGAGCGCAGCTCGTGAGAGTGCACGAGCTCCGGCATCCGCAGGGCAATATCCATCCAAGGCTGGTAGTAAGGTGGAAGCTCTTGCTTTGGGAGAGAAAACATGATGATCACCATGACAGTGCACAGATGTGAAGGTTTAACAATCCAACAATCACAAGTTCACGGTTCCATAAAGGCTTGACCATGAGCGCTGTTTACATTTAATGGGAATTACATTTAAGTTCAGTTAAATGACAATCAAAAGGTTCCTGACAATCAGATATTTCATTACGACTCCTTGTGTGGAGGTTAAATGCAAGAAACAAATCCATCCACCTACCAGAGGGTCACGGAGGACGAAGCCAAGCTCCTCGGAGACATGGTACGGGTCCAGAGAGAAAAGGGGTTTGGGGTCCGGTTCAGCAGCAGCAGCAGCCATAGAGACGGAATCTGACCCACTGACAGCAACAATCACCTGAGCGGTTCAAGAGACCCCAAGCTGTCTGGACACGGGCCCAAAGTTCACTTGTTAGTCAATAATAGTTACACATTAATCCCTGGCTTTTGCTGTTGTATAAGTTTGCAAGTTTTAAGCGTTGCAAATCAGCAGCTACTTCACTCTATTGATAGACGATGTCCACTGTTATCATTTGTACACTTCCACTAGCACTTAAAAATAACAAAACTTATATACAGCTGTGCAGACGTATTCCTTTGATTTGCTCATTAGATCCAAAAACATGTTAAGTATCAATTATGTGCACATATAAGACTATTCAATAGATTGTGGGGAATTTATCAGGATAATCGTACATATTGTCACTTGAAAAAGCTTTCTAGCTATAGGTTGAATAATTATGTTTAAAGTGACGTACCAAACCACTAATCAATGCTGATACTGTTTGCTAATAGATAATAACACAGTAGCCTGTACCCTTTAAATTCCTTAGCTCTAGCTATGCTAAGATAAGCAGACCGGATGGCAGCAGATAACAGAATGTTTGTTACAACAGTAAGAGACTTGATTTGAACCTGTGACCGAAGACTTGAGACTCTGTTTATAAAAATAGAATTACAACACTTTAAAGAACTGCTTCATATAACGGCAAAATAACACAAACCAACTTTGTTTAATGTGACAGCGAGGCTGCGGTAGCAACATCGTAGCCCCGCCCTAAAGCATCCCCTGCTTTATGGTCTGTTTGATTTTAAATGGACCATCATTTAATAAATGAACATCATGCTGGGTTGAAGAAGACCTGAAACTAGAGATTGAGACCACAAAGTCAGGTTCACAATGTTTACCTAATAATAAATCAAGTGAGAAATCGTTTTCTCATAGACTTTGGTTTAATCTGACTTATTTTTGCAACCAGAGGAGTCGCCCCCTGATGGCCAGTAGAGAGAATGCAAGATTAAGGCACTTCAGGTTTGGCTTTACTCTTCAGAACAGAACTCAGAACACAGTTTTGCCACTTGCTTAGAAACACAATATGTATTATATATATGTTATTAAATCAATGTGTGTATTACATGAGTGTCAGTACAATAGATTTGTTTCCATGTCTCCTTGTTTTGAAGGACATTGTTCCAGCCTTTGCTCTGCTTTCATATCTGCCTGCGTTGTGGCTCAACGTTAAAGTTGAAGGGAATGTAGAGTAGACTGCCAGCCCCACCTGGTGGAGCAGACTGGACATTGCCGGAGTGACTGTCGAACAGGCTTTAAATTGTTAGTATATATGTGAACTCAGTGACATCATTTTGCAAAGCTGACAAGTCATTTGATGGAATAGTAATGCAATAGCATATAAATCTGTCAAAGCATTTCCCCGCAATCATACTTGATGGCTTTTCTTCCACAATCGATCCAGTGCAGCTTTGGCATAAAATTAGTAAGAATAAAGGTCAACTGCAATTTGATCCTCTCGGTCTCTTAAGGTGTACAAACACTGGATTGCACTTGTTAGACTGACGGGAGTGACGTGGTTCCGAGCAACACGGAGTGACGGAGGTAAAAGATAAAACAACTCTTGAGAATTTGATTCACGGGGGATTTACAGCCTTCCTTAAACTGCATCATCTGAGGACGGAGTTACCGAACGAACTGCAGTGGAAATAACCTCATTTTAACAGAGAAAAGCCTCTCACCACCTGAGCACTATGGCTGTCAGTGAGTGGTGAGTAGCCTTTTATTTATCACAACTAACTGCTAATAAGAGCTGCATGTGTCATCATTGTTAAAGGCAATACATAATGTATTCTCTTCATGGTCAACACAGACTTATTTAGGCTACTGTCACCGGGATAAAGGTGAATCTAGAGTTAATTTAACTCGGTTACCCAAAATAACACTAACTTAATGTAATATATTCACTCTATAAAACAACTCCTGCTGTAGATCAGACGCTGCATTAAAGGGACGATGATGTCAACAGGGAAACTAGTAGATCTTGCAACAGAAAGGCACCATGACAACCTGAGGATGCTGTGTTTGAAAGCCAGATAGGATCTAACAAAGACCCTTTCCCAGGTTGCATCATGGGAAGTGCTTATTTTTGGAACTTGACCTGGAGGCACAATCATACCTCTACTTCAAATTCCTTTTTTAAATTTTTTTTTTAAGTAATATGTCATATTTCTCCCATTTTTATGAAAATGCAGCACTTTAAAAAAAAGATAATTTTACATTAAAACCCCACAAGAGTTCATTTATATAAAGCTCATCATTTATATAAATCTCAACACCCCTCATGACTCATGCATTTGTACTTTTTTTTGCAGCTCTCTTGGATAATACATAACACTTTTGATGCTTTTTTTTTTTTTAATTGAATTTGTGTCATGCATCTGTCGCACGTGCAACCAATACGTACACACACGCGTTTACCGTACACACTGTATACAGTGTGCACATCAGTATGGGAGCCCCACCTTTCCCCAAACTGAACATGTAGTAGACCCGCCCCGCGGACACAACTCAACATTAGCTCATCATTCATGCGGAAGTCTGGAGTGCAGCACCGCGGGCACGTTCCCCAACCTCAGCCTGGACGCACGAGGGCGCGTGCACGATGCCTTTCCATTGCACTCGCGACCTAAAGTGTAAAACTATGCTTTAATCCAGATTCTTTATTATAAGGAGGTAAAAAACAACAACAACAACAGCAGCCACAGAGCAGAAAGCAGCTGGCGACGGGCCGGGAGGCGGTCTATCCAGGCTGCTTAGGAGCTGTGGAATGGGATTTGTGCGACTTTAAAGTGGATCAGTGTTTTGTAATGAATGGGGTGGTGTTTGCTTTTCACCCCCGTCGTTGCCTGTCTATTATTAGCTACGGAGGCCTTCCAGTAAGTGGAGGTGGTTCCGTGGCGGTTCAGGGCTGCAGCTCTTCTGCATCGCACTGATCGCGTTTTTTTTTGTCCAACGCGACCGGACTTTTTCCTTGAAACATCTGCGCCTTTTCTTTCTTTTTTTTCCCTTCCGGAGACTCGAAGATGAAGTTAAACGCGAGCAGCCGTCAGGTGCGAGCCGCATCCGATGGAGCCCTGCTTCCCATCTCGTCCGTCGGCCAGCCCGATGCAGCACTTCCTTACGTTGCGGTAAGACCGCGACATCTCTCCCTGCAAAGAAAAAACAGGGGGAAACGAACGGATGCGTTGCTCGTTGCTCGTTGCTGTGCATTGTTGTTGTTGCTGTGATGAACGCGGATAAACGGGCTCAAGAGTCAGTGACGGCGTGTTACATAAGGTGTAATGCAGCAGAGCCTCATGACTAGTGTCTCGGTGGCGGTGGTGGTGGTGGGACTGCTCGGTCCTTCTGGTAGGATATGCACAATTCTGATTATTTTCTGTCGTATTTTGCTGTGGATGATAAGATTCTTGAATGGTGATTTGGTCTGTTTGCGTTATTTAGGGTGTCTGAGAAAAAAAAGATGAATTAATTCGGGAGTTGCGCAGTGTAGACCGGAAAGGACATGTGGAATGAGCAATATTAGAGGCGGTGTGTCTGCTATAATGTCATGCAAACCCCAACCTAAGGTCAGGCTGTCAGATATTTCTGTTTATATACATATAATATATATATGTATATGCATAAATGGAAGTGACACCTAGTCTATAAGGATGCACTGTGTAGTCAATGAAGGGCTGATTTTATGAATGGCTGCAGGAAAAAAAAAAAAAATCATAGTAACCCCCATAATAGTGATTTCTATGTGCATCAAAATTTGAAATCCTGCAGCAAGAAATGAAAGGCGCTTTCTGAGCGTCATCCCAGAGAATTTGACGTCAGCAGCACTATCTGGGACTCTAAATATGAATGACTCTCCCGGTTTTAAAGGCTGCCAGTGCCGGTGCCGTGACACCCTCTCAGGGGAGGAGATGCTGGGACATTTCAGGATGTAGAGACTACAGATCTGCTCCCCTGGTTTTGGAACAGCTTAGAGCTAAAATAAGGCGGCGACACAGTTGGCTACCACAGCTGTTGTAGTTTATATGCCTCTGTTTTCCTCGAATAACAAAAGGATAAATAACACGATCAGTGTATTGGATGGAAGGTGGTCTGATGTGGGGATGTGACACACAGGCTACAGTTCCCTTGGAAACAAGTCCAGCTACCTAAATCATCAGCCACCATTTTCAAGAGACAGAAATAGCCTCTTTTTTTTAACCTATTCCTTCCATTTCATTTAATAAAGCCGGATGTGAGTGAATTAGGGATGCGATGGTTGCAGATAGTGTTAGCATTAAGGTGAGGCTGTTTGGATTGTTATATGCGAACTGTAAACAGGGGGAGTTATTTATAGGCTTGCAGATGGTTAATGAGATTACAGAAATACATGCCTTTATTAACCCATAGCAGACAAACTAAACGGTTTATTTTGAGATGGGTTTTGAACCTGAACATGCTTTTTACTTCACAATTTGAACTCAAATGTGGAACATTGGCGTATTATTTTGCAGTACTGGGCGTGTTGCAAACTCTACGGACCAATACATCCTCCCTCGTTTCGACAGCTTGTCCCTTTAAATCTTTTTCCTGCATCGGGACAGGGAAGTTGTGAATGGGCACAGCGAAGTCACGGGACCGTCCATTGATAGCTCTGCAGGCAGGAGGAGCGGTGCAGACGAGGAGTGTAGTCACAGTGTCTCATATCTGCTCTCGGGACGACGACGGGCGAAGGATTCCAGTTGCTGATGCAGCTTCCTGTGCCTCTTTGTGTGTCTTGGCAGGTCCCAGCTGAGAGATTCTGATATGGACTATGAGAGGCCAAACGTTGAAACTATCAAGTGCGTGGTGGTGGGAGACAATGCGGTCGGAAAGACCCGCCTCATCTGCGCCCGGGCCTGCAATGCCACGCTGACTCAGTACCAGTTACTCGCTACACATGTGCCCACCGTCTGGGCCATAGACCAGTACAGAGTCTGCCAGGAGGTGAGTATATATAATATATATTTTAAGGATTTCTTCTCTTGTACACACACAATAAAACACAGTAAATGAAATATCCCTGAATGTGTCACCTCGTTAAGGTGTTGGAGCGCTCCAGAGATGTGGTGGATGACGTCAGCGTGTCCCTTCGTCTCTGGGATACTTTTGGAGACCATCATAAGGACCGGCGTTTTGCATACGGCAGGTGAGATATCATAAAATGTCAATGTTGGTCCTCTATTTGCTTCGGTTCTTCCTGAGTTCAGCGAGTTCGTCCTGCTTTTTCCCCTTTCAGGTCGGATGTGGTGGTACTCTGCTTCTCAATCGCCAACCCCAACTCGCTGTACCATGTGAAGACCATGTGGTACCCCGAGATCAAGCACTTCTGCCCGCGTGCTCCCGTCATCCTGGTGGGCTGTCAGCTGGACCTGCGCTATGCAGACCTGGAGGCGGTGAACAGGGCACGCAGGCCTTTGGCGAGGTAGCCGGACTTCCGTTTGAAACCAGATTCAAAGAGATTCTCGTTGCCAGAATCACCTTCTGATATATCACCTTGTTTTTCAGACCCATTAAATCCAATGAGATTCTTCCTCCAGAGAGAGGCCGGGAGGTGGCCAAAGAGTTGGGAGTGCCATATTACGAAACCAGTGTTGTTGCTCAATTCGGCGTGAAGGACGTCTTTGACAACGCCATCCGAGCCGCCCTCATCTCACGCCGACACCTGCAGTTTTGGAAATCCCACCTCAGAAATGTTCAGCGGCCTCTCCTTCAGGCGCCCTTCCTGCCGCCGAAACCTCCCCCTCCTATAATCACCGTGCCTCCTCCGCCAACCACCACCGAGGAGCATCCGGTCGGCCTCCTGGAGGACCCGCACTGCGCTGACGTCATCCTGGTCCTGCAGGAGCGGCAGAAAATCTTCGCTCACAAGATATACCTGGCGACGTCCTCCTCCAAGTTCTACGACCTCTTCATCATGGACCATCACAGCGAGGAGACGGAAAGGCCCTCCCGCGGCCCTCTCTCTGGCAGAGAGCTGCTGATGCGCGCCGCGAGCTTCGACGTCTGCGAAAGCAGCGACGACGGGGACCGGGCCAACCTGAGGGCCTGCACCAGCGACGGGACCTTGAAGGACTCTGAGGGGGCCCGGCGGGCCAGGCTGCTGTCCTCGTGGAGCCGCGCCTTCGTCAGCATCCAGGAGGAGCTGGTGGACGACCCCGTCACGTACAGCCCCAGGCCCATGACCGTGGTGCACATGGACCAGTCCATGCAGCTCGGCCCTTTCCGAGCGGTGCTGCGCTACCTGTACACGGGCCAGCTGGACGAGAACGAGAAAGAGCTAATGCACATCGCACACATCGCCGAGCTGCTGGAGGTCTTCGACCTGCGGATGATGGTGGCGAACATACTTAACAATGAAGCCTTCATGAACCAAGAAATCACCAAAGCCTTCCACGTTCGGCGCACAAACAGAGTGAAGGAGTGCTTGGCCAAAGGCACCTTTTCTGGTGAGTGGAAATCACTCATCCGGATTCTTGTGTTCTGCTTGAAACGGGTCGGATGCAGCTGTAAGTAAGCTGCTGTCTGTGTCTCAACTTACAGATGTAATATTCAAGCTAGACGATGAGACCATCATGGCCCACAAGCCTTTACTCATCTCTAGTTGTGACTGGATGGCAGCTATGTTTGGAGGGCCTTTTGTGGAGAGCTGCACCAAAGAGGTAAGTCAAAGAATCACACAAAAGAACCATTTTAAAACTGTTTTTTCTTGGAAATAAGTAATGAAAAAAGCTATAATAATACGAATAATACCAAAACAAACTGATTAGTCGACTGTTTGAGAGGGAGCAGCCCTAAATTCAACCCATATCACTGGTTTGTTGGGCTGTACATTTGGGAAAATAAGACCAACAGAGCTCAAGTACAGACCAAAGTCAGTACTGGACAAAACACTGACCAAGTAGAGCACCAATGAACTATGTGGTACAAGGTTTAATCTAATTACAGGATTGCACGTCCGTTGTAATACAATTAACGCCGGCTTCTGATCCAAACATACTGAGGATGTGTCAGTTCAGTTTGTTTTTCTACCTGAACAGAATATAATACTACTGAAGGGTAATAAAGGTATGAAATACTACAGGTTTTCTTCAAATCATCAAAAAATCGTATGGCTCTTCAAAGCTATTTTTATCAGCTTTGAATTAAAGTACAATTTCTTCTCAGTTTTACTGCAAAAATGCAGAACTCAGCAACTCCTGGAGTCTCTAAGTCACGCCCGTGTCACGTGTTCCCGTTTCCAAGGTGCTGTTTCCAAACACAACTCGCAGCTGCATGAGGGCCGTGCTGGAGTATCTCTACACGGGGCGGTTTTGTTCTCGGACTGACCTGGATGCAATGGAGCTTATTGTTCTTGCCAACCGTCTTTGCCTCCCCCACCTGGTTGCACTTACAGGTACCACATTTGGGACTCACCTTGTATTCCACGAAGCCATCGCCTTAATGCACACAGTGACGATCTCCTGTGTCCCCTGCAGAGCTCTACACGGTGACAGTGTTGACGGAGGCAGCGATGATGGGGGCTGACATCGATGGGGACGTGCTGGTGTACTTGGATATGGCCCAGGTAGTGTAAACAGGGACAGCACTTAAAGCTCTTATATAATGCTTTGGCACATTGGAATTTTATTAACGAGGGGCAGTTTCTCAGGCGGATCTGCTTTGGAGGCCGAAATAATGTTTATTCCTTGATGATGGAGCCAAAAAACCTCTTTTTCAGACTGCAATTCAGCTATTTGGCATTATGAACGGCACCGGTTCTTTGGGGGCTTTTAAGACACACTGCAGGAGTCAGGCTCAGCACATTGGGTTTATCTCAGCATTCTTCAGCATTTTCACTTCATTGAAAGCTTTATCTTAGGCAAGTGGACTTGCTTTAAGGTGCCAGCCTAGATCTTCAGTGTCGTATGCAGGGCTGCAGTAGAGTAGAGATGCTCGGGAGCCACATCCTCATTTGATTCATTACTAATTTATTTGCTATTATGCACCATGAAAGCACAAAGCCCTGTCCTGAAGAGGAGCAATGTGTGTACTTTCTCAAACTAATGCCAGCATGGTAAAAATTAGCATGCTGATGTTGGTACGAAGGTTAAAGTATAAATGAGTGCAGCTAATGAACAACATCTTAAATGTATTCAATATTGCTAACAAAGAACTGACAGCATAGTATGAACCACAGTGAATAACTGCAGCTAAGTTGATGGATTTTGAGAAATATATAATATAAATACATATACATATAAAGTTAGAGCCAGGTCTGACCAAGCAGATGTAAACATGGCAGCCATTGCATTCTTGTCAAAATATAAATAAAAGACATTAAAAACATTAATCACCGATTCAAAAGTGACCAATAATCATTTGTGTGTTGACAGTTCCACGGTGCCCAACAGCTCACCGGCTGGTGTCTCCACCACATCTGCACCAACTACAACAGTGTCTGCCGGAAGTTTCCCCGAGAGATGAAGGCCAAGTCTACAGGTAACACACATGTGACCTGGTGGCACACCGGTGACCTTGAATGCCCCCTAGTTCATACTAAACACTAACCTGACACACAGTATGGAAACAAACGTGTGGAGATGAACAGTATGAAATAAAAAACATGTTTAATAGGCTTTAAGAAAACTGGTTTAAATGATGCTCACTGATGCTCCTCTGTAAGGCAATATTTAATTTTAAAGCAAAATATTGATGGATTTGATCAATAATCCAAAAAGACATGTATCATCTTGTTCTTAGATTGTTCTCTTTTCTAAAACAACAAAAGAAAAGTCATATTATCACTTATTAACACTGTTTCTACATGATGGGACTTGATTCTATGTTTATTTATGAAAAATTAAATATAAGATTTCCCCAGTGATGTATTTCCAGCACAATCGTTATTGTGAAATATCAATTACATCTGTTCAGCTTCTATGTGCTGCAAATGTTGTGACCTTGCTTGAATGCAAAACCCTTTGTTGGGAAATATGACTATTAAAATTCACACCCAGCCTTTTCAAATGTGCAGAGAACCAAGAGTACTTTGAGAAGCATCGCTGGCCACCTGTGTGGTACCTGAAGGAAGACGACCACTACCAAAGAGCACGCAAAGAGCGTGACAAGGAGGACTACCTGTACCAGCGGCGGCAATGCAAACGCAAGTGGCTCTTCTGGAACCTCCCCACCTCCCCCAACTCAAACTCGTCTGGCTCCTCCGCCGTCATCTGACCCCGTGGTTGAGGTCAGATCCACGCGTGTCAGTGCTGGACGCCAGTTGTAAAAGATACAATAGAAAGACGAGCACCGCTGGCTGGCGAGGCACGCCCCCCCAATTATTCAGGCACACGGTCTCTTCGCCTCTGCAGTCCAACTCCTCCAGGTCTGCAAGGTCAGCTCAATCCGGCGGTTTAAAGTAATGAGTTTTTGTTCCTTTTTTTTTTTAGCTCGGGCTGCACTCAAACCTCAGTGATTGTGAACGCTCACTGACAAATGGCACAGTGTAACAGGCGCAAATAACAACTCACGTTGATTGTCGTGTGATCCACCACCTCCGTTTAAAAAAATACAAAAAAATACAAAAAATAAATAGCACTCTGCTGGCACAGAACTCTTCACCTGTGATCTTGATTATCCTCGTTTAACCTGAACTGATAACCAAGTGCTGCTTATCAGCTGCAACAACCAGCAATCCAACACAGAAGTTCTCAGTCTCAGAGATGTAACACTTTGCCCTTAAGTGTTTGTACAATCTACCAAACTATGTGTACAGTGTGATCTCGTGAACGGGATGTAACGATAGGAATCACCGACGTCATGCGCTCTAACCATGCTGATTGTGATCAGTGGATCAGTGTAGGTAGAAGGGGAAGTTCAACTCCTGCTTGTTTCTGTGAAGTCATCCTGTTTTTGTTGTTTTCGTGTACAACTTGCACAGCTAACCGTAACGTGAGTCTGAACATGCTCGGCGTTGATGTTTTGTGATCTTTGTGATTTGTGGCCACTTGTCACAAAAGGGCTTTAGTTTATATGAATGCATCCGGTGTCCTGAGACACAAGAGATCCCAAATCAGAGTAAATGCCAGCAAAAACACGCCAGATTACTATAATTTCCTGAGTTGCTTGATGAGGCTTGTTAGCACACGTATCCTCAGCTTTACACACGATGCATCTCAGAGCCAAAAGCGACATTTGCAGAGAAAAAGCCACCACACGATTTGGCCAGTAGAGATTTATCTTAGTGGATCAGAGGATGCACCCCCCCACCCCCAACCCCCACCCCCCTGAAGTTGGCCATGTGAGACTTATACATGCAGGAGGCTTCCTCGTGCCTGGGTGAAGTCATCCACACACTTCAACACACCTCAAGCACTTTTTTTGGACTCTTCTCCACACACACACACACACACACACACACACTTACACACACACACACATCCAGTAGCAGCGTCCTGGCGAATGGCCCTAAAGACGGTGTGGTGTGCAATGAAATATTGCATCTGCAGACCACGATATTGAAAATGTTGGTTTTTTTTGTCCTTTTTCTTGAATTGTTTTGCACACCTCACAGTATATAATTCTGTTTAAAGATTGTCATCTACTGTTGTACTCGATTGTAGGATGGACTGCAGCGTAACTTGGACTCGTACGCTCTGTGTGAAGATGGGTCGTCGTGTAAATTGTACAAAATATCAGACACACTGCAAGTAACTTGCATCACTGTTAACGTGTTGTTACCTAATATTGTGCACTGCAGGCAGTGAGCAGAGTCGTACGGTGTTACTGAGTAATACTTATACTGCGTTTAGTTACCGTGCAGCTACAAACTGTTGTTGAAAATGACTGAATACTCATATTGTGCTGACCTCCGGTTACACCTATTATATACTGTAGTATACATGCAAATTAAAGGCAGATCAAACAAACGGTCGACTAATAGTAGGTGCAAAGAATTGTAGACACATCTTTATATACATTACATTATTAAGACTTATGGTACAGCCATAACACATGCCATTGTTCTAAAAAAAAAAAAAAAAAAAAGAGTAAATTCTGATGGCAGCATATGTTAAAGAAATCTTTAATCCTTCATGTGATTGGTTAGACTTTTCCATACTGTTATAGATGGATATTAGAGCCCAACAAAGAGCTTAAAACTGTTGAGTGGTATCAATCACTTTCCTGCTTGTATTAACTTTTGACTTAATAACTAAACTGCATGAACAGGGCTTGCCAAATTGTCATTTAAAGTGTAGGATGTAGATATAGAGTAGTGGTGCTGGTGCTCTCAGCAGTAGCTTTAAATTCTCCTCAATCACATTAATGGTTGTCTATTGCTAAGTAACATAATAACTTTTTGAATCTCTTAATTGATCACATTTTTTTGGCACACGTGGTCAGACGTTGGGATGAGAGTCGGCTTTATCCTAATTCTGAATGTATTCTTTTAGCAGACCGTCTGTCTAACTACTTTTAAATGTCTAGTTTCCACACAAAATACGGTGTATCATGAGTGTTTAAGTAGAAGGAGGGTCTATGTTGTCGTACTTAACCTTGGTGGTGTGATTGATCAATCTAATAGACACGCATTTCATTCCTCAGTGCATTGCATTTCTCAGTGAGTCTTTGGCTGATGTTCTGCATCAACGACACCTCATGCCTTAATGTACAGTGTAGTGTATGGTATCGAATGTAAAGTAGTGTTACTGTGGTTACTCGTTTGTTTGCTCTGTGTTCAGTTACCATGGTGCTCTCTAGGTTGTGTGTGTGTGTATCTGTATGTGTACATAATCTTTACATAATTTGGATGTGTGACTGATAGAATGAGTGTGCTCTATCTATGGTTTAAAACACTGCGGAGGGTTTAACGCCCTTTTAAAAGCTGTAAAGACAAAACTAATTAAAGACTCTGACCATCAAGGCCACGATAGACTAACATAATGACAAAACCATCAATTTGTGACATTAATCATGAAATGAATGCAGGGATTTCCAATATGTTCCATTATTTTTAAGTCGCTTTATGCTAACGAGCTCCAGTTTTGGAGTCTGCATAATTACAAATTGCTGAGACGGGGTGGCCACTGGAAGTTAGCGTGTGACTCAAACATGTAAATAGAAATTGTGTAATGACTTGCAATTCAAACTTGACGAAGCAATTGATACTAAGCTATTGCATAGTTTAACGTAGATAATGTTTTTTGTACTATGCATACTGAAATGTCCGATTTTGAAATTACAAACTTGCACTGCTTTGTAGCACCAGGTTCTATTCAAATTGCATTAGATGGTATAGCGACATCATTATTAGATACGTAGACAACATCAGGTAATTAAAAAAAAAAATTAGATCATAAATTACAAAGAAGTGGTCACTGGAGCCCTTTTCCACATGTTTGGGTGCTAATTTCACGCTGCAGAGAAGCACAAACCAAAGGGAGCTTTAGCAGCACCAGGAATATAATATATATGCTGCACAATCACTACTGCATAGTTTAAGAGGCCTTGTTCAGAAATGGTTGAAAATTAAATAAGAATAAAAAAAATAAATAATAATAAAAGTGAAAAAAAAAAAAACTTGAATGTTTTCTCAGTGTTGAAAGCCTGAATGACATTTTCTTTCGTCTTCAGGTACTTTTGTTCTCGAGGAGCTGTTTTTATTGTTTAGGAGCTGTACATCTGAAATTCTGTAGCATGTGTTCTTGGAAATGTGTACATAATATTTACTTAAATAAATAAAAAAGGAGCAATTGCAGTTGCGACAGTTTTTTTTTGTTTGTTGTTTGTTTTAGCTACGGTATATAAGAGAGCAGCAGCTCAGTAGGCTCGAAGAAGTAGAAGAAACCTGCAGCTCAAAGAAGAAGAAGAAGAAGAAACCTGCAGCTCAAAGAAGAAGAAGAAGAAGAAACCTGCAGCTCAAAGAAGAAGAAGAAGAAGAAGAAGAAGAAGAAACCTGCAGCTCGAAGATAAGTGGACAAACTTATGAGAGATGGTAAGGTTCATCACCAATATTATGTTTAATGTCTACTCTCTCCATGTAAACGTTTTAAATAAGGCATGTTTTGCTCTAAAGGTCTGACGCGCGCGCACTGCGTAAATGTAAACAAGCTAAATCAATTGCAGGCTAACTTTTATTAGCATGCTTAGCTAATTATGCTAACGTCACTTCTAAAAATAAAGTAAGTTGAGTTATGGGGAAATAAATAAGCAAACGCGAAGTAAGTAAACTGCCCTTTCGTGTATTTGCTGTATATTGCCTTTTTGTTTTGCCTCTGTGTGTTGTGGTAGTGTTTATGACTGTGTATTTTGGGATACTCTATGAAAAAAAACTAAAAAATGTGGGCAATATTCAGAGAAAAGAAATCGCAAATATCCTATTTCCTCCCCCTAATACGCAGTCGTAGATGTAAGTTAGCCAAACGGTTGCTATTTAAATATAGAGATGCATTAGCAGCGCATATTACGTTGCTATATCAGATAGTTTGTTTTTCTTGCACTCATTTGAATGTTGTAATGTAACGGTGACAGTTCGAGCACCGTTGTTAAGTAAACACGGATGCTTGTTAAGCAAACACCGATGAGTTGTTAAGTAAACACGGATGCGTCTAATCAGCTGCAGTAAATAGAGATTATGTACATGACATTGGCACTTTCAGTTATTTTTGTCAAAGAGAAAAAAGACTGTTGAAGTTCCCATTTTCTTTGACTTTTATCATATGTCATTCACTGATTGGATTTGAATTGTCACAAACATTTTAAAACATTTTTTGACATTTTTTCCCATGGGTCAGGGAATTTTTGAAATATATTCAAACGTTTTAAAGGTAAAGTCAGGGGATTTCATTATTTCTGTTTTGGCTAAATCAGGGAATATTTGGGATTTTTTGTTTCTAGCATGTTTAAATTTGAGTTGCCATTTATCAAAATGTAATATTTCCCCGTGTGTTTTTATTCACTGGGTTATTTCACGAGTTTCCCCCTGTTTATTAGAGTGGTTGTTATGGTTACTTGTTTTCTTAGGCACCAATTTACCAAATAGCACAATAAATGTGCACTGTTCAAGCAGTGAAAACATTAAAGTTTTGTAATTAAAGCTCACAAGTTAATGCGGCTGTTTTTTGTCTGCTCAACACAAAGAGCTGTTTTCAGCTTTTTTAGTCAGTTAAAGGAATTTTACATTTAACTAAGAACCCTGTTTTTACAGACTGAAGGATAAATCAACAAAGTGATTCAGCAGGTTGTTGATAATTAAAGCACTCTTTCCATTGTCGTTCTGCAGGCTGTTCTTGCATTGTTTCTGTTATGTGCCTGTGTTTTGGGGTTTTCCAACGTGAAAGCAACGCCGGATACCCTGAGCGCTAAGGATTCTTCTTTCTGTGGGTAAGTACAAATACATCAGATAACTATAGATAATAATAAACGATAGATAAACCGTATATAGGATATAAAACACAACTGACTTTCATCTCGTATCTCTCTTCAATAAAGTGGTGGACTAGAGGTCATCTATCCACAACTGGTCGTTGACAAATGCCTCATAGTAGAGCCGAAACTCCGTGAACTGCTCGGCACAGTTTGGAATGCACCGCGGATTTACTTCCCTCGAGCACACAAGGTAAGGTGTGTGTGTGTGTGTGTGTGTGTGTGTGTGTGTCTGTGTCTGTGTCAGTTTGTTAGTGTGTTGATGTCAAATAGCTTCAGGCCAGTATTTGTGCATACAGTTATTGTAATTCTGCTACTGTGGGTTATTAAAGAGTCAATTGAACCATCACAGAACGCGAATATCTTAACATATTCTAAAGTGATATCTCTTGCTCCATTGGTAAATGGAAAATCCTATTTTTTTGTGTTTCATTCATTCTTATGGCAAAGAGATCTGAATTGTGTCTTCTGTAAATTTGTGTTATTTGGCAAACATGCACATGCTTGTTTTTAACACTAGAGTGCAGTAAAAGATTTTTAATAAAGAATAAACATCTCTACATCAACAGAACAGGCTTTAAGTTATTGGCACAAGAAACACAAAGTTTCACAGGACTTTGAAAAATAATAATCATGAAGTACAGTTTCAGCATTATTTAAATCTCAGGCCGTTCTTCGGTTTCGAGGTTCTCTGCCACCTTTTATCATCTGACTGCGTCACCTGTACTGAGTCCTGATACGCTGTAGTAATCTCAAGTCACCAGAGGGTGGTGCTAGCACATCGTACGTGCAAGCCCTTCAATGAGCAACTGTGATAAACCAAAGTAATGTCATATCTACAGTGTATACTATTCGAAAATGTCAAATAACATCAGTTGTGAAGAAGATAATACTGTCATTGATGTTTCTTAAACAAGTAACTGATTTTGACTGATGGATGCTGCGATCTCTGTTTCATACGAGTGACACTACGGACGATAAATCTCCATCCTCTGTTAGGTGTTGTTGCAGATATTACATTAAATTGCTGCAGACAAACACACAAAGCTGTGTGTGCTTTTGAGCACCAGTGTTGGAATCGGTGTTCTTATGTGGTAAATCATGTTTAATAAGAAAAATACTGATTTATGTAAAAACTAAGAGCATGGCCCAAAGACTAAAAAAAGATCGCTAATTGTAATTAATTTATCTAAAGGGTCAGTAATTGAATGCAAGACCGTGAAACTACAGTTTGAAGTTTCAGTGTTGCCTTAGAATATTAGATTCAGATTGGAACGTCATACTGTGCTTGATTTAAAAGATGTAATTTGCCACTTCAAAATGAGATTTGCAAACAAAGAAAATGCTTTCCAGAAGAGAATGACATTAACATTAAAGCTCCTAAATGACTTTCATACAACGGAGAAGAAAATTATGTTTGGAACATTTTTCAACAGCACATCAAGTAGGGCTTAAATGACATGTATGTTCCTCTTTAAATAATAAAAAAAAAACTCCTCTTGCCAGATATAAAGTAATCACAGAGCTACATTCACATGTGCAGTATTCATTTATTTATATGTGTATTTTTCAGCGTATCTTTTATGGTTGAGCGACAAATTGAGAGAAACCCAGTTCCCAACGCCTAGAACCCCTGCTGAAGTTGACAATGAAATTGCACCAACTGCACACCAAATCCTTTATCCGTAAATTGAAAACTTAAATTGAAAGCCACCTCGATTTAGGAGGTAGTTTATGAATTCCAGAGCTAAGCAGTCTGGCTTGAACATGATCTATTGCCCTTCTCTTGCCCAAACTCCATTTGATCTATGGTCGTATTATCTATAATGCTGTCTTACATGATTCTCTTTTATTGCCACAATCGGTGTCAGACAGCAAAACAGATTACGTGTTGGATTAAATCAATACAAACTTTATCTACTGAGCTTTGAAATGTAATTCTCCATTTCTCCTGACACTTAAGTAAGCACGCGTTATTGAAGGATGATCAGATCGTTGCCTGTGGTTCTGCGGTCGGTCTGCTGGTCCACCACGCTTTCCTGTCACCGCGCCACGCTGCCAGCACTGCTGCTATTCTCCACCACTCAGCCCTTGTACCCAGTAGCAGGAATACAGAATAGTGGCCGCTCAGTTTCAAATCCACCCACTGCAACACCCACTTCATTACTGGGACGGGATGCATGCCTGCTGAGTAATTGTAATGGAGCACAACGGGCAGGAGTCCCATAAACACGCCTCTAAATAGGTGCTCATGACCAAAAGCAAAAGCAAAAGGGCCACAGAAGCCGCAGATATGTGTTCAAACTTCAGAGCAGCGATTCGACACTCTGACTTATGTGTTAGCAAAACCTGGCACGCGTGTAGATGGAGCATTTTTAGAAATTCTAATTATGCTCAGAAGCCCGAAAAGAAAAGACGGACATGCATTCGCCAATGAAACAAAATTATTACAACATGGCTTGCTTACAGTCTCATCATGAAGTTAACGGAGATTAAACAGACCTGACCATATTATGTCATGGGAACATGTTTAGAAATGATGAAGAAGGTGAACACGTATAAGATTAAACACCACAGACTTAGTTTTATGAATAAAAATACCTCTGAAGTCTACAAAGAGCAACAATAGAATATGTAATTGTTGTCTTCATTTCCTGATGGTTTTTTAAATACTCTACCATGGCTGAACAATATAAACTGAGTGTCAATATCGCGTTTTTTTTGTTTGTTTTTTGTGAGTGCTAGCGTCTTTCTCTCCGTTATTCCCAATGAGGTGAGAGTGTGTGCTGAGAGAAAAAGCGTCTTTTTTTCTCCACCTTTTTCTTTTTTTATTGCAGCCGCTCCGAGCGCTTCTAGTTGAAAAATCTCAGAAAGGTGCTGGTGTCGCCCTGCCAGCGCTGTTTCTGCCAGAGAAAAACGCTGTATGGACACTCAGCCTAACACGAGTATTGCACTTAAGAATAGAGCTAGTTTTTCAAGGGGGAATCTGATTAGATTATAATTACACTTAAGTTTGAACATCAGTAAATTCTCTCCAATTAAATATAGTTATGCAAGTTCTACACAAGCAGAGCAACAAATTACCGCTGAATAGCTTTTCTTGACTGTGGTTGTAATGTCCGAACTCGGATAGTACATGACCTCATGATCAGTGTCTTTGTGGAAATTAAGGTCAGTTTTTTGGCTGTAAAACCTCACTCTGATGCATTTCCTCAGTGGGAAACAGAAGTATCTGTTAATGTCAGTGTGGAGGTGAGGAGCCAAAGACACAAGATACATAACTTCAGTTGGAAACCAACTGTTTCAACTCCTCTCTGCTGTTATTATTGGGTCAGTGTTATACCATTAAAAAAAAGAAGCTTGGCACTAATCATCATTAAATTGTGTTTATTAGAATGCAACAACATTCCTGCTGATTTATTAATTTGTTTAATAAAGAAGTAGATTCATTATAGACTGCTGAAAGTCATTTCTAAACGCCAAGAGGATGTATCAACACCTCTTCCTGTTTAAAATATACACTCTTCGTGTTTCAGTTTAACATTAATATCTACCCTAAGAGCCAGTTTTTTTTCTTCTCACAGAAAGGAAGAACCACATGAAATGTTCATGTTGGTAGAAGCTCTTTGGGAAACCAACAAACGTGGCTACAAGATGACACTTTGCATACAGGAAATAATAAAAGTGCAGTGGAAATGATTACCATTCCTAAAATAAGCACATAACTCTGAAGCAGAAAGGATTAAAAAGCTTATATTTACATGTATTTGGCGATATATCAGATCATCCAGGTGTGCTTTTGGCACAACCAAAGATCGAGTGAGTTTCCACCTTCTTAAATGGATGATTACAATTATTTTTCATGTTAGTTTTGTTTTTTTTTACCTGCGAGACAATTTTCACACTATCACTAATGAGATGAGATACACAGACTCTATTGTCCCAGTGTGAAATTTGCTTTGGACCACACAGTGTCTGCAGTATAAGATAAAATAAAAAATACTTTCACCCATCACAATCCAGTCCAATCCATGGTAATGCCTGCTTCACATCAGTGCAACGTTTATCTAAAGTTAGCCACCTCGGTGAAAAGTGACGTGTATATTTTTAAACGTACTAATTAAGATTCATTTCAAAGGGCAGGGAGTTAGGTTCCATTTGCATCCTTCAGAGCACTCTTATGTTTGATTTCTCAGCTCACTGACATTAACGTATGCTACATATTATTTAATAGTCTTTACTATTTACGATGCTCATCGCTCCTCGATGTAGTCGGTGTAAACAACACAGGCCACAGGAGCTATCTTTACCTCATAGTTGCTCCAGAAGTGGAGACAGTTTTGGAGTTGTTGTTGTTGTTTTTTTTTTTAGTAAGGACCATAGCCACAGGGCACATTCTTAGACATGGGGGATTTCAAAGCCTTGTTTTGGGGTAGACATTTCTTGCATCTGGTGGATGGAATGAGGGTTTAAACCATTACTGCGATTAGAGCTGCCTCACTATGATCTCTTGAGCTTGCTTACTGCTGCTAATAGCTGTTTCCTCTCTATTTCCCTCTATCTTTTTCTTTTTCGCTTTCTCTCTCTCTCTGTGAATGATTTTTATGCTTTGCTAAAACATGTGGGGGCGTTGAGAGAGGATTTAAATGCAACGATCCCCCTCCTCTTTTTTTCCTCTTTTTTTTTTTTTTTTTTGGTGAATCTCAGCGTTCTTTTCTGCAAGCCTCTGATGACGACAGGGCAGCTTTAAGCCTGGCAGTGCCCACGGCAGGCTGCCGTCTCAGTGCTGCCCACTCTCCTCTGTGTTGGCATGCCGGAGAAAGCGAGGGTGGGGTTCCTCTTTAGCAGACCCTGTCATTCCTAGGAAAGCCTACATGTCCACCCATGCAGGATTCCTGATAGGTCTTCGCGATGGGGATGTGAGAGTGCAAGGATAGGGATTGTATTTGCAGTAGGCGATGGCCTTCATTCAGCCAAAGAGTCAAGGGTGTATATTTAGATGAACAGACAAGACACTTCATTGAGCCTTTACGTGACAGTGAGGGTCAACAAGTGAAACATGTTCCGTAATATCCATCTAATTGCATATTCAGTGTCATCAGGTGGGTGTTTTTGGCTCTGCTGGATTAAATGAGCGTGTTTGGCCGAGATTCAGGGAGTTTATTTCCTTAGCTAATGTTCCCCTTTGTCATTATAACACCCCGTTAAGCTGACCCGTGTCCCGCTCCATTCAGTCATTGCCCATTACTACACGACATGTATGATTCATGCGAGCTTCCTGGAGACGAAAGACTTACAACCTTCTGCTACCAGGAGCGCTGGATTGATTATGCATATTCAGTGGAAGGAAGAGAGGCAATAACCCCCTCTTAAGCCACCTTTCCACGCAGAAGAAGAATAATTTGCACCTCGTGAAGCATGGCCGTGGCATGCTGACCACCGCATGTGCGAGAAGAAGTACTGAAAAGGATGGATGTGCAAATGTGGGCTCATGCATAAGTGAGATTGTACCTAACACATCTATATCTCACGACCAATATTTTTATATTTTCTTATTCCTCTCACCTCCTTTATTTTCCTGTTTCCTTCTTCCCTCCACTCACCCATGCATTCACTTGGTCACTGACAGTCTATTTTATTGTATTAACCGTTTGTACCCTGTTGTTGCAGTAGCATGGTATTTCTTCACCTTATGTTTTTTTTTTTTTTTTGCTGGAGAGCGTAGGCAGCAATACTTTTTACTGTGGCTGTGAGTAAAATATGATTTCAATTACCATGAAAATGTATTGTATTATCAATGGGAGGATAAGAGCAGATTAAGGAAGCTCTAGGATGCTCTCACAGATGACAATGGTCAGGTTTCTATGCGAGCAGTGGTATCGGAGAAAATGATAGATTTTCACCATTTGACAAAAGCTCTGAGGAAAGGAGGTGGTTCAACACGTAAAGCCGATTCAACACACTCTGATATGTTTAAGATCAGTATATGTACCTTTTTTTTGTAGTGAGAGAAAGGTAAACTCTACTTACACAGCAAACTAACAAAGAAAATGTGCAAAGGTTGATGTCAGCATGTTGGAATGGGTTGCAGATTTCTAACATGAGACCACACACACACACACGCACACACACACACACACACACACACACACACACATGACAATTATGAAAATTAATTAGAGCCAAAATTTGCAAAGAAGCCTCAGCACAGAGGCAATAGCGATGGAAGACTCGGAGAAGCAGTGCATCTTTAATAATAAAATGGCACCTGAACCTGTGCCTCCCTGATTATTATTCACAGAAATTCTATCTTGTCAGTTCATATACATTGACGGCAAGATCTGTTCAAACAAAGATTCATAATCTGCATGGGAAGTGCATCTGCTGCTGTGGATACTAAGACAAACATACAAGATTAAATTTCTATTTATATGTGCCACAGAAACCTAACATTTACCAGGGAATCACTGTAAGAGCTGGAGAAGACTCGGTCGCACTTTGGCACAGTGAGAAACTTTGGTACGGACACGATTACTGTGGTGCTTATGTTTGAAATGGAGGTAATTTACTTCTTCTTCTTTTTTCATTGACAGCCTCTTGTCTCTTAAGAACTAAGTAATCACAAAAGTTAAAAGTGATGATTTGAAGTTTACTTAAGACCCAGATGCTTGGCTTAGTGGCATTTTGCCCAAAATGTTTTGTGCTCATTCTCATTTGTGGTCCGGCCCAGGGTTTAGTTACAGTCATGTCCCAATCCTCTGATTCACCTTCTTTAGAAACAGCTTCAGGGCTGCTCATAATGCTTAACTCTCCATAATGCCATCCCCTTCATCTCCTCAGTGGTCTTATTGTCTTAACTCTGGATGGAGATACAGAGCGTTAAGAAAAAAAAGAAAAAACAGGTTAATACACGTTTGGCACAGCGAAAGTAAAGTATCTTTGCAAAAGATGCACACTATTCAAGTTTTTCCTCGGAGAATGCTTTTCATCGGATGATTCCTGTTTCTCCCAACTTGTTTAGTTACCTCGTGGGTCTATTTGAACTGTTTGAAAAAAAGGGGGAAAAAAAGATGTATTGCCAGTGATTCATTTTGCTTTTGACATTAAAAGCTTGCCGCTCGCTAATGGTGACAGCGATCAGGTCCATTGATGCTTGATTGATCTGAGAACAGGGAATAATAAAAACTGCCTTCCTTGTCATTTTCCTGATCCTGTAGTTTGGAAGCAGAGAAAATCAGAGAAAATGTTATGCAAATGATTTGTTAATCCCTTTACATTATTTGTTCCATTTCTCCCTTTCGCTTTCACACTCAATTTCTAGCACAGCAAGCTGACAGGCGGACACCCTCAGATTGCTAATTCTTAAGATAGAGAAGGAAGAGAGAAAAAAAGTCAGCCATCCATTTTGTATTTAGAATATACTTGCCCCAATTAATTAATTTGACTTGAATGATTTACCTGAAAAAAAATGCACAAAGAGACCCTGAAAGCTTTCTCAACTACTTCACTTTATAGACCTTAAACTTTAACCTCTTTCTCTCCTTCTTTGTGTTTGAGTCTTAAGTCTAAGCCGAGGGAGCAGTGGCACACGGAACTGTGACCAGTGTTGTTTTTATTTATTTTTTTCTATAGTTTTGTTGTCCCAAAGGTTGGTGTTAAAAATAATAAGAAAGAGGTGGGATGGTCTTAGATTCAAGAAGCTTAAAATGCAAAATCTCAAATAAGCCCAATTTCCCCCAGCCAATGGCGTTGCATTTCGGTGGGCTTGTGTTTGATCGTCTCAACTGACTCACACGCCGCCCCTCCCCAAATAAAAACACTACAGATTTACGTGGCTTTTCAAAAAATGTATCTAGACATTTATCCAGCGTAATCTTCTTAACATATTAAAGTGATTTGCTTTACCCTGAAGTGGCTGAAGCTGGGAGCTCACCGCCCCTCATGGCACTAAGACCCGAGAGGCATTGTGGACATCTTTTCCTCCTGAATAAAGAGAGAGGTGGGCAGGAGTCAACCTGCTCCTCAGCTGTGGAGCTGTGGCTGTCCCCGCTGTGCGTCCATTTTATTTTTTATTTATTTTTTTGTTGTGTTATTAGTCCAACTGTTGCACTCAGTCAGTGTTCTTAGGCACGCGGCTCTGCCAGAGCTGCCCACACTGTGGTGTGGAGGTTTTGGAGCTCTCAGCTTTTGAGCTGAACTGAAAGAGCTCTCTCACAGAGTAGGTGTTGGCAGGATGCTTTTGTTTCTTTCTGTGAATGTCATGAGAGGTATGGATAATGGGAAAACTGAAGCGCAGTGATGGCATGATTTATCCGGGTGCCAACTTTATGCCCGACTGCAGATCTGGGCATTTTCAGATAGATGATGTGCTTAACCTTTTCTTCAGACGCGACGCAAATCTGAGGATCGGTAGTGACGGTCACAATGTGTTTTTCCTTAAAAAAACACCACTTCACAGGCCGGGCCGCGAAAAGGTCTCGTTCAAACTCGGGCGCCGTTAATGTCCTTGTTTGGCATAATGCTCTATGGATGTGCCTCGGGGAATTAGCGTTGCCAGATCACATCACCAGAACTGTAATTTTAAACTTGGTGACATTCATTGTAGCTGAAGCGTGAGTCAATTAATTGTCTTCATGGTATTTAGCTTAATGTCTGTCAATGTTAAATCACACATGATGGGGGTCAAAGTAAATGTTGATGTGCTACAAGCATAATTCATTTCTTTTGGCTAGAGTTTGCCTCAAATATAGAAAGGCATTTTTTAAATCTTAAAACTTAGTTGATTTTTTGCTTTGTTTCATGGATAAATAGATTTTTCTTTTAATAGTTATATCAGCTAGCAAGATGGAAGTTATTTTAACGAGCCAAATATTCACGTTCATCTTCAGTGTGTGTTCAGTAGCTTGCTCACCACCTTCTGTAGCAGCTTTTCTCACTTTTTCACATTGTTTGGCTCGATTGCTGCTGAAATATTAGTCCACTGTGTCTCTACTTAATGGTGTTGAAAAGCTCCAGGGTCAATTTCCATGAGATACATCCAGACAAGCATGTGTTGCTGTACCAGACGAAGATCAAAGATGGCATTGCAGAGCCAATCATTTTAATACTACGGCTGTGAACTCGCATGTTTAGTACGTTGTCGATGCTTCTTTACCTGAACAATATTTTCTTGATTAAGGGTTTAGTTGTTTTTGTCTACAAAATGCCAGCATCAATGCAGAAAATCCTCACAATTGAGATGCTCTAACTTAAAATGTGTGTTACTTTTGCTTGAACAATAACATTGTAGTCTACTAGGTTATCAGAATAGTTGCAGAGTAATTAAAATACTCAGTTGACTGTATTTTCTTGATCTGACTGTGATCAAGTCTTTCTAATAATATTCATTTCCTGTGTTCCATCTCCGGTTGTCAATACACTGACGTTGCCATCTGACGAATGGTTTTGTTTCGACTACGAAATAATTAAACGTGACGTAAATGAAACATGAATCATACTAATAATGAAAAAACGTATATATTTTTCCCACACTATGCACAGAAGAAAGTTGTGTTCGTGTCTTACTTGTGCATCACAGTTTATCGATCATTCACAAACTTTTGGGAGAAGTGGAAATCATTGACATAGATAAGTTTGCACAACGTTCAAATATAGTTATATATAGTTTGGAGGAAAATGTACCTTCTGCAAACCGTAGTACTTGCAGTAAACGTCCCTATCGCATGTGTGCTGCATGATTTAACCATGATGTTCCTGTCTGCTTCATTAGTGTACCTCGTGAGTGAAATGAAATTGAGTGTTTTGCTCCATCTGTCCAAAAAAAGGCAGGTACTTGACCTCTTGAACTTGGACTGAATGTCTGACAGGTGTTAAAATCATACACCGAGGCTGCCCGTACAAAGTGTTGTTGAAGGCAGGCACGGCTCCACGCAGGCAAGCACTTCAAACAAACTATGAGTGGTTGCTTCTTTTCATATCACAGAGAATAGCAGAAATTGATTGGAACTGGGAGGCTTAGGACTGGATTTTCCCTCAACCATAATATTTTTTCTTTAACAACCGCAGCTTAAATTTAGATTTTTTTTTTTTTCTGGCTTTGTTTTATTTCTTTGTCCAAATCCTATCGAGTGGTGCTTCAGGTTTTTTCCTTGAGTAAAAAGTTGATATTGTTGTGGGGAGGGAGAAAGGACTTTTTTCATGTGTGCAGGAATGTAGATTTCTTCCCCCCGTGAAATCCTAATTGTGCCTTGGAGGGCTGGTAGGGTATCTCTGCTCGGCTCAGCTCAACAGGATTTGTGTCTGTGTATGTTAGAGTATGTCTCTTAGCTTGAATGCGGATATAACCCTTTCATTGCACAAGCTGCTGATTTTTCATATTTGCCGATAGGCTGATCCTGTGCATCCGTAGCTTTTTTTGTGGAAAACATTAAAAGTTTTTTGTTTCGCGAGCTTCCATATTTAATTTTCCTTCCCTGAAATATTTCATATTTGTTTAGGGTTAATGCAGGTAACAATCGGACCTTTTTTTCTGTGCATCAACCGTATATGAAAATTAAGCTCCTGAGAGCGGGTCTTGTCAATAGTGCATGGTCAGATTGAGAATACATCTCGGGTCAAAACTACGTCCGTCCGTCCCTTGTGCTTTTTGAATTATTGCTTTGCATTTATCTATGCAAATCCAGGATAAGATCCTATCTGCCTGCAGCGACATATCCCCCTGGATTTGGTCTATGTGAGTTAGGCAGGTTGCGGTTGACAGTCAAAAAGGAATTGCAGCAACATATATATACGAAGATTATTGCTGTAGTCATTAATTGTTGCTTGAAAGGGGATTAGGATTACCAGTCCTATAGAACACTCTTAACACCTGTCCTTCCTCGCACCTAACAATGTGACTTCAGTTTCCCTTATTTCCGTATCAGTTCAAGTTGGCAAAATAAAAAAGGCTGATTTATTCAAATGAATCATCAACACTGGAAGTGATTCAATATGTGCCACATTCAGATGGGTGATATATTATTCCCTTGGGGAGAGGCAAAGATGGAGCCGTGGAGCCGTTTTATTTGTGCTGTCTTTATCAGTGTGTCAGGCAGAGGCTGAGCTTGTTCTCTATGAATGGACGAGCCCTTGAACCATAAACCTGTACCTCCTCTGATAACAGTTTTTGCATTGTGATATAAGTGCCATTCTCTGTGATGTCCTCTCTGACATGGCTAAATATAACATCATACACAAAATGATCTGTCAGACGAATTATTTTATTCCAACCAGTTCTCCAAAAACTAGGGATTTTCAGTGCTGTGTGTGTGTGTGTGTGTGTGTGTGTGTGTGTTTGTGTGTGTGTGTGTGTGTGTGTGTGTGTGTGTGTGTGTGTGTGTGTGTGTGTGTGTGTGTGTGTGTGTGTGTGTGTGTGTGTGTGTGTGTGTGTGTGTGTGTGTGTGTTGAGGACATATTGTGGATTTTTGTAATGATTCAAATCAAAGCGCAGTATTGTGGTTGCATTCCTCCAAGCGTTTTCCATTCATGCTCTTTATGTGTTGCCTGTAGGTGAACATGCTAGCTGTTCTTTTTGCTTCCATACCATAACGCCGCTTCTGCTGCCGGGACCTCGGACCGCTCTGACGTCTTGAGATTGCCACATCTTCTTAGGTGATAAGAGTGCTCCCTGAATTACTCAGAGCCCGTGTGATGACATGGCCCTGATTGTCAGACGGGTGGGCTGGTGACACTGGAACACAGACGGTGCTTGTCTGTTTGAAATATTCTGTTTCAAGCTTCCAAAGCCCTGGGCAGTCCTCTCTCCCAGTCTCCCAACACCCAGCTTCGCCCACTGAAACAAGACTCTTCCATACTGGAAAATCTGGCCCTGTCAACTGGCAGTCTTGACTAGGTTCAGCCCACATGCCAAGCAACCCCCCCACCCCCACCACAAATTCCACCCCTTAATAGGCACTAGAGTTTGCCACCCCATGTAGATGCCTTTTGGTCGCCATCCATGGATGGCGTCAATAGCATCTTCCTACACAACAGTGACTGAACGGAGGGCACAAGAAAATGTGGGAATAATTTACACTTTCTCACTGTACTACCATCAGAAACCATAATTAATCATGATAGAAAAAATGTGGAAGCCATCTTGGCTGGTGAGACACACAGTGCCTGTGAACAGGCCTGACACCTTTAACAGCTCCCATGGCCAAATAGGAATGAGTGTCAGAGTGCTTACAACTAAGCTCCCGTCATGGCAGCATGTATCCCATCGTCTTCGGAAAGTGTCTGCTGCATGATGGTTCTCCGTGAAGTGTAACTGTTGTGATTATATCATATTATATTATATTATAGTCCTTTTTAAAAATGTGGCAGAATAGATGCAACAATAGGGATTATTCTCCCTTTTTTAAAATAAACGTCTTTCACTCTTTGCACCCCAAAATATGAAAATGTAACAAATAGTTTCCACAAGCATGAAATAGCTGCCAAAATAAAATGTAATGACCTAGATAATTTGTAGAACACATGTTAAATATGAGCTTTAGGTGTTTACAGCAGAGAAATCTCATGTCAACTTGCCGTTTTCTGTTGCACATACAGTCCACTAATCAAAAGTAATCCCAACAGATCGGTATTATTTTCCCTCTCTTTATCTCGGCAACTCCCCTCAGTGCTGTTAGAATCAAAATAGTTGATGTAGATTCCCAAAACGCCGCTGAAGTAATTAGAATGTGCTCACCATTAACTTTTATAGGCTGCACTTGGTGGTGAAATAGCAGATCTATGACTCTCGCTGTTTGACATGCTTGACAGACTAATTATGGATATGAGTCCGGTGCTGCAATTTGCCCTGTTTGACTGCGTTGCGTTCTCAACAGCCAAACTACACGACGGAAATAGTTCTTGCCTCATATAGCCCGGCTGCATGCTACTTCAGAATACCTGTTAGTGGTAGTTACTGTGTTTGAGCATGTGCATTTGCAGGGAAAAATGCTTTCATGGCAGTGAGTAGGTGTATGTGTGTAAAGCCACCACTAGAAAGTGTTGAAAGCCTCAGCTAGCAAGATCGCATCCAGGGTGACTAATAAGCTTAACATGAGCACGGCTGTGTTCGCAAGCACGGCGCGGTGAAAGAGGTCTTCAATGTTGAGAGAAAAATGCAGAAATGGTTCCCTAGGCTGCTACTAATTCCTTCACCCCCCTCTAGCTTCAATCAGACTGTGAACCATCTTACTGTTAGCCATGGCTTCATAGCAGCTCCAAACTGCAACATGAAAGTACGAGGCTTTTAGCAGACAGAGTTCAGGACGGACTGCATTCAAACGTTTATTCGTGTGGGGTTTTTGGCCAAAATGAATGGCGGTTTTATGAATTTGCAAGTGACGCACAGATTTATTTTCAACCTGCAGAGTGTAGAGGCTATAACAAATATTGGCTTCACATATTAATTTGATTATGTGCTTTTTTTTTATGTGCAAAGAGAAAAAAAAACGTGTTGATGCGATTATGTAAACTTGTGTTTCATGTCCCGCTGCGATTCCACTTGAACCTCTGCCTCCTCATGCCGTAACTCGCTCTTCTGTTTTGGCTACCTGGCGGGGATGGAGTAGCTGCCGTTGTCTTTGGGCCTGGAATATGCGTTTGTATCCACATGTGACTTCTCTTTGACCATGTGGCTCCTTCGAAGTGTGGATTTATAAGCCACTTCACACTCCACTCCTGTGTGGGAGGGAGGCTGAGTTAAAAATAGGCAGGTTTGGAGGTAGTGAGCAGCCTGCGCTGTGTGAGGCGCTTCAGAACACACTGAGGAGTATTGGCGTTCTCTTTGCATATCATTTATACGTGTCAATAATCAATCCGAGTGTTAAACCAGTAACTGTAGTTGTTACAGGCTCTCGTGAAATATCCAAATCATCTTGTATATTGGTCTCGGAGGCATCGGTAGCGCTCAAGTTGCACCAAAGTGGGGAGAAGCACTGAGATTATGAGTTATGGAGATTAACAATACATGGGACCGCATTCTCTGCTTATGCATTGACCCCACACCCCGTTTGACTTGCTGACCTCATGTGCATGTGTTAATGTGTTGCATCTACATTTATTTTACATACAATGAAGTATTGCATAGGTTTGTGCAATGTTAAAAATATCCTATTGATGATATCGCTTTAAGAAAATTACATAAGAAATGATTATCTTAAAAAAAGCAGTTGGACACGAGACGCTCGTAGATATAAATATCCACGTACTGGAGATGCATGTGGCGCAATACGGGTTGCCAATGTATAGGCAATAAGCGCCACTTCACACAAGAGCTGGCACGATGATTTGTGGTGTAGATCCAACTTATTTCATTGCACAGCGTTGTTCACGTTCTGAGGCACTCCTTTTTTATTGTCGATAGGTGAATTTGCAACGCTGTGTCTTAACTTCTTCATTGTTTTGGTCCAAAATGTATTGGTCAACTGCAGTTTGCTCTCACCTGTTTTAATGGGGTGGTCATAAATGTAACCACAATAACACAAAATCCCAAAATTGCAACAGAACTGTTGAAGCGTAGTGAAAGCATGAGAAAGAGAGAGACTAACTGAATAACTGAATTTTGGCGTGTTGTTGTGAAACAAGTGAGGACCATTATTGTGGTCAGCCAATAAAGTGATGAATGATAATCTTATCTCCAAAGCCTAATTGCACATTTAATCACAGGGACAGTCATATATATATTTTTTATGTCAAAATCGAAGCAGATGAGATTGAGATATTCTGACTTTTAGTCCCTAGTTGAGAAATTCTATTTATAAACTACTTTGACCAAAGTTGAAGAAATAAAAAAGACAATATTTAACCAAGACCAAGAACTTCCCCTAACTTTTTAACCAAGTGTTAAACATGACGTCGAGGGTACCCGCACTATGGAGCAATGTTATTATGAGTGCGCCCCTGTTTTGTTTGTATCGTGTGAACACCCACGCAGACGCTGGATGCACATCCTGCCATTGGTTTCACACTCGTCCGGTGATTGACAGTCACTGGTGATAATGGCCCAACAACAAAGGCAGTGAAGAAGAACAATGCTATGAAGGAACCACGGATGTCGACAGTGCACGATTTGAAGTATGGAGAAAGCTTTGCAAATGTTTTATAAAGAAGGAAACGCATTCAAATTGTTGGAGCTTAAGCACACACACACACACACACACACACACACATAATGTGTTTTAGTGAGACACAATGTATGTAAACAAGAAAAACTCCACAGGGCACCTTCACAAAAAAAATCATGCTTCAGTTGGTATAAACAGATGTTGTACTGCAAGAGCAGATATTGTAGGGAACACAAATGAAAAAATGTTTTCTGCATATAAAAACTGGATACTATACTTCCCATAATGCAACTCAACATCTTTCACAGAGCTGAACCGCTGGGAGTATATTATGGGCAGTGGAAGTGCAGGCAGTGGACAGATGTGAGTCATGGTATATTTAATACATATGTAAATGCTGTCCACTTCCTTAAACCTGCAGATCACACAGCAGTTGTAGGTGTCTAAGTTGACATTTGTATTTTTGTCTCCGTAGTCACAAAGGCCTCTTTTCTATCACTAGAATAAAACTATATATTTTTGTAAGATTCCCACGAAATTCAGTTTTTTTCCTCGTCCGATTCCTGTGAGGCAGGTTACCGATCGGCCTTTTATGAATGTCTGTGAAGAAGGTTTTATAATGCTGCTTGCAGGTTTGGGGGGCGACTATTATTAATGACCAGCGAGGACCTCCTCACCTGTAAGGATGGTGGACTCTAGGTGACTGCCACAGCCCCCCCCCTTCCATCTCCATCTCATTTTTGGGTCTGCGGCTCCCACTCTGGTCAGGATTCAATTACTGCTGTCTGGCTGACCCTTGACCTCCCCTCCAACAGGATGAACCTCCTCTGCTGAACCCGACAGTGGCGCAACTGTTACCTTTCCCCATCGTTTGCCCTCCTGCCCCTCCCTCCGCCTCCGAAATTAAACTTTATTACTTTGTCCGGAGTGTAAAAGTGCACACGTCCTTTGCTCTATGAATTCACTTGACACCAGATTATAGATGGAGTTTCATTTCGGTTTTCTTTTTTAAATACTTTTTTGGCTAAATCGATTTTACTTCAGCGTCTGAAAAATGTACATCAGTTGTGTTTTAGGTTTTTTATTTTTCTGTTATTTCCAGATCGATCTTTCAACCTTGTTCTAAGCTGCAGTCGATGGTTGTTAAGCCACCGGCGTGTCTTAATCACAACACAGATACCTGTTAATTACCAAACGAGTTCAAGTATTTTTGCTACTTAAACAGGGATTTGAGATCGATGCGTTGCTTTGCCCCGGGTCGAGCGCCGAGCACAGTTGACCATTTAATGAAACGCTGTGAGTTCTGTGCTTAGGAGATGAAGAACAGGGGAGGATAAAGCAATGGGTATATTAATAGGCAGCTGCACGGATGACACTGTTTGCTATTGGGTCAGGGATAAAGCATGAACTTGTAAACTCACAGAGGGGCCTCTCCCTCCCTCCCTGCCTCCCTCTCGCTAACTCACTCTCGCCCTTCGCGGTGTCATCAGTTAGCAGAGCCGGGCTCGATAGCCCAGGCAGCTCTACGAGAGCAGCGATTAGACATCTCTCTGATTCTCATCCCCAGCAGAGTTCACTCAAAGGTAAGCCAGTAGTTTACGTCCTCAGAGACGCTGGTATTTCTCTGCCTTTGTTCTTCGCCGTCTTCTGTTTTGCAAATAGTGTATCTACTCGATGCTATTGGCGTGGAGTGGGAGTTTCATGTCATCTCTCGAAAATACACAATATAAAAATGTATTAAAACAACAGACTGCACCTTTCTATCGTATACAACCATCAAGATGTTTTGAGGCTCCCTTTGCCCACTGTTCACCACCACCAACCAGCAGACCATGATAGAGACCCAGCCAGCGTCGGGGTTTATTCCAGCCGCCTGGCGTCTGAGGTGTGGTCCCGTTGGGGCCGTTTTGCTGTGATCACAGCAGGCAGTGGGAGGTTAATCCCAAGAGAATGCAGGCTCAATCTCCCCCCACCTCCAGCCTACACCCAGGAACCTCCTGTATAATGGCCCGATGGTGCTCTGTGGTCCGTGGCTGACACCTGCCCAGATTTCACTTCTGCTCCGGGCTCTCAGATTATTCTGACATTTTCAGAGTCCTTTAGAAACCATTACGGAGCGTAACAAGAGTGGGTTGCTGACCTTTCATCTCTTTTACAATAATGTAAGTCTACTAGATAAAAAAAAAAAGAAAAATATTAAACACAGGAACATAAGAGGTATGAGAGGTTTGATTCGCTGCAGTGCAAATCTAAATTTTCATTATCAAATTCATTCATCCAATTATCATTGAGGACTGTTACTTTTCTCTCATTATCGTAGTTAATACTGACAAAATATATTTGGGAAAATGTGTTCCTTCCAGTATCCAGCCATGAGAATTAGCCCCCGTTTAAAAAACATGTTTTAATATACATTTAGTTGGTCGAGCCACGATAAATGGTTTCAGATGGCAGAATATGCATCTGTTTTTCCCTGGAGTCTTTCACACATATCTGTGCGTAATTAATGTGGATTTTGACAGATGGAGAAAAAAAGTGTTCTTGTAAGAGGGAAGGGTACATGCCACAATGTGTGAAGTGCAAGCACGGAGGGAGCCTCTTGTATTATTTGCTGCCTGTGCCAGCTGGACCAGCCAGATTCTTACAGGTAGAAATTCAAGCCCAAAATATGTGCAGGAATCATTTAAATTCTACCATAAATAGACCACATGTTTGTTGTTACAGTTTGGAAAATTAATGTGAAATGTTCTTAATGTTCTAAATTTGGCTTTGGGAAATCTTAAGCCTGTCCTATACAGTGTAGCTCCATCCATGGTAACTTTCGTGAAATATCCGATAAAGTGCTATTTATTACAATGATAATTGTGACTGGAGGTCATTTTTAATTTAAATACCTTTTAGTGTGTGTGTGTGTGTGTGTGTTGTTTGAAACCATGCTATTTCTGAATGCATGGGGGTCTGACTTAAATATTAGTGTAACTACATTATCACAGTGTTTTTGCCTGGTAGCAAACATGTACAAATGAGGATTACAACTCTTGAGAAGGCAACAGGTCATGGTTGGTAAGCTGCCCGGGGGGGTCACTGATATAGAGTCACTTTTGACAGGCTGTGGAGGAGGCTCTATTGTTGCTGGTGTGTCTGGATGTTACCTGCAGGCGCTATCGCTGAGACTACAGTATTATCCTATTATTAGGCTTAGTTGTTTACGCTTATTACTGCTTGTCAGGTAGGCAGAGAATCCTTCTGAAAATGAGCATCTGCAGAAAAATACATGACTCTTTATCTCATTCAAGTACATCAGCTTACGATGATTTTCAGAGGGGCCTGTAAGAATGTCTTGATGGGACACAACAAACAGAAATTCAGGGTTTATATTTATGTGCGCGCGTTTGATTCTCTGAAATGGGCTCAATGCACCACAGACGGTGTCGTTTGGCAGCGAGTGTAAAAAATGTAAGAAACGCTGCATCTGTGTCATATGCATTAAAGCTGATATCATTATGGTCTCGCCTCAGTTGAAAGTACATACACTGCAAGAGGACATCGTGGATTGAAGCAGCCTCGATTAATGTCTCTGTTTGTAGGAAGTGAACAAAATAAAAAAAGCCCATCATATGGTCTGGCAGATTTTGGGCACGAGACCAGGGATGACAAATGTGCTCTTGCAGTAATTCAATCTGCTCTCATAATTCTCTAACTTTTAGGGACAGACAGAATGAAATTTTTTCCGGCAGTTCAGCCGCCAAGTCAACGTCCAATAACTGTTATCAAGTGTTCGTTAAGATGCTTTTTTTTCTCTCGCTTTATCTATTGACAGATTGAGGGGTACAAAGATACTGGGGAAGTGGCAGAAAGTTACTGTGAATATGTTAACTAGCCGATTTTGGTACCAGATCCAAAATGTTGTCACTTCCTTGATGGCACAGCGATAATATTAAGTTTAAGGAATAACAGAAGAGAGCAAGCTGTACTTTTGCTATCAGACTGTACTCGCATGGCTGCAGAACATATTCTTATGTGTATTTCTGCCGTTTTATAACATGTTTTATTTCATGCTTTTTACAGAAAACATTGTCAGATGGAAGATGTTTCTCTTTTTCTCTGCAACATTTTAGCCTTGACAGCTGAAGCCAACAAAAGGCAAAACCAAACCTTCTGGTTATGAACTGTGTTTGTCAGCTTTGTGAACTCAGTCAACCAAACAAATAACTAGTACACCTCATTTCTGTTATGAATAGAGTGACATTTTGGAGTGTAATTAATTTGATGCTTTCTTTTCGGTACAGTTAGTTAAAGCTAAGAATGTGAAATATATTATGTAAGTATTTAAGATGCAAGCCTTTGGGCAATGTGATGCACAAACGGCACCTTCAGAAAGGGATCGGGTACCGCTGGAACTGCCTATGGGCCAGCCTCAACGTGTGTGTTACTGTAGTAAAGCACTCTGTCTGCATTAAAAATAATATTTTATGTTTGCAGGATAAGCTGTACACTCTGGTGATGGTTGATCCTGATGCTCTCAGCCGTGCCAAACCAATATATCGCTACTGGAGACACTGGGTGGTCGCGGACATAGAGGTAAGACTACGTCTGCATTAACCTCTGCTCCTAAAAACAGCCTTGTGTGTTTTGGTGATGGTGACACGGACGGCATTTGTTATTGGATTAGGAGCTCGTGTGGTACAAATTTATGAAGTAGCGTTTGAATTTTTTTTTTTTTTTCTTCAAAATTGTCATAATCTCGGGGTCTCGCTTGGCATGTCTCGTGTTTACATCTGCAGTGGGGCCGATCGCGCGGCTGAAAAATTATGAATGGTTTTTTAAGCCTAACTTGGCGAAAAAAGGCATGCCAAGTTCAAAAAATGTTAATTTTTCATATCATGTATCTTGTGCAATAAATGCCTGTGACAAAAGTGTGGGAGTAAGTCTTTCTAAATGGCTGTGAAAGTTTGCAAGGCCCTGTCAGCAGCAATTTCCCTCTGCTGCAGAGAGCCTGGGACGTGTCAATGCAGGCGTGTGAGACTGAGATTGAGGAGAGCAGCATGCGAGGCGCACACTCTTTCTCCCATAGAGCTCCAGTCCCTCAGCTCCCCCTCCAGTGGAGAGATCTTGGCAGAGTGTCCTCCCTTCATCTGTTCCCCCAGGCAGAGCAGCTCCCCCAATGATCCACACTTCTCCATATTTTACACCCCCGAAATGGGCACCGCTCCGATCCCCTTATTTCTCTTCATATTTCACTCCTTTTTTTATCCGTTCGCTTGTGTGTTTTCACATTCTTGCGTTCTACCGCCAAATGCACGTTGAGTTGTTGATTGCCTCAAATATTTTGGAGGTTTGCAGACATTTTTATAATCCCGCGGGGAGCCGGGAGATCAACCCAGTAGATTAAGACTAGTGGTCTGAAAAACAAGCACACAAAGAGGCTTCGGCGATGCGTCGCCGCTCCTGTTTTCGTTTTGTAAGGCGCAGTTGTACGCTAAAGTACACGCCACATTGATTCAAAGATCCAAATGTGATGTATCCGGGATATATATTTCAGAAAACCTTTCCAACGGCTATGAATTAAGAAATTCTGTGATTCAGCTCGTCGGGCGCTGTGCTTTTAGAGATGATTTATGCAACCACATATCCTGCTTGCCTGTAAGGATATTTACCTCATATCACTCGCATACATCAACAACACACAAAAAGTACTTTTACTTTTATTAAATTGCATTAGGCATCACCTTTTGCTTCTTATATTTAAGCCCATAAAATCGGTCTGGCCGTGTGACCGGCTGTGAATAAACAAATGTTTTTCAAGTGCTCAGACGGGCCGCGTTCTCTCCGGCAATTCAATTTCCTGTCACTTGTGTGGGTGTTGACCCGCTCTGCCCATGTAGGGATTGGCCGATGTGACGGGATGTTATTCTGATTGTGACTGGTGGTTGGTCAGAAGGGTTAATGAGCCTTTTGAGTGATGCCAACCTGTAGTGGGAGGTGTTTAATTGACCACAGTGGCTAGGTGACATCACGCCACCTCGGTTTTGTTTTTTCAAGTGTCAATGTGAACGTGTTGGATTTTGTTTCAGGGCAGTTATGATTTTGAGGGAAATTTTAGGTCAATTTATTCTTAAATTATATATATTTATATATTTGAAAATACTTAATTGGTCCTTTGAGTTTTTATACTTGTTTTAAATTTAGATCAGTATTTCTGGCAATTTGTTTGATGGTAGAATATTTGTAGTAGTTGGGGGTCATGCTTTCAAATGTCAAACGGATCAGTGTTTTGATCCTCGCTCGTCAAACAGCACGAGCTGCAGCAGCCATATTCATTTTTTTTTATATTCATTAGTCCAAGGTCGTGCAGTCTTGCTCTAGTTTGTGGACGTCTCCATAATTAGTGCGTATCCTTTATCCGTAGCCCCAGCTAAGGAGGTAAAAGATTTCCTTGATTCAGCCGAGAGTGAAGCGGGGTCAGGCCGGACCGAGCAACGTGGCACCGTAGCTTTACGCCGCGTCTTCAGCCGAGGTCTCATTAGAGGAGCGATCGGAACAAGGACGCCGCGCTGGGCTACCGTGTTTATTTTACACTCATCACTCACCTTGCTCTGAGCCGAATTATTCAGCTATGGCTCTTCACTTATCACAACATGTGCTGAGGATCTCCTCACAATGAGTCAGTCATGCCAGAACCCTCTATGACCACAGGAAGAGGTGTTTGAGAGCCCGCCACACACACACACACACACACACACACACACACACACACACACACACACTGCACAGTCGTTTCAGATTAGCTCCTCTGGATGGACGGTTATAAAAACGTGAAACAAGGACATTTTTTGCTCATGGACGGCGAATGCATGCCTAACAAAGACAGAGAGAAGAACCAACGTTCATAAACCAGAATTACCACCCTTACCCCTGTAACTATCATAATAAGCATATTAATTCACACAGGTCACACTGACCTTTGACCACCAAGTTGCCAAATTTGAAGTGTTACTGAGATTTCACATTCAAGATAATAGGAGGGACGTATGTATGGAAATAAAATAAAACAAGGAACTAATTTGGCTTTCTTGCTTGCGTTGCTTTAGTTTTATTTCTTCTTTTCCGAATATTTGTTTCAACAGAATTTGATGTTGAAACAAATGTCATCAAGTTGTCACCATGTTCATGTGTCTGGGTGTCTCGTCTCCTCCCGTCCACTTTCTTTTAAAACACTTATCAGATGCTTTGTGTGCATTTTCCTCTCAAATGCCCCTTTTCATTGACCCCCCTTCAGCTACGCAAAGATTTGTTTAAAATCTCCTCCAACACACACGGCGTGTTTTACATCAATTATGGACAATTACCAAAATAACCATCAACAGATTGTTGTCAAGCTTTCGGAGTCGAAACTCCAGATTGTGAGCCCCTCCCTCCCTCTCTCCGCTCTCCCGGAGTCTAAACCGATGCAGATGTTCCGGTACGGTCTCGCAGCGCTAATTACCGTAACAAGCAAATCATTAGTATCCGAATAGAGGCGGCTTATATAAATGCAGCACTGGGTCTTACTTTTACTTGTTAATACTTATTCTCTCATTAAAGTTTTTTTGGCGGTTTGTGAATCCACGTGATGCAATATGAACTTGCAGAAGAGTGGCTAAAGCTCTCTCTCCTCTGAGAAAAGGTGTTCATTAGGGCTGTTAAACCCCATTTCAAACAGCGATGCATTGTTTTAGGATTTATTGAGATGGAGCAGGAGTATATAACATTTGGGTTTTATGATATTTAATGGATTTTTGGATGTATTTTGGAGGTTGCTGTCCCCATCAAAGTTTCAATGCCTTCGATTATTCTATTTGTAAAATGATGCTATAAATATAAATGTATTAATCAGAAACTATATTAAACTATCAGCTTGTTTCATTTGGTTAGACAGCAGTTTCTTGTTGACATGAGACAAAGGATTCCTGATCCACGGTGATCTGTTCAGGCTGTGGTCATTCAGTGACCCGCTGCTTCGTTTTCCAAAGGCCAAATCAAAAGTCTTTTTGATGGGAAGCCATCATGTGTTCGTTAACTTCCTCTCCCCGGCTAATGGAAGGCCAGTTGGCCGTTTCGGCACACGGTGTGTGCTGTGCTCTTTGTTATGGTGCATGAGGGATACGCATGCTTTAACATCCATCTCTGTTGTAGCGGCTCCCGGAGGGGAACAGAGCCTGTGTTCTGCTGCTGGTCAGGCAAATACAAACAGTGAAGTATTGTGACTGTGTCAGACCAGCTGGCTTTGTGTTTGTGAATTCTGCAGCCTGCAGTGATCGTCTGCTCCACACCTCAAGATGTCCTTTAAACTGCAAACTATTAGGCTTGTAACCCCTTGTTGTATTTCATTCAAATCCCCCTTAAAAAGCATAACACTTGATGGTTTTGTTTCTGCAAACAGCATCGTTTGATTATAATCAAGCATGTGTCAACAACTGTGCTGATACATTTATTAGTGTTTCATATTTTTGGGATCAACAATAGGAACAAACTATATCAGGTTGATGTTAACCGTCACATAAGTCACTGATTTAGTGCTGAAATTACATTTCTAACCCCTGCAAAAGCCAATATCCCATATTGCAAACAAACATACACAATTGTGTTGTTCTTTATCATGTATCCCCACTGTGGTATGTTGTGATTTAAGCGTTTATTTTTTTTTTTGACAGACAGCTGCCCCCATATGGAAGCCAAAAACAATTTCCCAAAGGCCAGACGAACCATAGCTAGTTTCATTGTGAGAACAAAGAACCATTGGTATTATTCATAATTAAACTCTTATTGTGTACTCTGCTGAATATTTCCATTCTTCTGCCTCTCTCCTGCTCACTCTCGTTTCCCCTCTCTCCGTACTTTGCACCTCGTGCTGGGAACATCTGTCTGGCGTCAGAGTGGAGCCTGGCTGTGCAGATTGGAGCAGGTAGAGGAGCACATTGTAGCCCAGCTAATGATGAGAGTGTCTGCCCTCTCTCTTGGAGGAGACGCAAGCTGCTGCTTCACGCTCGCTCACTCCACTCATACGCCCAGGGAAACAGATTTCCAAACATATGCAGTATGTTTTTAATCCAGTTGAGCACTTCATTTCCCGGCAAACACAAATAACCTTACGGGACATCCATATCTTATGACAAGGGGGTGGGCGCAAAGGAATTGAACAATTTTCTCTTTTTTTTTTTTAAATGTGATTTTTTTTTTTTTTTCTCCCTCCAAAGTTGCTAAAAATGCTCATAACCCAGGTTAACAGTTTGCTTGTTTATGGTTTTGCAAACTTTTACACAGACGTGCCTCCTGGCTCCGAGTCATATGAAGCAACTTCATCCAATATAAACTCCACTCGGTGCACCTGTTGTCCTCCTTTGTTTAAACTTAAACTGACAGCATAAACACATGTTCTTTGTGGGAAGAATTTCAACAGATTGTCGTATATAAATATATGTGAGAAGTGAGTAAACGTATGTGATTAAGAGTTATGCCAGAAATATTTAAGTAAATTACCAAGAAGTCTGAAAAAAGCTTTGTGTTTTAGTTTGACCCTGATAAAGTTTACGTGCGGGTAGTTTGTCTTTTTTTTTTTCTTCCTAACTATCGGAAACCTCCCTCGGTACAAGTCAACAATAGCCCTTAACATGGAGACTCAGCTGGAGGTGCTTAACATTTAGAGCGGTGCTCATCCTGCTGTCAGCTACAGCCAGACAAATGTCAGAGGTTGTGCTGCATGGAGTTCAGCCTGTGGAAGTCATTCCCTCGCTAAACCTCATCAGCCTCTCAGCCACATAGGATGTTGGTGTTTGTTAGCTTCTTTCTCTCTTTTTTATATTTATTTTTTTATAAAGGTTGTCCTGTTTCAAGTGGGTTTGTGTGTGTGTGTGTGTGTGTGTGTGTGTGTGCTATCTGCATATAGTGTGTGGAAGTGTTTAAAAGAGGCTGATAGAAAAGGGTGATTTTTGAGGCCCACTTCATACCTGAACTCAGTTGCTTTTACTGTCTGTGTCCCCATCGCACTTCTACATCATGACCCCCCCCTTGTTGTGTACACGCAGCCTGTATTAATACGATCTTATCTTACTTTCAGTTTATTAACAAACAGGCTCTTCTTCAGTGTGGGCTGCTGCTCTCACTGTTCTCTGCCACCTAAAGGGAGAATTACATAAGAATCCTCCGCTCAATTGTCAGCTCCATCCCCCGTCCACATATAACACACACACACACACACACACACACACACACACACACACACTCACACACACGGGCGATACTGTAGCTGATAACCTACCAAGCCTTGCCATCTCTATAACAACTGACCTCCCTGCTGCGGTTGCCGTGGTGAGATGATTGAGGAGGTTTCACTGCATGAAGAACGTGAGCTGCTATGGTTTCCTATCACAAGCCATGAATGCTGTTCGGGCAACGAAGGAATAATCATCCATATATTATAGTTTGCACATGTTGCTTAATAGTTTATTCTAAGAAAAACTAAATTCCTATTGACTTTACCACATGGATTCTGTCTCTTTGTCTGAGAGAGAGAAACATTCATTTTATTTAAAGGAAGAAGGCCTGCTGTGTGTCATTGAGCTACATTAATTTGCAGCCTGCTCACCGTCCTGGGCATATCCCGATTAGTCTCCAAGAAAACAAGGACAACCTGGAAAGCCCCCTTTGATCCAGTCTGTCACACTATAGCCTAGTAGGGGAAAAAAAGAACAGATTGGACCTTCTCCATGCAAATGCTGTTTAAAACCAGTAGCTCTGCACACATAAAGGCGCTTCTTTTAATATGTGCCCCCTTTCTTCACACCCACGACCATTGTGTATAAAATCCTGTTTTTTCCTGAAAAGATTTCTAGTCGCAGCCGCAGACAATGTTCCCCCACACAAGCTGTCGTCTTTGTCATACCCCCCCCCCCCCCCCCCACACACACCCTCCACTTCAGTCAGTAAAGCAGGATCTCTGGCAGTCGGCCCCGCATGCGAATTCATGGGTTTTAGGGTACAGGTGGGGGGCTTGCTGCAGTCTGCCTACCTGTCCCCCCCCTGTAAACTGGTCCATTTTTGACAGACACCGACCCGGTGAGAAAAAAGGCAGGCATCGAAAGCGTAAGGGGGAGAGAGGGGCGGGTAAATGAACAAATGTCAGGGTTGGTGGGGGGTTGCCGGGGCCTCGGCTGTGGAAAACGCTTCCTCTTAGGGGTGTCTCCTGATAGGGTGCGGTGAAGGGGAGGGATGCATGCTGATAAAAACAACTCACTAACAATTATGCTCACCTAAAATAGCCCCTACTTAAGTATATAGCATGCTTGCCATTTAATTGTACACAAAAACAAAGACTTCACAAAAGACCTCCTGCAGCCAATGTATTTTCTTTTATTTTGGCACGATAATTAAGTGTGACAGCTATGAATGCAAAGTTGGCAGATATTATAGTGGCCTGTCTAACTCTTACCCGTACTGATGAGGATTGTTTGTACTCCAAAAGTTATACCAAACTGCAAAATTAGAAAACTGCAATAGAGGACAAAGGACGATATTGTATAATGAACAAACAGTTACAGCTGTTATGACATCTCTTCTGTAAAATAAAATACCAGAACCAGAGCAGCTGGAATCTACCATGATTTCTTCTTTTTTTTTAAAAACAAAAAACAAAAAAAACTCAAATGTCTGGCCAGCATTGTTACTAAGCTTGGTGATGGAGGTTTGACAATTATATGTAGATGGGTGCTCTGTTTTATGAATATTTAATAATAATTGTTCCTATTTTTGTGGATATTTGGACAATTACAAAAAAATTGCAGGAGAGATGAGTCCATTCTCTGCAGATTACAGCTCATATCTGTTCCTAACCAAGCAGCTGACTGCATGGGATTTAATGACAGCGTTCCTAATATTCCCAGGAGATAATGCTTTTCATAATGGCAAGCGAAACGCCACCGTCAATACAATGCTTTCACCAGAAGCCAACATTTTATCCATGTTAACACTTGAATAATTTGTGTATACTATTGCTATATTCCCTCTGAATTGTTGTCTGGATTTGTTCAACTTGTTCCTATTGATATACTGTAGGACTAACAACCATAAAATCTACCAAGACCTCTGATCTGTACTATTGACCATTATCATAGCCAAGAGGTCTGTTACAATGTGGTATTTTTATGCTACACTTGGTGAGAAACCTGTTTACATTCCGGGGTGCCGTATAGTTCACTTCTCTCCGCAGCTCAGTCTGATTCCAAAGCACTGTATAGATTTCTTTCAGCTGATGAAATTAAAAAGACAGCAGTGTGTGTGTGGTGTGCCTTCCAGCAACGCGATTTGCCTGTGAGTTCACGATACGGGTTGAGAGGGGAGTTCCTTTGGGGGGGATTAAATAGCTCCCTCTCTTCCTTCCCTCCTCCCCTGCCCTCCATACTTGCAGAACACAAACAGCTTGCAGGGCTGTACAGTACTTGTACAACATGTTTGCCACAGTGCTGCTCACAGGTAACAATAAGCCAAGGTCAAAGGTTAAGAGGGATTGTGGAGCTCGGATTCTTGTGCGTTCCTCTGGCAAACATGGTGCGCACAGGCACAGGGAAACAGTGCCCATAGTATCGCTGGGAGACTGAGAGAGTGAGAGACAGCGAGTTGGCTGAGACGAGAGGAGGTATGATAAATAACCGGGGACGATCTCATGGAGATGTGTTAGTCTGGTCTACAAGGTTAGGACCGTCTGAGATGGGTCTGTAAGGCATGCCGTCTTAGATGGGTCTGTAAGGTTAGGACCATCTTAGATGGGTCTGTAAGGCGAAGGCCGTCTTAGATGGGTCTGTAAGGTTAGGACCATCTTAGATGGGTCTGTAAGGCGAAGGCCGTCTTAGTTTAATACCAGCTGCACAAGAATAAAGACTGATATTAGAGAGCTACCTGCCATACCTCAATACCACCATGTCAACATACTAATTAGAGGAACAAAGTATAAAGTACCAGAAAATGAAAACACGTATGATATGTCTACCTCAGAATACTATTATAATACAGTACTAAGTAGCTACTTTACTCAGACGAGGACCTAACACTTGCTTTTTAGCTCTTACTTTATCGGCAATGATATGTTGTGGTTTCTTTGTTTCTTTCTTTTGACAAATGTACTTATTGTATGTTGCTTTGGACAAAAGCGTCTGCTAAATGACCTAAATGTAAATGTACTTACAGTACATGTATTTGGTTCCAGTCCACCATTAACTTAAGTTATCCGTCTCTTAACCATATAGGGGCAGAAATTCACACGTAGCCTTTTAAGCCAATTGCAAAATTTGCGATTTTCTGACAAGAAGAAGAGTTGCTGAAGATGCGTGGATAAATAAATGAATTAATCCGTTGTTTAATTCTTCAGGAAATGTTTCCACGAGTCGGGAGTTGTACCGATATATGCAGAAAATTCGTTCTGCCTGAGATTGAGCAGCTCTGAGGAAGCGATGAACGTGGATGTCAGTCTGAACTGTTGGTGAGATTTAAGCCATGGTGAAAGTCTACCTTTTGTGAAACCAGATCCCTGCCTCCGTCAGGCTCTTTGAATGGAAAAGGAGATTATCCATTTAATCTCTTAATCATGCACACTGTATGCATTATTGGTGCTGTGCCTAAAACCTGTGTCCTGATGTATCGCAGCCACCTTTCCCGATGATTCCCTCTAACCCCATTCAGGTTAGCGCCGACACCGCTGCACATGTTCCTCTCCAGCTGTCAATATATTATACCCTTGGTGCCCTGTTAAAACGCAACCCAGACCAGCAGTGCATAAAATGGATTGTGGAAATATGTAGATTTTAAAATACAGCGTTTTAAAAAATCCCTCATCGCCACAAATGTATTCAGAATAAAGGCCGATGTTTCATAACATGAATGAGGTTACTGTACATTTTGCGCTGTATATGTTCCCCCAAAAAGTAGGAATTAATAATGAAGATGCTTTTTGGCCTGAAAATTGCTATTCAAACAATTATGTACTTAGTTTCTTCCAACAAATGCATTCCACATTATTGTTTTGCCTCATAGCAAAGCACCCAAAAGACTAAAACCTTTCATTTCAGCAAAGGCCGCTATTGGTCACCGTCAATAAAAGCATAAAAGCATTTATTTCCCACGTTTGTCAAATTAATAGCATACTCCATCTCCCATAGGACTTGTAAGGTTCATTAACCTTTCTGTGAAGTGGGACAGGTTTCCAGCAGTTACCATAACCTCTGTCTCGCTCCTACCTCAATTATAATAGAAGAATTAAACATCCAGCGATTCAAAACAGTAATGCTGCCTCTTAAATCCCTTTGTGCCGGCTCTCAGTTGTTAATGACTAAAGACACTGAATGAACTATAGAGTTATCAACAGATAGAACCGCGGACAGAAGCATATAAAATGACTACTCTTAACAGCACGGATTACTGACTTCATGTACTATTTTTTTTACTAACATTATTATTCAGGTTTTAAATGGTTCGCTGCCTTTGTTTTATATATACGAATGACACAATATTGGACATAATGGCACATAAAACAGTTATTATGAATCTGGAAAACCTCATCTGTGTTTAAACACTTGTGGCTGATTGTTAGTTTGTTAATCATTGCAAATGACATGATATTTGAGGCAGATTTCCCTGTCTCGTTGCACCGTGGGCCGCCCTCCTCCCAAAGTCAAAAGAGTAGACTGACCTTGAACTAATTAAGTGGTCAATTACACGCCTGTTGATCTCTTTTAATTTCTTAATAATTAGATTAATTGTGTGGGCAAAGAGTTCGTTCTCTTGTCCACCTACTCCTCCTTCATCCTCCGCCTCGGCCTCTCACTTCTCTTTCTCCTCCTCCTCCTCCTCCTCCATCCTCTGGGCCCACAAGGTTTCAATTCTCATTTATTTTGTGTCACTGTTCACACTTAAAAGAAGAAGAAGGAGAAAAAAAAAAACGGCTTTAATTTTATGCCATTGACTGCTTTAATAAGCATTATCTGCCTCTTCCTCCACCCACCCCCTTACACCTCCCCCATCCTCTCATGTTTTAATCAAAATCCAGCACGTGCCTGGATGTATTTGTACTCCATTATAACGTATTAATTTACTATCTCCATGGATTTCTGCTCTTACCGCCGGAAACCGCTGCAGCCACGCAGCGGTGAGGCCTCGCGTCTGTGTGTGTGTGTGTGTGATGCTACTCGTAGGCAAGCTCAGGCTGGGATTTTCCAGTGCCACCCCCATCAGTGGGAAGCCCTACATGGGGACATGTCAGTGCCTTGTTTGCTTGTTGTGCTGATGAAGCTGGGGGTGGGGCGAGTGGGCAGCCTTGTTCAGGTTCCAGGATTCCCTTCAAATGACTCAGCCAGCCCCCACTCAAACCGACTGTTACCTTGGGAACTCACGCTTGGGCTTCCCTCAGCAGTACTAAAGTACAGACTCATCAGCACCAACACACACACACACACACACTTGGAAGCAGCAACCCAGGTTGAATGAAATTATCTTATTAAATCACTTCCACTCTGGCCTCTATTCTGCCCCGTTAGGCCCAATCTGCTCCGTGAGAACGAGATGACCAACCCAGCACGGCCACTTTGTTAAGGCAGATCTCTAATTTATGCAAATTAGACCAGAATAGATGAGTGTGATAATGAGTTTGGGTGGCTACTTTCTTAAATCAGTGATTTGAGTAATAGTGCGCGTCCCTGCTAATGAGCATTGCCAGCGTTAGTGTAGGTTTTGGGTGCATGGCGGTGCGTGTTGAGCGATGTCAGTGATGGCTGGAGTTCACTTAATAACTGGACTGTTTATGTTTCCAACTCAGTTCATTACCAAAGCCAAATGAGTTTCTTTACTAAAGCCATTATTCCAGCAGGCTATTGTTAAGTGGGTTAATTTGTCGGCGCACTGAAGCACATCATGGGTGACTCCCCCACTGGCTTTCACCCTGTCCTGCTGAGGCCAATCCATCCCGCTCAGCTGATCCCCATTAAGTTGCTCCACCAACCAATCAACTCAGACTCCAAGCCCATTAGGCTTTTTCACAACACAGGCTCATTTACTGTTACGGGAGACTCCAGATTAAAAGTATTATCATTATTGTGTTTGATACTATCTTTAAAAACCCCTCTTATCAGTCTGACAACAGATAAGCCTCTGAGGGCAAGCATGCTACGTTTGTGTTTTTTCTGGTGAAGACTTCCCTTTCCGTGCGCTGCTCATTGTTTCCAGTCCGATTGGCAACTTGAGATGCCAGACTGGAGTTGAGAGGCAACATGTACGACTGGATTGGTTCACAAGTAGCCACTTTACTAGCTGATTTTAAACCAACGAAAAGGTAAATCATCATCAATTTTAAAGGGGTCAAAAAATCACATTAACAAGTCAAATTTGGAATTTAACTAACAGTATTATTTATTTTATGTATTAACTGATTTAATTAATTAAGTTATATTTTCCCTATTTTTGGGCGTTGGGAGTGGGGGTGGGGGGGAACATCACTTCTACTTTGCAAAACATGAATAAAACATAACGTGTACATGCTATAACTGCCATACACATCTACCAGCTGCTCAGCCGAGAAGTCAAGGTTGCCTGCTATAAAATAACGGCTAACGTTACTCCCGGTTCATGCAGCACTGGGCTTTGCCTATAGGTGTGTTTGCGTGCCATCTCAAAGACGATGGTAGGATGGTAATCGTGACCTGCATGGGCTACAGACCAGCTTCTGAAGAGCACCGTGGAGCTTCCACGAAGAAGATGAAGCCATCTGTTAGCTGAGCTCTGATGCCGTTCTTCAGCACCTGGTTCAGCCTCTTCACGCTTGTTTTGCTCAGTTGCAGGATATGGGTTTGATCTTCGGCTAACTGTGGGCCATATGATAATAGAAATCAGCATGCGAAACGTAACTCTAGGATGGTTGAGTCCACGGAGACCCCCGATAGCCTCTATGAGTGTAATTGACCACCACATGGTACGCTACACCGTAGAGGTCCATGTAGATGTGGTCTCAAGTGTGCTCCTGGGTGCTGGCTGGTAGGAATGTGGCTCCTAACAATGGCCTTGGCATGTCCCTTGATAGGGATGCATGCTTGTCTGCAGCTGACATCAGTGGTGCAGACTCTCTGTTTCATGCAGATTTCACTCCAGCTTGACGGATCATGTTGAACCTGACAGAAGTTGACTCGCCGATTCCAGATCCTGGAGGACCTCCTGGCAAGGATGAATGCTCGACGGCCAGTTGGAAGTGTTGGAGAGCGAGAGAGAGAGAAAGAGTAACTTTCAAGTGGAGAGCAGAGCATCTTAATGATGTCTAAGTTGGTTGTGCCCAGGCCTGAATATGTTTTGGCCGTGGTAGTGGAATCCCTTGCCCAATGCCTGGCTTCTTACTGGCCACCAAATCGAGGTTACTGCTTCAACTTCCAGCCCCTTCGGAGGGTCGGCAGAGACGTTGACCAGCAGTTTTAGGAAGGGTGGGTCAGGGGTGGTGCATGTACCATACTTCATCATATACATGAAGTTCTAGCCTAAGTTCAGCCAGGAAAACTGTACTTTTATATGCTTAGGCCAGCAGCATCCATCGTTCACTCCTCAAAGGCATGCTCAGTCATAATTTCCTTTCTGTCATAGTTCGAGGATATCAATCATGCTGTCTCTTCTTGAATACGTTGTCTCTTTACCTCAAGTACTTTCATGCTGCTTTAACTAATGACCCTCTACCTCCCAACAGGGGGGTTTGTCAGGGCAGACACCCCTCGATTGCAAATCACCCCATAAAGACTTTGCCGTTACTGGCTGAGTGGCAGCCCGGATCTTTACACAGAGGAGCCCGTCAGCCAAAGTTAGGGCCCCCCGATAATCCAGAAACATGAAGTCCGGCTTGCAGAATGTTCGAGACTAGGAAGGTGGATGGATGAATCTCAAAGTGCTCAGTACAGCTACAAGTTGCTATAGCTGTATGGGACTAGGAGTCTGACAGTGGACACATATTCTACCTTTAGCAACTACTTTATAGCACCCCCAACAGTGTACTGTACAACATCAGTACTCCTCTTTGACTCTTTATGGCACTTTGTCCAAACTGGGGCACAGCTTGAAATTTCAGACCTGTAATAGATGATGACAAACCTGATCAGTGTCCTCACTTCTCTCTGTGCTGGGAGAAGCTCCAGCCCCCTGCATTCCTGAGCAGTGTAAGTGGGTTAGACATTGTGCATGGGTGGATGGTGTGGACATGACAGGGAAATAACGTGGAAACATGAGTAACTAAGTATCCTCAGCTGTTATATAAGTGGTGAAATCTTTTGTCAGTAAAACTGTTGCACGCCGCGTTGGTGAAGTCAGGTGAGCTGGTGTCTTTTCACCAACACCAGAGAATCTTTTCACCCACTCAATTTCAATTTGTGACAGATTACACTGAAATCCTAGAGAGAATTCTGTTGTTAAGAACTGAAATTCAATGTCCCCTCTTGCTTAAGATGACTAAGTATCCGAGCTTGGCTTTGATGCGATTCTCTCTGATGTTCTCTTGAAGGCAGAAAAACAACTGCTTAACCTGTAAATGGTGAGGTTTCCTTGTGAGAAACAGACTTTTAATTCACAATAACCCTGCAAATGAATGGGCTGATTACTGAGGCGAAGATGAGGAGGCAGTCATAAGCACTTGGCTTGAGTGGAATAGGCGAGGAGGGGAGGGGGGGGGGTGCTGCGGCGGTACGAGTCCAGCCTCAGAAATAGAGCTGTGAACACCATCTGTCATGCTCTCTCTCCCCGTCTGTTAGCCTGACTGCAAGTAAAAGGGAGAATGATGCTCTCAGAACTGCATTAGAAGGACGTGGGTGCTGATTGTCGTAGGTGTGGGTTTACAGGGTGTGCAAAAGGGAGGAGGAGGGAAGTGGTGCACATACAGGGAGGTGCATGAGTAACTGACAAAGGGAAGCACTCACCCACACAGAAAAAAAAAAAAGGAGAAGGGTTGTTGGGCAAGTGGGTATTCCTGGTGAAGCCGCACCCCTGCACCTTCTCACCACCTCCTCACGGACTCCTACCTCTTGTCAGAGGATTCCCAGCGGAAGTTATGTAGACGCGTTATACAAACACACAGCTCATCTCCTCCTCTGAGGCCTAGAGGAGTCAACAATGCATGTATAATATTCAGCTTGATTTCAGATGATGGGCAATTTACCTCGCTGATACCTGGACACTTTGAGAGGTGCATCGGTGTCCCATCAATAGGCCGTTTCCAGGAATGTCATTGTGGTAATAAAACTACTGCAAACTAATTCTGAATTCAGAGGGCGGATTTTTAATAAATGAGTTGGTCTGGATCAGCTTTGGTTGCGTTTCAACTTGGAACGGAGAGTCGATTGTGCTGAATGTTGGTAGTTGGCGTGTCAGGCTATTACGTGACCCAAAGAGAAAAAAAAGCTCTGGTGCGTTGCAGTTTCCAGATTTTCAGAATTATTCATTGCTCATAACGTGTAGGTTGTCCGGGATCCTTTTCTGCTTTTGCCTGAGTCATAGTGTGAAAGAGAGTCAGTAAAACATGAAGGCAAGCTGTGGCCCGCGATGAAACAACAGGGGAGCGGCGCGATGAAGTGTCCGTAACGCCGCAGCTGGACGGACATGAGTTGGATCTGGTGTCTGAAGCGGTGGATGGAAATCTGAGCAGAGCGAAAGGCAAATGAAGAAACCCCTCCAGCTTGAAGTTTCCTGTTTCCAGTCCCGAACTCAGACCCTCCATTCAAAAGGTGGTGTCCCTGCTCACTGCACCCCCTGCTGCCCCAAATATATCAGTAGATGGCCTGACACTTACCATGAATAATTAGCCAATGGTATCGTCTTGATTTACATTTTTATCCAGTCCAGGCCTTTCCCTTCCCCCTTGTTTCAGGTTCTTAGACTCTTAACGTAACGCTCTCCTCTTGAAGGTTGTTCTTTTCTGTTGAGTATATCAAATGTTAAACAGCCATCTTGATGCTTTCACTTCATTTCTCTGTCAGTTCCTGCCTCTCCCACACTGTTGCAGTGTGTGTGATTCACAGCCACAAGAATGGGCATTCCCCTTGTATGGGAATTCAAAGCGTAGTTTGACTTAATAACTTTCACATAAACTCTACACGGGTCATTTATGCTCTTTGCTTTTACTAACAGTTGAAGGAAACATCTTTGGTTTGTCCTTCAACCAAATACATTTTTAAAAAAAGGCAGGACTCATTCATAATCGGTTTCATGCAGTCACAATGAATTATTTCAATTCATTCAGATCAATACTGTGAGTGCAGGTATCTTTGTCATTGAGAAAAGTGCTTTGAACTACTAAGCTTCTCCTCTTAATTTCAGACTTTTAATAATGTGACGCTGGCATATGATAAACTGTTTATATGTATATGTAGCTTTTATGCCTGTCGTGAGTTTAAACAGCAAACATTTCTCTCCTGTAAATGTTTGCTTTGTGCAAATATGAAATCAACATGAGTCAATAAATATTAAAGAATAGTTCAGAACATCCCAAAATATACAATATGATCACAACATTAGGTAGCATTTATATATATACACATATTAATCTCTATGAGTGACTGAAACTAGAAGACTTTGTGTGACTCATGGACATACAAATTTAAATGCAGCGCCTACATGCCTACACTATTCGGAAGCACTGATAGTGAGTTCCTTGGTAACCGCATAGATAATGAGGCAGTTCTTTTTCAACTTTCAGCTGTTGAAATGACATAACTTGCACATTTTCCAACAGTTGAAACACTGACGCAGCAGCCGCGAGTACTCCACTGGGCTCTCACGGTAAAGATACGCATTTTAATATTCGGCTGCTTTTCAGTCGAGAGCTTCAGATCAGAGACGCTTACGGATGATTGGTTGTCCATTTATGTGTCTACATGCTTTGCTTTCATTGTTATGAGGAGCAAACAATACTGTACAATTACAATCGTCCAAGCTGCTGTTGAAAATCCCCCCAAAATATGTTTAGTCAGATGGTCAACCTTTGTGTTGTCATAGTGTGATATACCGGAGAATTGAGATTATTATTACAAGAAACCAACTCACATGCTTTCTCATGTTTCATTCTTTTGTCTCCTGAAACCAGACGTGATAATAGTTGTATTTAAAGTGTGATACCGTTCCTACTGTTTTTATTGGGGAACTTTTCAGCGTCTGGGTTGTGGAGCCTCAGCGCTTTTGACTTTCCTAACCCTGAGCTCAAGAGTATCATCCTGGCTGAGGATATCATTGATCCCAGATTAACTTCATCAATGCGCTATGTGACTTTAGACTCGCCCTAACAAAGCCGTAATGGATTTACTATATGGAAAAACTTCTCCGGGCGGCGAGAAGCCATGACATCTATCATCCAGGCAGCAAAGCCGGAGTTGCAGTCACTTCAAGGAGACGGCAACTGTGTATCCGCGCTCGTTCACCAGCATATTGGTGGCTACAACTATGTCAGCCTTGTAATCATATTATACCGCTAATCTATGACATCATCATTCCCAGATTTTGCACGGGTGGGGTTGAGAAGAAAACCATTCACCATGATCGAGAGGCATTAGAATTTAATGATGTGAAACTACAATTCCAACTGCTCAAATAATGCATTTTAATTTTGGGTGAAAGTATCCGTGCAACGTGGCATTTCACCTTTTCCAAATTCTATTTCTAATGAAGGAAAAAAACGCTGCAACTTTTAAAACGGTACACATATTAAAACCCACACTTTAAGCAGAACCTTTCCCTAATACACAAAACACAATTAACACAGCGAGCGGCTGTCAATCATTCGGTGGTCCGAACTTTTCACGCCCCGTGTCTCTCCCCCACAGCAGGGTCCCCGAGGGAGGCCGCCCACCATGTGAAAATGTCCTTTAGATTAGTGTGAGCGAGTCCGTCACTCCCCAGCGAGCATCAGGAGTCGGTGACCTCAACACTGCCTTGCCCTGTCACAACGACTGTGATGCCAGCTCTGCTGCTCGGGAGTAGAAAAACCACCACAACCACACACACACACACAAAAAACATCGCTTTTTAACGTTTCTATATATATTGTGAATATTAATACATGCGATTCAGTCCGAGTCCTGCATACGATTGACTCGTCTTTTAACGTTTGCATTAATTTTCTGTTGTCTTTACTCTTATGTATTGTAATGAAATTAAAAGGGCAGAGGGGTGCCGTGGAGAGCGAGCGAGAGCCAAGCATTAAGATGTGGGAAAATGTTGCACGCTCAAATGTTGACTACCTGTTGCTATGGCAATGGGTTTGGATCCTGCAGGCTGCAGGACTCTTGCTATTTCTAAATAAAGCTTCTTTTTTTTTCTCACTGATCAGTGGATGAAGATACTCACAGTTGAAACTAATCTTCTGAATTTTAGCAGGCTGTGTAAACACTGGTGCTCTGCACTCTCATACTTTCTGCTAAATCTGCTCGACAGCAGTTACATGATTCTAGATGAGATGATGTACAGTAGAGGACACACGCTTTGCTGCTGCTGCTGCATTTCTTTACTGAAAGAGACACATGCAAATGATACACTGTAAGGAGTTATAACCGCATCTCTAGATTTACAGACACACCATGTACTTATAACAGAGTGGTAACATTTTTAATTGGCACTATGTGCCATCGCCATCCCATCTCCAAACAGCATTTGTGATCCGTCCAGTTTCCTATTTCTCCACATAATGACTGGAGAGCAAACAAAATATTTTCCTTTCCTTGTCAAGAATCTAAATCAAACACTCATGCTGAGGTGATTTATTAAATCACTGAGAAAGGGGGATCATGGTTGTCTTTCAAACATGATCATTCATGACCTTTTTAAAAAGATATCATAATTACTGAGCACAAAGTGTGTTTGCAACATTCCCAAGATGGAAAAAAATAAACTCTAATAAAGACTATTGTGCCATTCTTATATATTGCTATCAACTATTTTTGACTAAAATGTGCTTCAGGATCAAAGGGGATGAGAGGTAAAAGCCCCGTATCCTGGATGTCTTTTGTCCTTGCAGGCTGTCTCCCAACACAGTACCTCTGTCAGCCTGTAGGGGGAGCCTTTGTGCGGAGTAAAAAAGAGGACAGAAATAGGTGTAGAGACCAGATATTTGATGCCGGTGATGGGGGACTTCCATGCTTACCTCAAGTGGGTTTTGGGCCATTTCACAGACAACATATTTAGTCTTTTTTCCTCCCACTCAAGGATGTAGTCGTTCTGCAGTGAGCAGCCAAATCTATTAAACAAACATTCCTGTGTGCAATTTGCAGTGCGAGGTGCCTGACTGTGTGATTCCTGAGGATGAGGGGGTTTAACCTGACAAATATACAGTAGAAAATGCTCATGAAAAATATCTGTGCCTCACATCGGGTGACATGATGACTGTTTCTAGGCAACGGGAAGTTAATGTACAATTAATAATATGGGGAATTGCTACCTGGAAATCCACTCAGATGGTTTAATTTGCTTGGAAACTGTCTTTTTTTTATATTTTTAGATTACTAGCGACAAATTATTGTCTTTTTCCAATTATCACCTAATTCCAATGTTTTATGGATCCATCCTTGCTAAAAATTCCTCGATATGACAATATACGTCTATAGTCAAAAGTTAAACTGTCTCAGAATTGGCTCCAAATGAAATTGGCTTGGGAACTAAATGGCTTCTCCAGCCTCTTTCTAGTTGGTCGTGGGTGCTAATTCAAGGACTGACCACTGAGCTAAGTGAGTGCAGAATATTTGTCTGTATTAGCACAAAGCATAAGTGGCGTTGTGTTGTAGGAAGCAGTGTAATGTCCCACTGGGTCATCTTCTCTGTTGTCATATTGTTAAGTATTTTATTTGTTTTCGGTTTGTTTTTTAAAAAAAACCTCTTTGGATGCTTTGCTTGACCGACTCTGTCTGAATTTCCAGGGCAGAACACTCCAGGAAGGAAAGATACATGGGCAGACCCTCACTGGTAAGTGTGGTTTTCAAGTGACCATTCAATTCATCTTTAATTGTTGTCTTTAAAATGTCCATCTCACTCACTTTTCATTTAGTGTATAATGTTTGCTCCTATACCTGCCTTTGTTTAGCAGCAGACATTTGTGAGGGTGCAACAGTCACATCCGACTCTCAACAGCTGAGAGTCGGATGTGCATCCTGAGAGAGTGAAGTGTGTTTACTCTCCTGCAGTGTTTTGATTAAAGAGGGTTTATCCAAAAGAAAAATGTAGCCCGCTTATTACCCACACCCCAGAGTGAGTGAAGAGCACTCGCAATGAAAGGTTACATTTTTTTTTTTTTTGCATCCGCAGCTACCATTGTTTTATTGTTTTAAAAAAAATAATCCAGATCCAGAGGATGAGTGAATGGAAAGAATTGGGATTTCAAAGATTTAGCCCACTGTTAGATTTCAGTTGCATCATTGCGTTAATCGTATACCGCGTATTGCTATTTACTATCACCGGTCTCGGCTCTCCTGATTCTGATTCTTTGTTGTTGTTTTTTTTCCACGCAGAATATAATCGTCCAACCCCGCCGGAGAAATCTGGTTTCCACCGCTACCAGTTCAGGCTGTTTGAGCAGCTTCCAGACGTCCCAGTGTCACTCACCAAGAAGGAGAACTCGTTCCGCGGTAATGACTCCGCTCACCGGCACCTTGAGTCCGCTGCACTGTGGGCCCCCGCAGGCTCATCCATCATATAGCAACACTGATCAACACAACTGCCAACACTTAGTTGTTGACTCAGCAATAGAGAGATTGCACCGAGGCCCAAACATTTCCTCTCAAATTAACCACGTTATTTGTGGTTATAGGTTTTGTGTTTTAGCGCTCTGTATAGACTACTGCAGGTATTTTTGTGTTTTTCCTGACATACTGTAGGAAGTGTGTCATTTTACGACATTCAATTTGATTTAGGTGTTGCGTCATTTGTTTTGAGTGGGCTTTAATCCTTTATTTAGGGTGAAATGATTCCATATTAGAAGACTGAAGCTGCCGTTATTAGCGATTTAATCATTATCGTATAACGTCCCCAAGAGACTCCAGCCAGACACCGCGGAACCACCTTTAAGCCCAGGGTTTTGGTCCGTGGCGGTGCCATTACGCATAATTCAACAAACAATTCTAAGCATTTAATCAAAGCATTTGGAGTTGCTTTAGGAAGATCGTTTTCTCCAAGTGCTTGAACTTAACAAGGGAAATGTTAATGAGGTTAGTCTGCTGCAGTTTTAATGCCTGCAGGGTCAAGAGGACGAGTGTGGTTGGCTCCCACGCACACCTGCACCAGTCAGCCTCACCACGTCTTGACAGTCAGAACACATGCATAGTGTACACAAACGCATCGCATTGATTACCGCTCATATACCGGATCACTTCCTTACTTTTGTCTCTCAAAAGACATGCAGAGAGCGGAGTTTGTTGTTTTGTTTATCCGTCAGGTTGTCTGACTTTTCCTCCCCCTCTGATGGAAAGTCTCTCGGAGGTGGGCAACTGCACTTGGATGTACAGTGCAGAACCTCGCAGGAGGCGTGCCCGTCTGTCTGCTCGACTCGGGTCACAGTCAGTGATTTTGAGGGGAGATCAGGGCGGTGTGAGACTTCAAGCGCCGTGGCCGTGAATGAGCGGAGCTGCCAATCTCCGCTGTTTGAAGTTTCTGACGGCTGTGTCAGCAAACAATCCACTCACATTAGTCTGAGGGCTGTTTGAAGTTGAAAAAAGGAAATGTCAAAAGACATGTACTTTGGAGTATTTTACATATCCAAATCCACATTTTTGGGGAGGTATTGTTATAGCATTCACTGTGTCAGAACTAGTTAGGCTGAAGAAATAGTAGCATGAATAATAGCCTGCTGTTTAGAATATTTTAATCTTTTTGTGCAAAATAAACTGGAGCATACTAATTTTCTGCAACACAGAAGTTGCCCCCACATCATGAAGCGATTGAACTGTGTGGATCCACCCATCCTTAATCGACTGGATGAGTTTAACTCCCGCCGTCGCACTTCCTCTCTCCTGCAAAGCGTTCTCTCTATTCCAGGGGAAATGAAATTAAGAAAAAATTCACTCTTGGCTAATCAAATGTCTCGTTTGGTGGGTCAATTCTGGAGAGGATAACTGCCCTTGTAAAGAGGGGTTTGTAATGGAAATAGACGCTGCGTGACATATTAAGAATGAAAGCCCAGTCATGGTTAATGAATAGAAAAATATTCAATTTTACAGTTATTATTGGTTTTGGTTGAATTTAATGGCGTACCTGCTGTATTATTGTCGTCCTCCACTTGGCCATGAGCGCGGTATTCCCGCACAGACAAGAGGAGCGGAGGGAATCCCATGTCTCCCCACCTCCTCCGTTAAGTATGTTCACTTATTAGCGTCTGTCCTCCCTCCATGTGGTATGACACAGAGAGCATTTTTCATAGCCCATGACATTAATTGATGTGATTTGCAAAGGGAGAGCATTTAGCCGTGGGTGGGAGACTCCTAATGATCATTTTCCACTTCCAGTAGCGCAGTCGTTGACTCAATTTTATCGCAAATTTGTCGTCTTTTTTCTTTTCATCTCTGACCATCGCTTAAGTAGTAAAGGGGGCGAACAATGAGAGGTGGAGCGGGGCTGTTGTGCAGAATGGTGGGAGTCTGTTGTGCCTCCTGTGATAAGGTTATGAATGTGGGTCAGTGAACTGATGGTGACAGCTGGTTTGTTACACAAGGATCTACGGGGGGGCCCTGCGCTCTTGGCACCGGGCACAGGGGCGTGATCGTAGGGAATCCCCCCTTCGCTCTGGCTCAGGAAGGCTGTCCCTAACTGGTGGCTGCCCCTGTGCCAGGGTGGGGGGCAGGCGTGGGCACACAGGCCCTCGTGATACTTGTCAGCCACTTGGCAAGCCCTCAATATGTCCTGCTACTGTTTTGTGCCGGCGAGCGAGTTTGTCAAGGGAAACAGTGTTAGCGTTCCCGGGTAGGGAAACCGGGGCCTTGAGAGAGGCCGTCTAGTGTTGTTTCAGCCGACGCAGTAGTTTGCACATGCACTGTTCACACATCCAGCCTCTCGTCTCCCCGATGGGACCTCAACTGGAGATTGACCAGAAACATTAAAGAAAAAAACGGTGATGATCACAAGACAGCATCAGAATTATTGGCCGAAAATGAAAAGATTGATCTCTTTTTTTTTTTGGGGTTGTTTTTATGATGATCATGTTGTGTGAATGAATGGATCACAGTGGAGTTAGCTGCTGGATGGTGCACGTTGCTCATCTTGCCTCCTAGAGCCCCTACTGCCAGCTCAGCACACTCCACAGTAATTGAAGCCATTTGCAATGTTGCAGTGTGGTAATGGGCAGATCCATGTCTACCACCCACCCACAGCCTCTACCATTAATCAGAGCTGCGTGGAGTCAACAGAGCCAGGATTTGGTTGCTACAGCAGGCCTGAGTTTCAGCCAGGAGTCGGCTGCCTTAAAGGAACGCTTTGACGTTTTGAAATTTGGCTGGTTGTTGGGTTTTTTTTTTTTTTTTTTTTTTTTAGAGGTAAAAGTTTCTAGATTTTTCCCAAACTCCACACAAAAATAATAACGTATTATTTACGTTAATGAACTTACCAAGGTGCCAAATATTGTGCACAAACGTGAAAACAGAATCAGCAACTTTTCTGATAAATTATTAATTGTTTGGGTCATTTAATCGTTCATTCATTTACTTATTTGCAGGTGAAGAATACTACAAATTCAACATGCGGCATATCACTTTAAGAGTCCTCCGGCGAGCATTCGGTAGCGATGCTTCTGTATTGACAGCAGGCTGTCAGCGGAGATCGGCAGACGTGTCACTGTGGTTGACCCCTGACCTCCGACGTCCACGAAGAATTTCCCCGCCTCGTGACATTATTATGACTTAATTTGTTACATGATAAAAGCTCCGTAAAACTCTTCCCCTGACATGGCTCCTCTTACTCCGCTGCGATGAACAGGATCACTTGGTTTTTGAGTATTTTCGAGACACCATAAGAGGTTTAGCAGGGACACCGCCCACACCACTAAATGTAGCAGTTCTGTGTCACCTCACAGCAATCCTGATCTCCCTGCCTTACCCAGACATCGAAGCAAGGTGGAAACAAAAGGGGAGGCAGGAAGACTCTGAACATCGCCCTCAGGTCCCACACTATCTGTCCTTTCCATGAGCAGGCAGATGGGAGCGGCAGAAACACGTCTTTGCACTACAAACAGACAGACACCAGCCTATTTTAAGGTCACTTGTGTTAGTCTCGGCATTTGCAGGGTACCAGCCGGCGCGATACCGCCAGTTATTGTTAATTTTTGCCTCACTTTGGATTGCGCCCAATGATTGCACAGCTTTAGACAGGATTATGTGTGTAAAGCCTTACAAGCAGCGCCTGGTTTTTGACTCTCCGTCTGATCGTTAGTCTACAATAATATGATCTTCGGTGTGACATTCTCCGTTTTTAGGAAATGTTGCCTAAAAATTAGTGTGAGGCCGGTTCTTCTTATGAAAAAAGGAAAGAGTGTCAAATATGTCACATGATTGAGTGTAAAGTTTGTTGCCTCACCCCTCAGCTTTCCTTTAAGGGGTCAGGCACCTTGTCCTGGACACACGGGGGGGTTTGGGGGGATCTGCAGAGGCAGTGCATTATCTCCCACGGATAGCACAGGCCAGAGGGGCCGCTGGGGCTACTGGGGCCACTGGGGCCATGCCCTATCATACAGGCAGGTCACTTGACTCCATTGCCCTCACTTGATTATCGGAGCCCTTTCTGCAGGCAATCCTCATTCACAGATGGGACCAGGCAGGATTCAGGTACTCATCCTCTCATCTCCCCCAGTTATCATTCATCACCTTTCCCAGCTGAGCTCAGACCCTGACCCGACCTCACGGCAAACCCGCACACACCGCCGTCATGAGCTGAACAGGTGGTGAGGACTGGGAAGGGTGCTCGATATATACATAAATCTTTAAGATTTGTTAGAATAAAAATATGTAATTTGAAAAATCACCGCCTTAAGTAAGACATTTTCTGATTTGGAGGCGATCGCACTTTGACGTGCATATCGGCGGCAAAGTGTGTTTCTTCTCCCGGCTCGCCTCCTCCCTGATGGCGAAAACAGCCACGGCGAGCCCGTAAAGCTGCCGCGGCAGCGAGACGTTACGCTCCTATCCGAGTCAGACTCAAACCCCTAACTGTGAGACCATTCTCTCTACAGATTTGGACCGTTTCAATAGTTGGCTTTCTTTTCAAAAGATTAACTTTCCTACGCTATTCTTGAGCAGCTGTTAGTGTAATTACTCCACATACGGAAATACCAGAATGTCAGCGTTTGGGGAGCACGGCATTGTCGTATGTACGCTCCAACATGTGAGGACGCGGGCAGGCGGACCCTCGCTCTCGCTCTAGAATCTGTTGAAGTTTGCAAGTTTTAAGCATGCAGGGTTTTTGTTGCCTTGGAATCATAATTGTGAATTTGTCTTTTTTTTTTTTTTTTTTTTTTGTAAAGGGAGAGGGGAAGCTGCAGGGAATCAGCGGTTGTCAAAATCTAAGAAGTGATATTGTCATACCAGCCGGATGGCCGTCTGGTGTTTGTTTAAAAGGGGAGGGAAGAGAAAAAAAAAAACAGTCCAGGCAATTGAATCATATCTTCTTGCCAATACGTCCTTGCGTTCCCACCTCCATCATTACAGCAACATGTTTTATTTTCAGCAGTGCTGTTCTCAGTGACTCACATCCCAGAGCCATGTGCTGCTCAGTTAGGCCTCAGATCCCTTAAACATGGGCCGAGCGGTCATGAGAAACACTAATGCACCAGAGATTGCACTCAGACTGTACTAAATGTATGCGGGTTAAAAAAAAAAACATGTTGTCTAATCATCTTTTGAGGTTTACCTGCGTAATTATTTTTGATTTCTGCAAAACAAATGTGGGTTTTGAGTGCATTTCCCCTCCAAATACTATGAAAGTACTAATACATGTCATTCTGCTCCCACAGGTAAATGGGATCTTCCCGCCTTCATCAAACGGTGCCGTCTGGGAAAGCCTGTAGCCACTGTGCAGTTCCTCACCAAACACTACTAAGGCTGAAGGATGCTCGGACGCCTGAATGAAGAATCTTGTCGGTACAATAACATGAAATAAGATGTTTCCCCGACTTTTCTTGAAATAAACGGCACCATTTCTTCAAAGCTTGCAACAGGTCATCGCCCCTCTTTGCCTCTATCTTATCTCTGAGTTAGAAAGACATTTCCCCTTTGTGTTCCACCGGCTGCTTGGGTTTTGATGTCGCGCGGTCTGCAGGCGAAGGATTCGGGAGATAGATTTTGACCTCACTGGGGATTTCTTATTAGTTTCCGAACGCCGTCGACAAGAAAAGGAAGACGGCCTGATATCACAACTTCGACGTGGAAAGAGTTTATTCTAATTCGGGTGCGGAAACACGTCAGGGCCAAAAAAAGGAAGTGGGAGGTGAAACCGAGACCGCGACACAGCCGGATGCCGCAGTGGAACTTGAACTAAAATACTCCACAGAGTGACAGGACAGGGTGGGGGAGGGGCTGCAGGGCCTGCGGTGTGTCGGATGAAGGGAACTTGCTGCATGTCATTGTTTATCATATTTCCATTGACCACTCTCACCCCGATTGGAAACATTTAGGTGCTTTCAGGTCCTTCATTGATCTTTTTCTGAAAGCCGGTCTAACGTGTGTTGAAGTGTCCTTGAATGTAACTTTGGGACGATGAACCCGTCCTGAACTTTGTACAGTTGCATAAGAGGCCTACCTGGCAGGCCTGTAGAGGATGGTGCGGATAAACTTTTCAACCCTTTTTCACGGGGAGCTACTTTTCAGACTTCATGGGTCTTTGTAGAGGGTGGGTCAGCGTACCCCCCATGAGGAATATTGGTTTCTAACCAGCAACTCTCCTCTGGGAGGGGTTTGTATCAATACCCCAGATGTCTGGAAAAGGCTGGATTTACATCAGGGACTTTGATGTTCTGATGATCAATCTTTAGTTGGTGGTTTCATTGACCCTAATTTGGTGTCTCATCAGTGGGCTAGGCAGGAGTAGGTAATGGAGGTTTTTGTTCCTTTGGTGGTTAAGCCAGCCTTGGTAAACCCCTATGTGCCCTCCCGATGAACTCTGGGAGATCATTGATCAAAATGTCCTGCATCTGCTTTGTTTGCTTCCCCGACTTAGCAGTCAAAGCAGCCGCGTCCACAAACAAAACCACCAAAACAATGCAAACGAGCACACGGTTAGTCAGGCGGTCCGCTGCTTCGGAGCAAAATGTTAAGTATCCTTCAGTCGGAATATCACTCTTGACCTTGATTTATCCATCTTATTCGACTTATGAAATCACATTTTTAACAATTGGCAAGTGGAGTATAATTCCACACTCATTGTGAGGCATGCCAAGTGGGAGAGCATTCTTCCAAAAACCACCTACTTGAATCCATCAGTACGCCATTGAAATGCCAAGATTTGTACTTCCAAATACACTGCATTTTTTTCCCTTTCATATCTCGGTGATATCCTGCCAAAACAGCTGGGTTTTGCCACTCAGCTTCCTTGAATGTGTTTATTTTTACTCCAAATGTCAGGAGAGTTGGAAATATTCTGATTAAGAAAAACTGACAGCTGTAGTTCAACGGTGCACAATATATTTATTGCCATCTCCGGGAATAAAAAAAAAATAAAGCAACTTATCGTGTCCCCTGATAATATGGGAAAGGCATTTAATATTTTCTTAATTTATTCAAACTTACATTAATTAAAAGGAATTTGTATAATCAATTCAATTGCCTAACCGGCACTAAGTGATCTAATATGCATGATGACTGGAGTCTCCATTCTTGTGTCGAGGGTTTATTTCACTGGAGACTTCCTGCACTTCATCACTTGTTGTGAGCAGGGGCAAAATGGATTTGAGTGTCTGTTCAATGTGTGTCAACAGTGCGGTCTGCTGACCCCAACAGACTGGCAGATCTGACTGCAGGGACTCAGTTCAGTCCACCTGCAGGATTTGAGTCCGGCCTCTGAAGTAAATCCACCTAAATATCCTCATTTCTAGACTATTAAAGGTACAGCGTGAACCATTTAGAGTGATCTATTGTCAGAAATTAAACATCATATTCGTAGTTCTCCTACACGCTTGTCACATGGGTGAAGTTTCAGTTGGTTGCAATCTGCAACCTGCCCACTAGGTGTCACCAAAACCTACACACTGCCCCTTTTAGCTTGTCTCCTGCAACACCACCATTCACCAACAAGGGGACCTTTTGACCTCTCGACATTTTTGAGTTACCTGCGTTGTCTTTGTGTCTTAAATGAATATTTTTTATTTCTAAAACTCAGTAGAAGCTATTGCAAAAGACTGGATTTGATATGAAACTAAATAAACACACCTTTAGAGGTGAAGTGATGGTAAAAATACAACTAAAACATCTTAAATCTAACACCATTGCACTTTTTTAGTAGTCAAATCAGAGATTCTCCACTGAATGACTTCAAAACTTCACCTGAAATTAAAAAAAATGTTTATTATCATTTAGATTGGAAAGCTAATATTGGGAAAGATATGCTGTCAATATTAGAGTCTACACATTCATAATAACAATGGAGGCATTGATAAAACATGATGTAAAATACAGTCCATACAGTTACTGTTGGTATGATTGGGGACGATGTATTTCCAGATCTCTAACAGCAAAGGAACAACCGTTGTAGTCTCCCCCATGAAGCCTGGAAAAAACAAAACAATAAAATAATTTGCCTATGCATCCACAGTGCCTGGGAAGTTTTTTCCACTGTGCTTTGAAATGATGTTGTGCCTTCCGCGGAGTCCCCGTATGCAAAGGAGAGTCGGAGAGATCTGACCCCCGCGGGCCGCCGAGACCGCAGGCCCGGCCCACGTGATCCCGGCTCACAGTCGAGGAAATGAGCTCGCTACAGGTAGGTGTTCCAGCTGGGCCGCCAACTTTCCAACCACGGAGCCGGGCTGACTCTTCCCTGGAGGAGACGCGCCACAGTTAGTCCCCAACCTGGCCCGAGGGCCTGCATCCTTAACATGACGTAGCCTTTTTTTCCCCACGGGTCAAAATAACAGGGACAACAGACGATACGAGGCAATAACCCTGCTATAAAAACTACCTTTTATAAGCTTATAATATTATGTTTAATGTGTGTCATAGGTGACAGCGTTGTTCTACCTCACAGTCAGTCTCCTGTTAATTAGTCCTCGCTAAGCATCTCTAATACACCCCCAGGGTTTGTTTAATTATGCATGTATACAAATAAGCATTCCCATGTCGATATCTTCACGCCGCAGACGTGGTGTTTGCTGTTGAAGTCAATTCCGAGGGTTTCTCACCGTTTACCATTTAACATCGTAATCATCGTTCAGCTGTGGTGAGTAGCTCGAACCCAATTCCCTCGTTAAACTCGTGGCGCCCTTTGACCCCGGACCGCTGTGCAGAAAGTGATGCAGAGAGAGGCTGTTAAGGGAGTGAGTCAGCATGAGGCAGATGATTAAGTCAACGCAGAAAACAATCCGCCTCCGGGTCGCACACGGGAGTGCTGAATTTGGAATGGAGTCCGTTATTGTCTGTTTTGTCCGCTCTCCCCCCTGGTACAACACAGCTACTCATAAAACACACACACAGACCAGGATGGAGGACTTGCCCGTGGCAGTGAGACACACCAGATCACTGGCTGCTGCTCTTGTTTGTGTAAGCCCCCCCCCCCCCCCCCCCCCCCTCCCAAACACAGAGCATGATTCAGACCAATTCTCCCACACACTCTGTTTACACTTCTGCTTCATTGAGGTACTATTAATTTCTCAGGTCTGAATATTCAGGCACATTTCATTCAGTAGATGCTGTGAATTGTCTGTGAGGCCTGTGTGTTTTTCTTATTGTTGGCAGAAAACAGAACAAAAACCAAGCAACTCCTCGCTGAGCTGCACTGTGACAGTGACACTGCATGACCCCAAAAGCCCTTTCAGCTGTTTGTGTAACAAACCGAATCATAAAGGGGATATTTCTGAAACATTATGAGGCAACCACTGTGTGTATTTTGTGTTTTTTTCTTTTCACAAGTTGGTTAAAATTGGTTAAAAAAAAGCGAGCCATGACGCTTCGTCCACTGACATCTCTTTTAACTGTCTGTGGCTTCCGATCACTTTTCCACTTCTGCCTCACCCGGAACCCGCATGTCCAAATACAGACGTGAAGGGGGCGTGGCCGGACACTGCCTTATTTGGAGTTTCCACTTAAGCGGTCAACTTGGGCTCCCCGAGTCAAAGCAAGCCTGCGGGTTTTTTTTTTTTTTTTACAACGCGCTCGTAATATTTACAAGCGATTAACTCCAGTCAATTACTGGCTTTTGTAAGTGTAAAAAAAAAAAAAAAAGTGGGAGTTTGAACCACGGGACGGCGCAAAGCGTGTGCACGTGTTACAAAGAGCACAATGAAAGTACTTCTACTATCCAGAGTCGGGTTTTGTTTTTTTTCTTCCTGTCTGAGTTTATGTGGACAAAAAAAAAGTAGTTTGAAAGAAAAGCAAACTTCTGTTGTTTGATCAGCATTGGTAGAATATAAACAAACGCTCTTTCTCCTTTTCTCTCTCTCACACACACACACACACACACACACACACACACGCACAGCCGCATAAAAAGCTACCACATTCCTACAGAAAACCCGCTGCAGGTAACGTGGAGATATTGGTAAATAAAAAACAACTTTATCTATCGGAGCCTTTTTTTTTTTTTTTGCCTCCACTGTAGTTTCCACCGACTGACGCGCGGAGAGCCTGGGCGCTGGGCGCTCTGTCCATATATGGTCATCTACGTCACGCGAATGTTCCATCCCCCTATTTAACACGGGCAGACTGGAGTCCCCTATCCAGCTCCAATAGAGCACGTAGAGCGGCTCTTGTGCAACCAACACCACCGCCACCTCCTCTCATTGATTCACAGACTTCCAATTCCCCACAAGCAGCCCGTCCGCGTCCACAGCGCGCAGATTAATAACACCAGTAGCCTGTGATCACACAGGAGGAGATACACCGGCGCTGCTCCTCGTCCTCCGCGGGATACTTGGATAGCTACAGCAACAGGATCCATCCCTGCTCCTCTCTCCTCTCTCTTTATTTTTGATTTTTTTCGCGCCTGATCCACACCTGTGTTTTTTCCCCACTTTTTTCTTGTTTTGTTTTTTTGCGCGCGCGTGTGTGTAACTTGGATACCTGCGCGTTGTTGCTTTTGTATAAATGTCGGACTGAATATAACTGCTATGACAGGGAAACTAGCGGAGAAGCTCCCTCTTACGATGAGCAGTTTAATAAACACGATCCCTGACAGTCTCTACCCAGAAGAGGACATCCCGACGTCTATGAATATTTTCACCAGTACGGAATCTATAAACCACTATTCACAGATGAACACAGGTAAGATTTTACACTACTTTTTCTCTTTGTGTTCTGATTAAAGTGGCTCAAACTGCGATGTGCGCGCAAGGCAACAGTTGTCTTTGGGGCTCGGAGCACCTGTTTGCGCGCTGGCTGTAGCGCACAGACGTAGATAGAGAATACCTTTTTTTATTTCGGGGTCAGGTGTAGGCCAACACCGGCCACTAGAATAAGAAGCAGCTTTTAAAATGACTCACTTTCAGCTCGGCCGTGTTTTTTTTTCTGTTTCTATTTTTATGATCTTTCATCCGTGGCCGAAATGTCAACATTTCAACTCATAGATGATTTTATTTTAAATCATCGGCTGACATGTGAAATTTAAGCAAATACATATTTTATAGTGATATTAAATCCACAGAGCTGAGGCGCGTTTGAGGAAATGTCTCGTTTTTTACGCAAAGTCCACTAAAAAAAAACGCAATCTGCGCCTGATCTGAAAGTGAAAGCTGGAGGTTTAGGGGAAAATGTGTCAAATGAATGTGGTCACACTGATTTGTTCATCACATCCCCCCGCAGAGACGGGTCAACTTCTTTAGACAACGACTTCCACAAGTGCAGTATAGCGCGTCTCAGGCTGGCCGTCAGTAGGCGTGTGTGGCTGCTTTTCCCCGCATATGAAACAAAAGACGCCAGGGCCCCTGAACCCCCTCACACTCTCACTAAATTACGAGGCCCCGAGATATTGATCGATGTATCGCTCAGTCCGGATTAATGTATATTTCTGAGGAAGTCGGGCGGCGACATGAAGACGAGCCGTCGGTTCGGCTCAGTGTTGGCATTAAATCAATCTCTAATTGGCTCGCCCTCTGAGGTGATGGGTCACCGCTGCAGGAAAATACACCGAATTCTACCTGAAGATCTCCACGTGACTTTATTTTTTTTTTACATTCAAGTTTTTTGTTCACGAATTAAAACACCAGAAATACGTCCCCATCCTTGTTCACCAAAGAAGTGTGCGTCTTTTTTTATTCCCAGCGCCAGGTCTTATAAATAGGATAATTCATTATATATCTTCTAATAAATTTAAGCGACACATTTCTCTATAAACACGGCAACAAAATGTATTTTATGTGACATCTGACAGAAGAAATGGAATGAAGCTGATGGGGGGAATAAAGATGTTGCAGCACAGGTGTGTGTTGCTGTCTTAATTAGGTCTGATCCTGATGAAAATCACAATATAAACTCCAAAAAAATAAATACATGGCATTTATGCATGTGTTCTATTTTGTGGTCATTAAACAAAAATATATTTTTTAAGTAGCATGCTGTAATTTTACAGGTGGAGCAGGTGTGTGCTTTACTCTTCATCACTGACCTATATGAAAAGATTATTATGTTTAAATATCCCACAGTTCCCTTTATACCTCCAGACTAAAGATATAGCATAAAAAGCATTAATATCAACTAAGGCTTGATTTCTAAATGTCAAACCCCCCAAAAACCAAGATGCCACAAGTGTCATTGTCCCCATACACCTCGGTGTCACAATGTGTGAAAAATACATAATTTGGCTTTTGTTTGTTTGATTATGATTTGCCTTTAGCAGGCTGTAATTACTGGGAGTGATTTTATTTAAGCACCCCTGTGTATGATTTCCTGCAAATGAAAAGAGAGACGTCTGCTTTAACTTCTGTTTAGGAAAGAATTCTTTTCAAATGTCTCACATTAAGCCATCGGAGCACGATCAGCATATAAATGTATCCCCATTAAGCACATCTGCACGTGATGGTTTTAATGGCATCTTTGGAATAAGTTAAATGTGTGTGTGTGTGTGTGTGTGTGTGTGTGTGTGTGTGTGTTTGCAGTGTAAAGTGTAAGATTCTCTACAATTAAAATAATAAGGAAATTTGCGAAAAATGTCGTTAAGCTCGCTAATGCTGAGATTGGATTGGAAACACTTGCATTTAAAAAAAATTTTTTACCCGTATTATGTGCAGATGTTCTGTGCTGCAAATGTGTTTTGAATCCTTGAGCGTGATAGATGTGGCGTCTGTCTTATAATCCTCCCCGCTGTAAAGAAATCAGATCTTGCCATTCAGTTTGGCTGTCCTCCTGAGGGACACAATGACTGGATCAAAGGGGGTGTTTAGGTCCTGATTTATGAGAGCTTGTGGGATCTGAGAGAGAGAGAGAGAGAGAGAGGGAGAGAGAGAGAGACCACTGTCTCACATGCAGCAGTCACTCACTTAACTTATAGGTCTGACAGCGCTCACATTTCTTTATGAACTGTAGTGGACTTCTCCTATTTCGGATCTCCTGTTACATTGCTGCAGTTATGCAGAAAAGCTGAATTTCAGGACAAATTGAGGACTCCCCCCTTCAAGTGCATATAGCTTGACAAAGTGAATTTTCTAGACTTATTCTCCACTTTTGCAGGCTGATTGCAATTCACATTTAAATCTTTGTGCAGCCATGTGGATGATTTGCTCATGATTTTTTTTCTTTTTCTTATTTAATTTATAGATAATATCATGGATCTGGGCATGGGAAGCGAGAAAGCATCCGCAGAGATTCAATATGGATCCAGCTTCCAGTCCAACCGCAGCGGGCAGACTGTCACCTATCTGGGGAAGTTTGCCTTTGACACTCCGCCGTCAGGTGGCATCGGTGGCTCCGGCTGGTGCTCTGACAACAACATCATCAGCCTCGTCAGCGCGGGGATCCTGGGTGTTTCTCCGTCGCCCGGCACCGTGACAACGCAGACGTCGTCCTCCGCAGCCAGCATGGGCGGCCAGACGGCAGACATGGAGCAGGTCTACGGTCCGCCACTGCCCGCCTATTCCACCTGCAGTGACCTGTACCAGGACCAGGTCTCCTTCCACCACAGCCCCGCCACCAGCACCGCCCTCGCCTACCCGGGCAATGACTATCACTCGACATCCAAAGCCTCCATGGATGGCAGCCTTTTCTCCATGATCCCCGACTACAACCTTTTCCACCATCAGGGGGACGTCGGCGTGATGGAGCACAAGCCCTTCCAGACCATGGATCCCATCCGAGTCAACCCTCCGCCCATCACGCCCCTGGAGACCATCAGGGCGTTCAAAGACAAGCAGCAGATCCACCCTGGTTTCATTGGCGGGCAGCAGCACCCTCAACAGCACCACCCGCCGCCACAGACTCTCACCCTCAAGCCCATCCGACCGCGGAAGTACCCCAACCGCCCCAGCAAAACGCCCGTCCACGAGCGGCCTCACGCCTGTCCGGCAGAGAACTGCGACAGACGCTTCTCGCGCTCAGACGAGCTCACGCGTCACCTCCGCATCCACACGGGTCACAAGCCCTTCCAGTGTCGAATATGCATGCGCTCCTTCAGCCGGAGCGACCACCTGACCACGCACATCCGCACGCACACGGGCGAGAAGCCCTTCTCCTGCGAGTTCTGTGGACGCAAGTTTGCCAGAAGCGACGAGCGAAAGAGACACGCAAAGGTCCACCTGAAACAGAAGGACAAGAAGCCAGCCGACAAGAGCAGTGGGGCGGCTGGGAGCCACAGCTCGCCACCCAGCTCCTGTGGGGGGCCGACACTGGGAACGTCATGACCGTCACTACGTGCACTTGGACTGGACCCTCACCATGGCTCATAGAGAGACTTAGGGAAGAAGGGATGATGCGTCCACTATGAGATAAATAGGTGACTCTTTTCCTCTCTTTTACATCCCCTGCTCTTTTCAGTTTCCTTCTATTTTGAGATGGATGCCTTTAGTTAAAGTCAGAGGGGAGAGGCTGCTACGCCCTTCTCCTTCAAAGTAACTCAGAGCCTCAGCTACTGTAACACAGTGCCAACACAAAGAAGGGCACCTCGGCACATTCTGCCCACGAGACCACCCGATTTGGGATGGATACACTTTTTTTTTTTTTGTAAATTTTACTGAGAATTTCTAAATTGGAAGGAAGCCAGAATCCATCATAGGAGTCTTAAAAAAAACAGACAAAATTTTAAAAATGGAGTTTAGTTAAAGGGTAAGTTGTCTGGGATATGTATGCATTAATTTTATTAGGCTGTTTAAAAGTGCAATTGGTTATATTTGTGTACTGTCATGGATACCTTATTAGTGGCACTTGACTGTCTTTCTGTTGTTTTTGTTGAGGTGTCGTGTTTTTTTTTGTTTTTTTTTCTATTTGAATGTTGTTTTTCTCAAAAGAATGTGCCAAATGTATTGTGGTGATACAGCCAACCTTGTTCTTATTATTGTGCCTGACATTTGCCAAACATAGCAGTGATATCAGCTAAGCACACATGTTGAGTCAAAGGGAAAAGATCAAGATTTCAAACACCGTTTCTCAGATTTACATTCATTTGGCTCGACGACAACGACTGAAAGCGTCACACAAAGCAAACTGGTGTCTTGTCCTGTTACCTGTACTTATAAAGCAACCATGCCTGCAGCAATCAATGCCTTTGCCAATACTTATTTATTTGTAGTCACTGAGAGACACTGTGTATTTCTGTTGCCTTTTTTTTTTTATATGGTGGCTTTAAGTGGCGTTACCAGATATCATTTCTGATGCTCTTTTGAAAAGCTCACCAGTTCTTATTCTCTTTTTTTCTTTACAGTTGAGTTCTGCAATTATATGCAATATATTCGTGACATATGCCATCAACCCGTACATCAAATTAACTAAGAGCACAGTCACACAGACTGAACTACGTGCAGTGAATAAGTGACACTGGGTTTGCAAACCAGCAGCATATGAAAGCAGAGATGAATGAAGGGGGACGCGGTGTAAAAGGGACTAAACTACTTGGGTCTCAAATTAAACGATGAGCAACATATGGTGAGATAGAAATTAAAATGTCCAAATCCATGTTTACATCTTTTCTAATCGAGAGACTGAGACTGAGTTGTAAACTAAGGACGTGTTGTTTTTTTGTACAGTATACAAACATGTATGCAGGTAGCTACAGTAGAAGTTTCACTTTTGTACTCAAATGTCAAATGCACCATAACTCAGTATTAAATTGTGCATATATGTGCATGCCTTCATGCACACTATGTAAATACAAATGTCTGCATAAACAAGAACTTTCAATTGACTGGATGCTTGTGCGGAATGTGTCTTACAGCTTTTCGTAATGTAGTTATAATACAGAATATTTTGTTGTCATAGGTCATTGCAAACATTTTTTTGGAGCGCTGTAACAGTGCCAAATATGGTGTATTATCTTCCATAAAAGAGAAAAAAAAAACAATAACAGCATTCGCACCATTTGTACGTTTTAAAGTGGTTACTGATTTAAGGAAGCACTAATGTGTTCTCTGAATAAACAGCAAGATTTTTTTTATTTATTTTTTACATTTTGTTTATCTCCATTATAGTCGCAATCAGTTATTTCAATTAACACATCTCTCCCATTGCAAAGAAAAACAATGTTTGGAGGCTTTCTTAAACAAAAAATACATTAACGACGCAATGCTCATATTTTTCACATTCCTTATTGATGTCCTGATAGAAGGAAACGGCTCTTATATGAAACATTTTGTGTAGGCTCATCTCTCCCACTATGGGATCTTAAAAGTGTGTTATGATAATATTGACAAATGCACAACAATGACCACATATTATTAAACATATGTCAGCCTTTTCCCCTTTTTATTATAAATATATAAGTTTAACTATTCTTTGTAAAGCAGGAAGGGTTTTTTTTCTCCAAGACTGCATTATTCCCCCGTGGAATGAAATTTGAGTAATAACCTCGTCCAAGACTTGAGATCATTACTGATTTTATCCTTTAAGTTTATCACATTAATACCAGATAAACTTCTCTCCATCTACTTTGACCGGCAATATATTTATGGTTCGTGGCTGTGCTGTCTGATTATGAAGGAGTGTGTGCAGGGCAGAGGATTTATATAAACATTGTTATCAGCGGGGGGAAAAAAACATAGTCAGTAGACACGGCAATCAGACTTAAAGAGAATATCGACTGACAAACGCAAAGGCCAAAAGAAAGGTTGAGAAAAGCAGTGGCACAGAGAACCAGTGCATCCAGAAATGAGCTTCCAAGGCCACGCTTTCCCTTTCCTGTAACAACCAGCTTTCACTGCTGAGCTTCCTGGCAAGTGTCCACTTATTTTCCAATTAATTTGGCCTCAGAGATTCTTTTCTCAACTCATCTAACGTGGTTAAATGAACAGACCTCCTTGCACTTTTTCAGATAGTTTAAAAGTGCGTAGACCCCGAAACATCAAACTGTAAATCAATACTTTTTATCATAAAATAAATCATTTATTGCATGGATGGCCATTGACCAGTGAAACTTTTTCTGAGCTTATCCCGATAAAATGCAACAATCTTCTTCCACGTTACATTACCCAGCATGCCGCGTGTCTGATCCCAGATAATTAGCTGGATAAGATTCAAACGTTCGATTGGGATTTGCCAGGTTAAATCTCGCAATGAGTAATGGCCTCTAGTGTTAACGTCATGTAGCAGATAGTGTATGAGGTGATAGGGAAATACAAAAAATGTTTATCTAGAATAATATGATGTTAGACACATGTTCATGAAAGATTATCTTTAATGTATTTGACAAAAAAATCTCTTGATTTGACACATTTCTGGTGAGAATGGATGTTTTTAATGACAATATATAGAACGTGGCCTCCACTGAGAGAAAACTGTGTTCATGTTTGCTTTGTGTTGAGAAACGATGCAGAGCGAGGCGGAGACTACGCCAAACTATCTCCACGTCGAAATGAAGCCATGTAATTAGATTCATCGTTGCAAACTCGATATTTCATCAGTCGTATCCTCTCACTGTGTATGTCACTTTTTTTTTGGTTTTGTGACACTTTTGTAATGGACGGATAGATTTTTGTGAATTTATATGATCCCCTGCATCCCACTCCCTCCATACAGTTTGGTGTTTGAACAACAATGCAGGCTGCACCACGTTCTGCTGAACAATAATCCTCCGGTGTAATGTGCAAAATGCTATAGATATATGTCAATGACTTGTTAGACAAACGCAGAAACAACCCCCTCTTAATAATGCTTCTCAGAGAATAATTTATTTAATGTTTCTCTTACGTTTTTTATTGTCCAAAAGTGGGCGGCTGAATGCTCTGAAATTGGAATCTGCCTCATCCTCCTTCTCTTCTCCACGTTGGATCTGAGCCAACATCAGCAGCCATCTTTGTGCCAAACTGGGTTGCAGGGTTGGCTGATCAAAAACAATATGAGAACTCCACAGGAGAAACAAATCATAAATGTGACCTCAGTCTGCTTGCAGTTGAAGGCAAGCCTTGTGCTATGTTTGCGTTTAACTGTTTGATTTAGTCTCCGTGAAGTTGGCCTTAGGCAGGGCTGTAGGCGTGGGCTCTTTTCGTGACAATTAATAATTACAAGATTGTTTTTTTTTCTTCTAAAAAAAAAAAACCCCTCATGTTTGAAGAGATTTCAATAATGTGTAGATATTATAGGCTGCTCACGTCATCTTATGGACTAACAGGGTGGCTTCAGGGATTTTGTGGTCTTCAACGGTGACACCATGGTGTGTTCGGATGGAGTCGATACTCACTGTTTTCTGTTGTGTTGTATTTCCTTTTCATTGCAGTATATCCTCATGTTTGCATGTGCACGGGAATCCTACCCTCAGATGCTGTGGGTGGTGCTCATTTCTTTATTATGCATGAAAATAAGTCACATTGGGTGAAATGGGATAAACCTAACAACAATTCAAGAGAGATGATTGAAAACACACTGGGATAACTGTTCCGTTTTTTTTTTTTATTGTTTTTTTTTTTTTAAGAAAACAAGGGGTCTTGTTTAAAATGTTGTGGATGTCTTTAGCCTATTTCATGTTTTTATTACCTTATAATAAGGTCATTTTACGATGAGCTGAATATTGAAATGAATTTTACTATATCCTTGTGATGGGGAGATGTGCTCCCCTGTTTACTCGGCACTTCAGTTTGTTGTAATGCAATTGTTTTGTTATTTCTATGTAAGTACTTGAATAAAGAAAAATATCACTTGCCTTCAGTTTACTTGGATCTCTTGAGTGCTCGCGCGCACATGTACGCGCATATATCCAACACGCGCACATACACGAATATTTTTTGGATTTAACACACACATTTCTCAATACCATATGAACAATAGCCGTCTGATAATATTATATTAACACATCAAGTGTATTTTTTTTGCTTCCTGCTAAAAAAAAATCGTCCTTAGAGGAAACACGAGCGGCTAAGTTCCGGACTTCCTGTTTAAAGCTCAACTGTTGTTGACTGGTAGAAAAAGGGGATGAGGTCCGCGGAAAGACAATAAAACTACCCCAATGAAACCGGAATAAAAGTTCGCTCAAAATGAGCTGGTATGTATTCTCTACATCATTAAGTTGGCGTGCTAGAATTAAACTCGTAAAGGATACAGCCTATCGACAGGGGAAGTAGGGCAGCTGGCTCGTCGACCGGGCTCCGTCTATTTCCTGGTAGCGCTAACGTTACACAAACTGACGTTACAGTAGCGCTAGCTTGCTAAACTCGCGAATAAAACATCTCCGAGAAAAGTAGTCGTACCTGGAAAGCAGTTTCTTGTCCTTTTAGTCAGTTTCCAATAAAGTGGTAGCGTTACGTTCCAGGTAACTTCGACCGAAGTGTGCTTTCGATAAGGTCAAGTATTAAGCTAACTTGTACAGTAACGTTACCGGGTTAACGCTAGTTTGGTTGCCGAAACGTTGACGCCGGTTTAGTTAGCATCGTATCTGAACGTATAGCTCCGTGTTTAATGTTGATACACGTACAGGTCGCGCCTTTTAGCGTAACTTGAAACTAAATGTAGCTAGCTAAATGTTGGGTCAGCGGGGTCACGACCGTTTAAAGGGATTTTACCATGACGGTTACAGCTGCTGCTAGCTAACGTTAGCCTTTTTGACAACAGTCACAGCATTTCAGGATTTTCTTTCTCTTTTTTTGCACTCTAGTGTAGAAATAATAGTAATGTGACGATGTCCTGTTGGTATTATCTAACAACACAACATTATGTGTCTTGGCCACCCATATGCTCACATTTAGTTTTACTAGGACAACACAAGTTTGACAGTTGTTGTTGACATTTGGCTTAAGTTTGGGTTAGTTATCCTCTGAAGTTACCTAGTAGAAGCAAATGAAGCCTCTTGACACGTAGGCAGCGTTTGATATCAGGTTTTGGGGGCAGTTATGTCTGCAGACCTCGTCATGGGATATGAGGACCTCATCTTGGGATATGCAGAACTCGTTTTGGGATGCAGACCTCGTATTGGGATATGCAGACCTCGTATTGAGATATGCAGACCTCGTATTGGGATATGCAGACCTCATCTTACAATATGCAGACATCCTATTGGGATATGCAGACCTCATCTTACAATATGCAGACATCCTATTGGGATATGCAGACCTCATCTTGCGATATGCAGACCTCATCTTACAATATGCAGACATCCTATTGGGATATGCAGACCTCATCTTGCGATATGCAGACCTCATCTTACAATATGCAGACATCCTATTGGGATATGCAGACCTCATCTTGCGATATGCAGACCTCATCTTGCGATATGCAGACCTTGTCTTGGGATATGCAGACCTCGTCTTGGGATATGCAGACCTCATCTTGCGATATGCACACCTCATCTTGCGATATGCAGACCTCATCTTGCGATATGCAGACCTCGTCTTGGGATATGCAGACCTCGTCTTGGGATATGCAGACCTCATCTTGGGATATGCAGACCTCGTCTTGCGATATGCAGACCTCATCTTGCGATATGCAGACCTCGTATTGAGATATGCAGACCTCGTCTTGCGATATGCAGACCTCATATTGGGATACGCAGACCTCGTCTTACAATATGCAGACCTCATCTTGTGATATGCAGACCTTGTCTTGGGAATGCGTTTTAATGGAAGTATCTGTGTCATTTGTCATTTCAGCCCCTCTAAGTGAAGTCACTTTAATACTAATGGGTCATACCAGTCTAATTCTGACTTCTCGCCATGAGCAGACATTCCTCCCATCTTCAATACATCTTGTGTGCATCAGTGTCTGCAGTGTTTACTCTAGTAGAGTGATAACACAAGCAATTTTGAGCTGTCCCCTTTTGGCGATGGGCCGATTACACCATTTTCCATTCATTTTCCATTGATGGGGTAAATAATTGGCAGATTAATCAATTATGAGGAATGTGAAAGTGATAACCATGTCATTATTTATATACACTTTAAAAAAATGTATGGAGCCATGGATGAAGAGAGGTGGTGTGAACGTGGTGAACAGTTGGTTTCATGACATAGTCTGAATGGATGATCCGCACAGATATTAGCTGAATCTGCAAGTCTTGTCATCAGCGCTCTTGCATCCAGCTGGTGACGTTCCTGAGAAAGTAAACAACAGCAAACAAGGCTGTGCTATCATTTTCAGCCAAATGGCAACAAGGAAAAACAACTATTTTTCCATAGCCGAATGTTTTTGTGCATTTCTGATTCTTGATTCGTCCCTCCGATAAGAATATTTAATTTGTATATCATCAATTGGCATTAAAGGATAACATCAACACTAGTTCCTGACTCCATACAGTAAACAGTATTGTATCATAATTTATTTTCCTTTGGTGGGCCTTTGTTTTGTCTTGAATTTTTCGGTAACTGGTTGTTTGTGACTCTCAAGCCAAGTTTTGTTTTCCCTTTGTGGGAAATGGTTCCCCATCAGGTTCAGCAAGATGTGTAATCTGCTCTAGAGTCTGTGCCTGTCACTCTGTATTGTAGGTTTCACATAATTGATAGCATCATACGTTCACGCCCCTCACAGCCTACTGTGTGTGTGGTACAAGTGGTTTGCTTAGGTATTGAGCGATCCTAGAAAATCAATTGGCTGTACATTTCAATAGATCACATAGTGTAGCTCAACATTGTCAAACTTCTGGTCCATTTTTATAAGTTGGAACTTTTTAGTTGTTGAACAAAAACTTGAGAAATGGCCGTTTCGTTAGTAATCACCCGTTTGACCCATCATCCTCACATTTTAAGGCTTTCGGGCTATGCAGACAGGGGAGCTCGACTGTTTCTCTTCTGCAGTTTCTCGGAGGTTCACAATGGTTGAATTTTGTCTCCACTCAGGATTCTGCTGAAACTATAATTGCTTTAAACAAGAATGTGAAGCTTTGTCATACCATTCCTCAGTTGTGTGCTGCTTTTCAAGGATTTTAAAAAGACGTTTTGTATAAATTCAGTGCTTGTTTCTCACAAGTAATGACCGCAATTCATGACCGCAGTTCAAGTTGAAATACAGAGAAACTAACGTATTAGGCCTATAATGAACCCTTTCAGTGCGTCTTCGACGTGTATGTATATTAATTCCCTTTATGATATGTTACATATTCTTAGTGTCACTTTCAGGGGAGACAAGGAAGCAAGATGGCGTCACGAAGTTCAGTCAGACAGTCAATTGCTGGCAAGCGACGCTTCTACCAGCACGCACCACCAAACACAAGGTCAAGAGTGGGGTGCTCGACCAGTGAAAAGAGTTCTTTATGGGCTCTGCTGATTGATGCATTCCACTACGGCCTGCACACTTGCCTCTATGACGTGAGGGGTTTGACTTTGGGGTCATGATCAGAACAATTCCACTTCCCAACGTCTTCAACTAGCCCTCTGTGCTCCACGGAATAGCCAAGGTCGGATGATGCACTATCCCTCTAATGGCGTACACATTGGCAGTTTGAGTGAAAAGCCATTGGTTCTTCCAGTCGATGCATAATGTGTCCCGGAGAGAGAAGACTGTCGCGTCTTTGTTCTTGCCTACGTGCTTTCTTGATGGCGGTGACGTGTAGCCTATTACAGCAAAGATCAGATAGCTCTGTAAATGCAAGTTCAACATCTTGCTGATGATGACAGCAAATTGTGTAACGGAGTACTTTTTCCAATGCGTCTTGGCCTGAAAATGGGCAATGACCGAATATGACCAAGAACCTCAATTGCTTGAACTATTCTTTCTGAATCTCTTATTTGTTCATATTTACTTCTGTGTTTTTTTTATCAATGATGTGCATTTTTGGACACAAGTACTGTAACTAGGGGTGTAACGGTACACAAAAATCTCGGTTCGGTACGTACCTCGGTTTTGAGGTCACGGTTCGGTTCATTTTCGGTACAGTAAGAAAACAAAATGCAAAATATAAATGTGCTAGTTGTTTATTACTTTTGTGCTTTTAACAGTAGGAACATGCACTGGAGCTAGAATGCTGCTCAAAAATATAAATACAAGTATTTAAAATATTTATTTAAAAAATAAAAATAAATAAAAATAACAGACTGTTTCTTTAAAAAAAATTCTCCATCTGATGTGCAAAATTGAACAGTTGCAACACTAAATAGTTTCAAGTTGTTGCTCAGATTAAATAACATGAATAAGGCTCAGACTGTTTTTTTAAAAACAAATCTTTTCTCCATCTGATGTGCAAAATTGAACAGGGCAGGGAGAGGCTGTTTAAATGCGGTGGGGAGCTGTGTTTGCACTAAAGGCGGGTCCACACCGGACCGAAAATCGGCGTCTTTGAGAGAGTCGGCGTCCGTGACATGAGTCTCCTTGGTGTGGTCGCTCGAACCGGCCCACGTCGGCGTTCATTTCAGCCGATTCAAATGTGTAATCCGCCATTCGAGTCGGCCATATTAAGTAGCCCGACTTCATTTACCGACGCGAGTCGGGCAGTCGGTGCGGTGTGGACCCGCCTTGCTACGCTCGTCTTTCTCCTCGTTGTAGCGATGTGGTGCCGTTTCAAATGCGTCAACAGGTTTGACGTGTTGCCAGAAACATACCCGACCTCACATGAACAATGTCGGCAAACCGCTTTGCCGAAGTGTTCCCAAACGGGAGACCTTAATGTCGCGGGAGGGTCCTCCAACTCTGGCTTGTTGCCAACGCTAGCGGCATTAGCCATGACGTCCGCTACTACTGCTGTTTATTGTGTCGCGGTGTGCGCAACTGCGCATGTGCGGCTGCAGCACGCTCCACAAATGCGGTCCTCTACTTAATATGTCCGTATGGAAACTCGTTCGGTACGCCTCCGTTCCGAACCGAGCACCCCGTACCGAAACGGTTCAATACAAATACATGTACCGTTACACCCCTAACTGTAACATATACAACTGCTGTTGAATTTCTTTTATTATTTATTTAATTTGTCTAAAATACCAGGGCAATATTCATTCAGCTGAACTACCCACGCCTGCCATCACAGGGGTTAGATGATCTGTTTTCAGAAAAATTTGGACTTCAGCCGGCGTAACGCATAAGTTTTCTGTCTTCGGCTGTCTTGCGGTCGGGCCTCATGTCATGTCAGACTTTAGTTCTGGGTTCACAGGACCCAACTTACCAGTGTTTCTAAATGTGACAGCCCCTACAGAAATATGGCTGTGTGAAGAAACGTTAGAAATGATTCTCACAGTGGCTACCATCCTCCCTCCTTCTCATTCTCTCCCTCCGGTTGCCTGCTACATTTTCCCTCTCCCTCCCGAAGCACACTTCAATCTCTGTGTTTGCCAGTTCTCATGAGCAGTTGAAGAGAGTGACCACTTTCCTTTTTGGCTCTTTGTAGAAGTGGATACACTCTGACTCTGAAACATTAAGGACTCTCTGCAGTCCCCCCCCAAATATAGCAAGTATATCCTTTTGGTACATTAAAGGGAAAATCCATCCTAATTCAGTTACACTTGGACCGATTTTATTGATGTCATCGAGAAACAAATCCTGTCTTGGTCAGCGCTGCCAAAACATAGTAAAAGAGAACATTGAAAGTTAACATTTAAATAAGTTTCATTGCGCATTGATGGCTGTTTGGAAGACTTTAGATGTATATACTTAACTCTTCCGTTGGGTTTTTGCTGTGGATGTTCAGATTTTCTCCCCGACACACCCACCAAATGAGAGCAAACATCAAAAGCTTTTGCCAAGCGTCATGAAATGTTGGTAGAAAACCAATTGTCCAACCAGAAACATAAATTAAACGTTAATTTGAATGCAGCCACATTGGCTGGCTGTGTTTTAGCACTGCACAAGCACTATGTGTTCTCTTCTTACATAAGTCGCCTTATGTTCCCTTAAATTTCACATAATTGTTAAAATGGACACAGCATGCTGTTGCCCTCATTGGTGTAAATGCTATGTTCTATGTCTTTTATTAATATTCCTCCACTGCTTTTATTGACATAAAACTTCATTCAAACTTCAAATCGTTCCACCTCTTTCAAAAATTCTGGTTGTTATTCAATGTTCAAGTCCTTCCTATCAGATCAACCCTTCAAAATAAGAGTTTTATAGAGTAACTATATGAGGGGGTTTCAGGATTAGGCCTATAATACCAAATTATTATGGAATAACCTTCCTGTGGGCATCGGATATTGTGATTATTTCTCTCCTCCTGATGCTCCTCCCCCCCTTTCAGAATAAAAGTTAAAAATGTCTATTTTCTTTTCTTAAAAAATTACACATTTTTGATCAACTATTAGAATTATTCAACTTCTCAATGACATTTACACCAATTAAACCCATGCCCACTGTTTCTAATCCTTTCATTTCAGCACAATTCAGCATCCACACCACAATTTCTTCAGAAATTGCTTTTTCTAGTTTGTTAATTAAGCTTTATTTATTCAGGCACTCTCATTGAGGTCAAGGTCTCTTTTACAAAATAGGCCCTAGACCAATTACATATACTACATCATAATAAGACAATTTAGTCTCACAAAGCAATCACTGCACACACAGACAGACACACACACAGAGACACACTAATTAAAACCATCACAAATATTATTAGCAAGGAAACATTTAATGACCCTCAGAGGAATAAGTGTTTAGCAGTTTGTTCCAGTAGCAAGATGCGTAGTACCTATTATTATAAAACCTATTAATATATATGAGTAACTGTGTGTAGTTGTAGTTATCTGCTTGAGTTACGGATTCATCATTCATAAATGATGTAGGTATGGGTCTCGCGAACCGTGAGGGCTTATGCCAAACAAAGGAATGCTGTATTAGGAACAGTGGTGCCAAGAAGTAGGTGCTCACCACGCTGACTGAAAGGGAAATAGGAAATGTACTTACAATAAATTAGTGTCTAGGGAGGCAACTTTTGATGATTGATTGGTATGTCTTTGACGAGGCTGGGTTGTTGCTCAACAATAATTTTCCTGACTTAAATCTCATAGAGAAAATGGATCTTGCTTGTTCTCCTTATCGTGGCTTTGAGAGAGAGCACTGATCTCCAGCCTAAGTTTACACTTAGTTATGTTATTTAAGTAAGTATGTCACTGTTGTACTTTTAGAAAAGGAATTCATGCATGTACGTACTATACTTCAATGTGACGTTGTAGGGTACCAATCAGGTAATCGGAGAAAGGTGAGTCACCGAAGATGTTGGTGAGTAATTTCTGTGGTTATTTTCCGCGTTGGCTCACCCGAATGATGACACAGTGGGTGAAACCTCTTCACCGAGCCAAAAGACACAGAATATTTTTAAGCATTAGTAATCGTCACAGATTGTAATTAACAAAGGATTTGTTCACATTTCTTTAAAAAAAAAAGATAAGATCAAGAAAACTCAATGCAGCACCAACGGATCAAATCAAAACCAGTGAGGCAAAGGAAAATCCCGATACCTGAGCCACTAGTGAAGCGTGTGTTGTTTTTTTTCTAGATTAATCTTGCTGTGATTTGACCATGTTGAGTTTTGTGATTGAGCTGTCATCAAAAGGATCTTCCCCACACATCAGTAGCATTCCCTGGTTGCACAACAAGGCCCTACATCACACCCTCTCTTTCCCATCTCATTAGTCTACACACCTTTCTTTTGACGCAGCTGCTGCCTCACCCTGCCTGTCAGCAGCAACTGTCCATCATATAGCTTAGATTTCAGGCTATTAGTGCGACATCAATGGCAACCTACAGCCAAAGCACATTGGCAAGACACTTTTTTTTTTTTTCCTGCCTTATGCTTTTCCCCAAAGCAGTCTGATGCTCGGCAATGGCAAGGTTTTTGAAATGGAGATAAAAGATTGTGTTTTAACTAAGAGGGAACAGGTTTCTCAAAACTATTGTCAGGATGTCAGCGTATTTGTCTTTTAAGAGTGAAGAAAAGTTTGCATTTCATTCCCAAAATGAGGCGCAACTACTGCAGTTACACTACATACCAATGCACGTTTTGTTTTGGAGTTGATCTGTAGCAATGGTCTCAAGTTTCTTTTTTAAAAGCAAGTCATTTTTGAGTTTAAATATATATTAATGTCTAGGCTTACTATTCTTTCCTGGTATATCTTATAGCATGTGCATTTGTGTGTGATTGCCAGCTGGGGTCATGCAGTAAAGTCACTCTTAGAAGAGGGAGAAGCACTTCTGTTTAGTGATGCAATGGGAGCCAGATGTGTTTAGTGATGACATGTAGTTAATGTACATGGTTTTTGACCGCACACTTCTCTGAGCAGGAGGAATTATCAGCTTCAGATAGTTGGTGTCAGGGACTCTGAATGAGGCGCTTGTTCACAATTTGACCTTTACCAGCCTCTAGTCACCCATCATGCAACTGGTGACAATCAAAGCCTTCAGTAATTCCACCTATTTGGGTGGTCATTTTCCAGTTACTTGTGTCCATCTTTTTTTTTTTTTTCTTGTTTGATTTCAGGATTCCCTTCAAGATTGGTCAACCAAAGAAGCAGATCGTCTCTAAAACCGTAAGTCACTCATCAATCAAAAATGCATAAATTAAATCAACTCTATGTAATCGAATGAATACAAATTTGCTTTAAGGTATTATTTGTAAGACACAATCTGAGAGCGTTTAGTTCTACTGGTTAAACTTCACAAATGGTGTGTATACAGCATGAATGGTAATCTAAATAATGTGAGTGCCTCACCCGAAAGAGCGGCGTCTGACCCATGCAAGGGGGCAGAGGTGGTTACCTTGAAGTGACAGTGAGTGGGTGATCTCCTTGCAGGAGGAAACCACTTCCACTGTAATGGGTCTGTGGCCCCGGCACTCACCGTCAGACCGGGTTTCCAGCTTCCTGTGCCATCCTAGGGAGTGGGTTAGAGGCAGCCCAGTTAGATGGTCAGCTGGTGACAAAGTGTCAACAGCCCTCCTCGTTGTTTTTGACCACTGTATTTACATCCAGCGATCAACAGCATTCAGCCCTCAAATATTTTACCTGTATTTCCACCACTGGAACCCACTTGACAAATATAACATAAGACATTATTTGTCAACCCTTTCCCTACTTGACTTAAAATGTATTTATAACTAACATAACTCATGATGATGACATGGATTTATTTAATCCTCAGAGTAGTATGCAGTTAAGACGATCAAATGTATTTTTTGCATCACTGTGGAGCAACGGAGTTACAGATTGTAATCACAGTGTGTATTGTTAGTTTAAGTCATACACGGCCTTAAAGTAAACGGAAACGGCCAAGTAACCGCAATAGATGATGGATGGTGTAGTCATGTTATCATAACTGCTGAAAATACTTTTAACATGGGGGTGATGAAGGAACATTTAGAAAATCAATGCTAAATGACTACTACTTACAGAAACATCTTCCACGTGTTTAACCCTAATATATCATGCTTTGGTGGGGGCACAAGAGTAAACAGTGTTGTGCATCGCAGTTGTGCTGCTGTCATAAGCCATTTTCAATTTGAAGGGTTTACAGAGCACCACGTTGTTTGGCCTTTGTCTAAAATCATGGCTTAATTAGGGCATTTGAGGATCGTGGGTGAGGTGTTTTTTTTGGCTGCGGTTAGTTCTTTCGTTGGAAACCGGGCGAAGCCGTGCTACGTGCTGACACACGTTATGCAAATAAACAAATTTGTCCCGGCCCTAATTATAAGAAGTTTTCAATCAGTTCAGCGCACTTCAATCATATTTATTGCAGCTAAAGTTCTTTATCAGTCAAGCAGACAGAGTGACCAGCACTCTGTTTTGACCAACTTCCTGCCAAGCCCACTGACCTAACCCATAACTACACCACAAAAAAACTTCCACTAATAATTTGTGTTTGCAAAATTTATAGTTTTTATAATAAATGATCGAGACTTGGCATCTGCGCAAAATATTGCTGTACTATGAAAATAAAATAATGAAATCGCAGAATTTTCATGAAATGTTTTGTTTTTTTTGTTTTTAGGTTGAAAGAGACTTTGAGCGAGAATATGACAAGCTCCAAAAGTAAGTCTGCATTTTCACTGTCTACTTTATTAAGGTAGCCAAAGAAAAGAGGTGTCCTGTATGCTGTATTAATATTGTGATTGTAATACAGCACTTGAAGAGAAAGTCACACTTCATTGTACCCAGTTTCTTTGTTCCACACAATTGGCCAATCCCGGCTGCGTTTGGTCACTTATTTTTTTCTCAACATTGAACAGTGAAAGGACCCATGTTTGATTTATAGTTGTGTCTGAAATGAAGAGTGTCTGAAGAGAGTTTCCTTTCCATTAGATGTCCCCTCAGCCACTGAGAAACTTGGATTAAAGCGAGGGTTACGGTTCTTATATTGTTAAATCTTGTTAATTTCCCATAAATACACAGCTAGTGTTCATAAATTGTGCGAAAGCGTAAAAGTATTTCATGGACTGTGGAGTTCAAGGCATTTTACAAGTAACCAAACAGCCTAAATTAAAAATGTAATATCTAAACCGTTGACTATTTTTTTTAACTGGCCTACTTTGAATTGAGTAACATGAATTCGCTGTTTCTTCGAAACAAAGGCAAGACTGGTTCAGAGCACCCAAGACCTAAGAGCTCAGTACGTTGGGGCCTTCTTCTTACTGTGAGGCTGAGGTTATAGAAACTCCCCGAGGGCCCCGCAGAATGAGTGGGAAGCACCATTTTCCCTCTCAGGTTTTGTTGAGTAGGAGGGCCCATTATCAGCAAGGTGTGGTGCCAATAGACCTTATAGATGAGTCAGAGTAGCAGGCATGTGCAGACATTTAGGTTCTCCACCCTAGAGATGCATATCAACACACTGCGGTTCAGCAGAGGCCTAAATATATTTGGTAGGCTTCACCAGGAGTCCCGTTTTTGAATTCTGTCTGCCTGACAAAAATTATTTTCTGTAACTTGACGTGAATTATGAATTTCAAATAAGTATGATTGCCAACACAAACAACAGCATGCTACTCATAGCTTAAATCAACTTAACAACATATTAGGGCCAAACACACATAAGACATTTTGATAAGAACCTCTTAAATTAGTAAATAAGTATAATATAAACTAAAATGCAAAGTGCTGGGAACCATAGTTTAAAAAAATGTGAGTGCTTTCTCTTTGAATTAATTGTCTGAAGTGACATACACTGGTAGTGACTTATCTGTAGCTAAGCTGGACACACACACACACACACACACACACACACTCACACAAAACAAAAACATACAATCAACACATGACAGCCTCACTCCATTTAGCAGCTTGAATGGTAATTGGCTTAACTGCGTGGCCTGACCTGGTTCCCGTGTGAATGGCAGCGACTGACCAGGTATTTACCCAAAAGGAACCTGGTGCGAATGGTCAAACGTGGTAGAATGCCTCTTCATTATCTGGTGTCATGCAAGGGGTTTGTGTGTGTGAAAGTCGTATAAAAATGCACTAGTGTCATTCCCGTTTGCAAAAGGCGAAGTGGCGAGATGATTGTGGCTGCGCGGGCCCAACGTTGGGGCGTAGCGAGGAGCAGCAGCTGTTCCACTAAGCCGCTCTATTATCACCTTTTTTTGGGGAAAAAGACTCCGGGCTCACCTGGCACTCGTTCAGCCCGACTGTCTAACTGTCAGTTCTCACAGCGTGGGGAAGATGCAACGGCATTGTGCAACATATTTTAAAAGCAAACGCATCTCGAGTGTACATGCATTGGACTCATGGAGCATGCTAGTTGCTGTGTTATCCTGCAACCAGAGCTCCATGAATGGAACTGTTATGCTGTTATTTTCCTCATTCCCTATTTGTCTCCTTTCATTACTCTCAAGCGTTAACTGTCAGCCAATTTACAAGGCTATTTATTTTAGTTTCATTTAGTTTTGCATCATGCCCTCCATTGATTCCTCTGGCATTCAGAATCGCGATTCAAAAAAAGTTGATTTATGTAGTATAATTTCCCAACTTATTCTAACGATCCAATAAAGTGCCATTCAAGAGTTCGGGATCGCCTGCCACAAAAGCTTGATTCATTACAGTCAGATTGCTGAGAGGACCTCTCTATGTTTTGTCTTCCATGCTTTAAGGTTGTAGAAAGTCCTCTTTACAAATAGATGCTATTAAATAGTTCCCCCCAAAAGTCATGTTTTGTACATGGAGAACTAAATGCCATACAATGGTTCATCCAGATTCAAAGGGCACAAAGAGGCGTGGATCTCTGAGAAACTGTAAGAATAGAAGAAATCTCCAGTCATTGGTAGAAGAAACTGGAAGGTCCTGTTTCATGCAATGCCTTTAACAAGTCAGAATATGAACAGGTTGGTTGCTTGTTGTTTTTTAAAATGTCACAGTACAATCTATGAGTGAAAATGCGAGCTGCAGTACTTTGAAAAAGAAAAAAGAGACGCGACTCGAGTCGGACAGAAGTTGGCAATGGGATCAGGCTAGAAATATTTAGTCACTCTTGTCTCCTATTGTCGTTTTCTTTTGTAAACATCACAGTGTCACAAATAACCCACAGTAATGAGTAACCAAGTTATTGTTATTATGTATAAGGTAAGAGATGAATATATTTTTCTGTGCTCATGAAAACCCCAAAACCTGAATACCATCATAACTGTGATAAGCCTCATAAACGTCCATATAAACCCACAAATGTCAGAAGCAATTTCACATTTAACTCGAAATAGAAATGTATTATAATAGCTACATGAAAATATTGACTCTCAGGTCAGCTTTTAAAAATTCTCTTTAGATATTCTCAACAAAACAGAAAAACCGATGTTCATCTAATCATATGGTGACCTGAACCTTTTCACAGCTCATTCATTGTCTGGATCTACATGAATATATAAGAAAGACTCACTTACTAAATCCTGCCTGAAGTATTGAAATATTGACTATACATCGAGTAGCATTTGCCGCAATCAGAAATGTCTATTTCCAAATATCTGGAATGTAAGAGTATATTTTGATTGCTTTAGAGGGAGGCAGATATGGCTTATGAGACCCAGTTACATCTAATTGGCGAAAGAAATACAAGAAGTTAGTGTGGAGATTGTTCTGACAGATTTTTTTTCCCCCTGTGGTGTGAACAATAAGGGATGGAGTTACATCATTTACTGCAAATGACATTTTTGGAACAACCTCCATCTGGTCTGTGGCGATTCAGTGCAAAATCTTCAAACGCGTCAAGACGAACAAAAGCATGTAGAAGACAAGTTATGATGGGGAAATAATTAATTAATTAATGCAATTTAGTTACCCTTAGATCTATCATCCTCCCAGTTTACGAGCTGTTTATTAGTGCAACTAACAAATGCATTGAATTGTTATTACAGATTGCTGTAACAATGCAGTCTGACATGGGAATATACCAAATACATGTTTCTGCTGCTGTTGTTCACAGTTGGCCAGGACCCAACATGCTGTTTGAGGCATCAAAGCTTGTTTGTTGCCTTTTTAGGGAGTTGAACATATCTTTTACTGTCCTGTCAGTTTAGTTTTTGGAAGCCGAGCCGTGTCATTGCGTGTTCTATGGACATATTAAAACTTTACTGATAAATTAATAATGATAAATAATAATACTTTTGAGCTGCATTATATCTTTTGAAGGTCCTTAGGTCTTGTAATACTTTCATCACATTTTGCTCCATGCATCTGTGCTTATGCTGGAGTAACCCACCATTTGTTTCCCAGCTGCCTGTATGTGAAGACACCAGACCAATGTCCTTAAATCCTGTGGCCAGTGGCTACAGTGTCCCCATCAGAAATCCTATGGGATTACGCCGCTATTGTCTTCCTTGTTAATATAATCCCTCAAAGCTGAGATGGAAATGAAACCACCACGTTCCCTTTTTCATCAAACAGGAGAAGCGATATGACAGCAGTCTCGGGGGACATTCTAAACCCCTCGTTTGCCTTAATTGATATAATGAATGGCGTGTGTTTTCAGCCTCCATAGTCTGGTAATTGCCATTTTTAACACCCATCAATGGAATATGTGCTGTGGAATGATTGAAGACATTAATGCTTTTGAGCGGAAATGTAGTTGACAGTAACAAGAAGGATTCCCTGTATTATTAATTAGCTAACGGATGTTATAATATTTTATGTGGAATCAATGAAATGTGTAATTCCATCTTGAACCATGTTTTTTAATATACTCATTTATTTTTCTAGGTTTTTCTGGCTGGGATGTTTTCTTTGCCCAGGAATTTATTTTAAAATGTATATAGATTTAATTATTATAGCGCTTACCTCTTTTTTAACCTCATCTTTTTTCTGTCTCTGAGCAATGCCTTTTGTTTGTTATATATTTTGAGCCATATTTCCCATTTTTGTCAGAGTTGCTTGACTGTATTACTAGACCAGAAGCTGGCTGATAATCATTCTTCCTCTTGTCTCACAGGCTTGAGGATCAGACGAAAAAGCTTCACAAGGACATGAAGAAAAGCACCGAGGCTGATTTAGGTGTGTGTTACCGCCTGGTGTGCCTTCATCTCCACTTGTTCACCAACATACTTGATGTTGCCTGGCAGTTTTTTCAGGGCTAGAAAGAGACTTTGGTTGCCTTGGTTTGTTTGGAGGTTCTCTGAACGACTCGACAAATGAGACGAGACAGCACGGGCCTTCGCCTTAATCTTTTTTTTTAAGGTTTTATCATAGTATATGTTTTGGATCAATGAGTAGAGGGCTTGATTTTTGTCTCCCATCCTTGCCTTCATTTATTTACGCATTTGTCAAGCCACAGACGGCGTATTTACTCTACATTTTATTTGTTGGTTTTGGAGTTGGGTACTTTAGGAAGCAGCAGCAGCAGCAGCAGACATGGCCTGTGGTAAGTAGTCAGTTGTGGGGGTGGAGGAGTGGGGACGGATGGAGGAGTGAGAGGCTTCTTCATTTCCTCTCCTTTGTGCTCTGGAATATGGATGTCTGCATCATCAAAGTGTCATAGCTGTCAGGCCCTCATTATCGTTAATGGATTCCATCTGTTGCACAGGTCCCGTCTCCACCGACTGTTACCAAACAAAGAACTGGACCTACTCTGCGTGTCAGCGCTGCATTTAAGATTTGCTTCCTTTATTGACCGTCATTTATCAAGTCAAGGGGTCGTGATATGCAGAGCAACATTGAACTCCCGTCCAATTAGCTGGGCAGGGACGCTAATATCTTTTAAGGCTTGCTGTGCTTCATAATTTCAATTAGACAAAGTAACAGAAGGCAAAAGAAAGGGGCAGGCATAACTGTGCTTTGCATACTGAGGGATTGTTCATGTGGTTTAAGGCCCCCGGGTGATTAAAGTGACTTGAGTTTCACTTATTTGCACCTTTTTACTAACGCAAATGATTTAATCACTACCCTCAGGTCACCTTTTGGTTTTCATGAGTCTCTAATAAACATGTTTCTCGGTCATATCAGACGAGGCCAAATCAAGCAATTTGTTACCTGTCAAACGGAGAGGGAAATGCACAACGATAATTGATTGGTTGAAAATTGGTCTTGAGAGAATCCCGAGGGAGTGTGGAAAAGAGACGGATATTCCAGATCTCCATGAAGCCCATTTTCACCACAGCCTCTCCTGTCAGCTCGTATCTCCTCAGCGAAGCTCAATTATTTTGACTGTTAAGCCATAATCTGATGTGTGCTCCGTGTCGTAACAACGTGACATTAAGTGTAGACTAACAGTAATCGGTGCTGTCAGTGTAGAAAGCAGAGATTCTTGGTGCTCTGGTACCCCTCGGGTTTTTACAATGGCGGCTCTTCAGTTCTCTCCCAAAAGCTCACTTTTGAAAATCCTAACGCACTCAAAAATATACGCTGATAAAATGCTGAGGACGATCCACAAAAATGGTTTAAGACAATGTAAAAAAAAATCATTGTATTGGATTATAGTGTGTAGATGAGGAATTCTTCAGTAACCATTTTTGGGGGGGATTTAGTCTACATTTAGTCTTTTCACAACGTAATTTAACTACCTTTTAACATTATCCTGTGTTTGTCTGTGTGTGTGTGTGTGTGTGTGTGTGTGTGTGTGTCAGCCATGTCCAAAGCAGCAGTGAAAATCTCTGCAGACCTGCTGAGTAACCCGCTGTGTGAGCAGGACCAGGCTTTCCTGGACTCCATGACTGCTTTAGATACCGCCATGAAGAGGATGGACTCCTTCAACCAGGAGAAGGTCAGACCCATTCCCACAGTCTTTCACACTTTTTTTTAAATCTTTTATTAAGTGTGTTATCTCACTCTTTTGCTGTCTTTCTCTGCTTCCTTTCCTTGGCACATGCCATTGGCACAGATACCATTAGATTAGTATCGGGGGAAATGTCTTCCCACAGACATACAAAGTAGGAAACGAGACGAGTTTTTTTTTTTTTGTTCAAAATGCGTGTTTTCATATTGTCAATATTGTGCAGCCTGTGGACTAAAAACTATCCGTATGTCTTTCCTTCTGCTGTTTTTAAAAAGCATCTGTGGCATCATCCTCTATAAGCTCAAGCTACTGGTTATCAGCTGTGAAGATTGATGCGTTTGTGACTCACTGGTGTCGAACATAACTCGTACTATGGAGAAAGACCTTTTTCTCAACACGAAAATACCGTCAAGTCCTACAAAAAAATCCAATGCAGGGTTCTGCATGGCTTGCAAATAGTCTATTGTATCGCTTGCATTACTTATTGAAGCAAACATTTGGCTTCAGTTCAACACCTTTTTTTAATGATGGTATTGGAAGGTTACTGCAAAAGGTAGAGCAACTGTAATCAGCTTGAATTTATAATACTTAGTGTCTCAAATCTCACTTTCGTTGGTTCCACTAGATGAGAGAACACCCACCATAGTTTCATATCATACTTACAGCCAGACAGACAGACAGACAGACAGATAGACAGACTGACATTGACATCCAGAAAGCTGCACTGCCAGTCTTGCTAGAATATGGTCCATAGCTTCCTCACTTTTTTTGTTTTTTGATATTTAGAGTATTTGTTTTTCAGTCCGTTAATCATTGTGTGCCTTTCGCTCTTGTGTGTTTTGTCCTAAGGGGCTGACCACAGATAGGCAGACATTTCTTTCCACAACTGTTAAGAAATACAGCATACTGTTGCCCGGCTCTCTCACAGCTGTACTTTTGTGCAGATTTCTTCTTTGGCTGTCAGGCCTCTTCAGATTATTTGCCGGTTGCACTTCAGGTTTTTGATTAGAGTCATCGCCACAGGTAGTTATAATGTGAATCACAGTGGCATCGCATGTGTGCATCCTCAAGGCGCTCCGCTGAACGGTAGACTTTTAAAGAGGGAAAAAAATACAGGAGATCACACTAAGGCGTATACCGATTTGACTTTTTTCCATCTGTGTTTTCTTGACTCATTGCCCTGCTGTTAGGTGTTCTGGGATTTTTACATTTGTTGCCTTCAAAATATTCCCCTTTCTTTTCACATTTAGTTGTGTATCATATTTATTTATCTCCACAACAATAATCTGAACCTGGTGGATAAATGAATCTCCTTATGAAGAGTGGATCATTGTTTTCATTCCATGGTAAAATCGTAATGTAGTATCTTGGGAAAAGCACACATCTGGATTTGTGCATTTTGGATTGAATGGACATGATTTAAGTTTACTGCAAAACCTCATGAACTGGACCCAATTTCCACAGAAAGTCGAATCTTAACCGTTCCCCAAGATATGTGAGTGAAGCAGCGTCCATGCTGCAACCCAAACTCCCTCCCTTTAAACTAATTACATCCACGTTGAACTACTAATTAATAATATTGTCAATCGAAGTAGAATGAGCACAAAGTTAGTTTTTATTTCAGACATAATGTTCTTTCTACTTTGATAGACTAGAATAAGAAAGGAAAACTAAATGATTTTATTGAATATGAAATATGCTAATATGGTAGATTTGAAGCCACTTTTTTGTTGCTTTCCCCTTTTTCTTCGTCAGCTATGACATTACCAGTCTTTCAGACCGCTTTGCTCACAGCTCATCAAATTTTACAGGAGCCATTTTGAGTGACTAGACAAAGTAGAATGTGGGTTGGATTGAGCGTGTGGGTTTGTGACCCGGGGTGCGTATGTTCCAGGACTTGGCTTGGTCGAGTGCCCAGGAGAGCAATCCTGCCAGTTCGACCGTTTTTCAGCACAGAGTAACTTTTTACATTCTTCAGATTTGACACAAAATCAAATTTGCCAACATTTTTATTTTTTTTATTTTCACTGTCTGCGAATTTAGAACCATGCACACTTGGATAAATTCTGTTGGTTACTCTAAATCCACGATATCTGAAGACCGATCTCTGAAGAATTCAGCATCAAAGTCTCGCCGCTTGTATTATTTCCTCCTGGCTGAAATTACAACCTTTAATCTGTGATATCTCTCAGTCATCTGTCATTTGAATATGATTTCGTAATTTCACAGCAGTTTTTAGTAGCTAAAGGCACATGTTTTTATAGTGTCTAGCCCTGGCTCCATGTTGTGTAGTTTTTTCTTCTTTGGCTCGGACGTGTTTGACATTGATTCAGCGAGGCACTTTGATTCCTGCACAGTTTTCCACTTGTGGAGGACAACAGTCACCGCCGTTATTGACGTGGTTGTATGTTTGTGTTTTTTTTTAAACACACTTTCATCCGGAGTGGATTTTGACAGCTAGGTCACACGTGATTTTTTTTCCTCTGCACTTCTTGCAGTCTTACTAAATAAAAATCCTTGCCTTAACACACATGTTCAGTTCCAGCTTTGGGGCAGGGCTGTGTGGCTGAAAGTCAGCTGAAGGCAAAATAGTGATTGTGAGCTTTTTTTTTTTTGGTCAGCGTGCTATGTGGAATATCACCCCAGGTTTGCTAGGTGTTTAAAATCCAGCACCGCTCACTGGAACACTACTTCTCCCTTCAAGCTGACTGTTGATTCTGACGGCACCAACTAGAAAAACCCTATTGCTCCTGCGGAACAGACACAAAAGCATCCACCCTTTGCTCTTCTCCGCGTTGAGACGAGATGTTCTGCCGCGGGCCCCGCAAGTGAGAGAACCGGCAGATAAAACGTGCAGTGATAATGAAGGCAGCAGTGGCCCAGGTCTGTGTGTTTTATTTCTGGGGCTGAGGAGGGCGCACAGCCCCGCCGGCACACTGCTGCCGAAGCTGAGCCCCAGTGTAGATGGCGGCAGCGCGGTAGAGGATGCTCCGTTTGGAGGGATATTGATTTCCTCTGCGATCTGTGTGTATTTTTGGGAGGCCTGTGTGCCGGGATGGCCTCTGCCCCGTGACTCACTGATGGAGACTAGTGCTTGAGCGCCGGCCTCAGGCTCTGTGAGGCCTCCAAGGAATAGCTCCCCCCCCCCCCTCTCTGTGGGAAGGGGCAGAGGGTAGAGGGCACCAGCATGCTTAAGCAAATCTGCCGCTGTTGTTCTCCCTCCTCGCTGCATGCTCTCACCTTAGAAGCAGCGGCACAGCTCGAGTCAGGGAGGGGGGATGGTGTGAATATGTAAAACAAAGAAAATGTGAATTCCCATGTACTTATTTGTTATTGGTTCTCTGTTTTCCCTCAAACCACAATCAACCATTTTGTACTTGGAAATCTGCCTGTGTGAAGCGGCGAGCGTTGCTGTATGTTCTCATAGATGGTCAGGGTTTTCTTTTTTCTTTTTTTTTTTACAGAGCACAGCTGCGATCTTGCCTCCTTGTTGTTGTGTGATTGACTGTCCTTCCAATAGCGAGTGAACATATGATTAGTGGAGCTGCTCACTGTTCTCCTGCAGCTGTCACATCACATCTCCCTGCTTTTAATTCTCCCTCGCTGTTCTTTGCATTTACCCCTTCACGTGACTCGATTGCCTGGTTAACTTGGCGTTCTGTCTTGCTCGAAGAACTAGTAGTAGCAGTCATTTCGAATCTGCAATGTAAATGACGTTGGAAACTTTATTAATTGTGTGCCAACTTCTGTCGGTGAGACTTGGTGCCGGGGCTGGAGGCCTCAAGATGAGATGTTCGTTTACTTCCATTTAACACCCCCTTTCCCCTCCTTTCCTCCCCTGTCGGTTCTGGCAACCAGAAGGAGAATGCAGGAAAATATAAACTGTTATTGTTAAAATGTTTGTTTGCAAAGAACTTTCATCTTGTAAGGCAGCCCACCCTCCACAGGATTTGAAATCAGTTGGGCTTTGCTTTCATGTCCGTCCCCTGACAGTTCCATCCTTTTGTATCGCAAGTCAATGAATATTCAGGGGTTCCTCCTCGGGGCTTGTGTACAATAAAAGAGTCAACGTCACGAAAGTTTCTTTGCAAGCTCCCCTCCCTTTATGTCTTGAGTGCTCTGTTTTGAAATAAACACAATTGTTGATGTTTGTGGAGTGCAATTACTTTGCAGCTAATGAGTAAGAGATGTAGATGTTGTTTTGTTCCGACTTTGTAATTGATGTAATTCAATTTGACAATAAAAAACGATTTGTAATGTTCCCTTGATATAGTGTTGCTTATTGTTTTTTTTTTATTATTATTACAGGTCAACCAGATCCAGAAGACTGTTATCGACCCTTTGAAAAAGTAAGTGGCTTTAATTCTTTAGGTTTTTTTAATTTCCTGCTACATTTTTTGGGGGTTGACAAAATATTTCTCAGACCAGGATCAAATAGTTGTCGGCTAGTAGTTTTTCACACAATTAAGATGCATCATAAAATTACTGGGAAGTATTTCAAAGTTGTAGTGTAGACCAGTTTTTTGTGGCTTAATGTTCCAGGTGTGGTGAATCCATATGACAAGCTGGGCAGATGGAGGTCGAGTGTAAGCCTTGTAACATTTTTTTATGAGTTGACCCAGCTCATACACTGGTAGTACTGGACCACAGGAAGGTCTGAAGTGCTCCAGATTGTTAAAAAATGAACCGGGGAAGTGAGTGGTGCTGCTGTGGTGGTAGCGCGTCTGGAAGAAAGTTTATTTGGTTCTCATTCCTAATACTCGCCCCCATTTCAGGAGGCAGTGAATACGATTCCGTTTCTTAAGCCTCACTTTTTCAAACATGCACATCCTCCCTCTCTCTCTCTTTCTCACACACACACACACATACACACACACACACACACACACACACACACACACATGCAAAGCAGAGGTACTGAAGGGAGTGGCTGGACTATCCCACCCTTCTTCCGGAGCGCTTGTTAAGGTTGTGCTTCCTCCTCTTGGCTCCTCCCAGGAGATCATACATACGCTAGTTAAGTGAGCATGTGCGTATGTTTCTATTGCAAGTTTATGTTCAAACCCAAGAAGCTTGTAAGTTGATTCTTTTTTTAAATAACCAATGTGAAGAAATCCCTCTGTAAAACAAATATTTTGGGTTAGTGTGTGTATGTGTGTTAAGCCCCCTTTTTTTTTCCTTGTGTGCTCTGGTGGCGGAGCAATGACAGGATGGAATGGTTCTAATTTCCTCTTCCTGGTGGGCGGCAGGCGGACGTGTGGGCAGGCTCAGAATATGGCAAAGGGCCCAGCTTCCTGGGCCCAGAGCCGTGGATTGGTTGAGGAGGAGAGCTGTCTCAGGACAGTGCACACTCTCATACAAACATACAGGCACACAAACGCCAACCCAGATTTTGGAGGGGGTAAAAAAAATATGGTATTTTAGACCATAAAGTTAGGCATTTGCGTGGATCTGAAATAGAGCACAGGAAGTACGTCCATAAACCAGTTTTGGAGGCAAATAAAACCAACCTCTTATTTACCTTTTCCCCCCCTCCTTAAAAAACAGAACTATTAATTATTAGTTTTATTAGTGTCTTCTTTAGAAAACTGAGACAAAAGCTGCTATACTTTAAGGCATCCATTAAGATTCCATTAGTCCATCACTAATGAATATTTTTCATTGTTTACTTTGTCTCCAAATACTCTGTCGGGGGTCTTGTGTCTTCTTGGAGGAAATTAGAGAAGAGTTGAAAAGGAGAACGTAAATGTTAATGGAAGAACCTTGAATGGGTTGTGTGTGTGTGTGTGTGTGTGTGTGTGTGTGTATTTGTACGTATGTGTGTTGGTTACGTGTGTTATTGCCATTTAACGTTTTTGCATCCTTAATATACTTGGCTTGTAAAATGTACAGTAAACAAGTAGAGACCCCCACCTCTCCCCGCCACGTCTCTTCCTCTTCCTCGGGCCCAGACGTGAAATGTGTCCACTCAGCAGGGTCGCTCAATTACATCACTGTGTTTATATCAGGGGAGGGGGGGGAAGTGTGTGGGCATTGAGGCATTTGTGTCATCCAGGCCTGCTAACCTAGCCCTGTCTGCTTCGTTTGCTCTTTTGGGTGAGACAGAAGTCAAGCCTGTTTTGAGACCTCTGCCCTTGGTTGAGCTATGACTACAGAAGCCACATGATTCGCCTCTCGGTCGGAGGAAGACGTGGTTTGAGGAGCTTCAAATGTTTGTAATAGAAGTTCAGGTTCGTTCCCATGGTGTTTGCGATGCGGTTATCTACCTTTTTTTTGTTCTTATCTGGTGTATCGTGTATCCAGGCTGCCTGAGGTTTGATCAACAAAAGGCAAGTTGCAGCAGATCAGACTTTGCTTCTGAGACGAAGGAGGTTCTGCTGGCATGTACATCACAACCTTCCTGTGGCCCACTGCTCCTAAACCATTTATCCCCAAAAAATTAGATTAAAAACTGGCCATGTGATGTAAGCTTCACGTGGTCTTCGGTCTTCATCTGATGCTGTGACACTTTTAGAGGTGTTTTTTTTATACAGTAGTGAGTTATGAGATGGTGATAGTCAAAAGCCAGGCTGCTAGACTGAGGGTGTCTCAACCAGACTTGGGCTTGGCTGGAGCGTCAGACTGGCCTGGCTGTGGATTGGCAGCGGCTCATAAACACACTCTCTGGTCCACATGCTATTTCCATCCAGCCTGTTCACCACACCCCGACCTGTCACATGGACAGCGGTGTGACCTTGGCCCCCGGTGCAGCCCTTAACCAGCGCGAGACCTCACCCAGACGAGGCTAACCGCAAATGCAGATAGATGGTAGTTGTCCAGGCAAGGTCGGGACATCGAGGGAAATGTCCAGTAGCTATCATTACAAAGTACAGTCTCCTTCAACCAGGACCACTGCTGCATTCTTGTGTGGGAGCCTTTGACACAGCTGAGTCACTGTAACGTCTGGACGCGGAGCCCTGAAAGTAAGTGAGACATCAGCATCCAGCGTGGGAAGGACAGGAATGGGTTAACAAGCAGGCTTTGGGTCTAGCTATTCCGCCTTTCAGCGCCAGGACGGCAGCGGCCCTTAAGTCTCTCATTGTGCTGAAACATAGTAGATGCTGGCGGTATTTGTTCCCACTTTAGAGCGCCACGGCATCATGGTGTGTAATGAGGAAATTGCTCCGTGCTGGCAGGTGAAGTGTGCTCGTGAGAATGCGATCGGCCTTTTGTGTCATCTGAACGTTGGTTTGCCGCTGCGTTGTCATCAACCAATAGCGTCGGAGAGCAGTCATGCCTCGGGGCGGTTACATAATCCCTTGGCACTTCAAGTATGTGTACACTGGAACAGATAGTAGACTTGAGGATCGGCATCCACCCCTGCCATAAACTGGGTCAAAGTGGTATTTTATAAATAGTGGTGGAGCGTGGGCCGCGGGGATGGGCTGAGCTGAGCTCCGTGATGTCACTCAAAAACGCTAGACGCAAGACCACTCCTTGCTCAACTTCCTGTAGGAAACAATCCCTGCTTGTCTGAGGCTTCTGAGCTTCAGTTCGCGTCACTTTCGACTCGCCCCCCCCCCCCCCAGCAGCAGCCCCTCCAGTAAGATCGGGGAGATACAGCCGCAATCTAGGTATTTCACAATCCACTCTGGTTCTCAGTGGTTCCCTCATCTGCTGCACAGAGCAGGGCAAGGGTTGGCATGGAGAGCAACGTAAATCATGAAGCCCACACAGTTTTGTGGCTAATACCGCTATGGGCAGCAGAGGCGCACATATTAAACTATTGTAGTAGTGTGCCTACACAGTTGATGCAATGCTGTAAATGAGTCATTCAAAAAAGCTCTCTCACTCTTCATTACGAGTGTTTTTTTTATTACTGACTCACATGTAGCCGACACCTGTGTGAATAATCTCATGGCCTGGTTTTTAATAACACCGTCACTGGTTTGTATATTTTAGAAAGGCCAAAAAAATGTGTTTTCTTAATGTTCAGCGTGTTATGTCTCCTTTGCTATTAATTTGTTTATGACTGCTGGGATTTTAATAACCTCTCATGCTGTTATGTTTTTTCCAATTCACACACACGTGGTGTATTCTCTCTTTTTATAAAATGAATGAAAATGCATAACCAACTCAGTCCAACCAAGTAAAGCTGGGAAGAGACTTTGAATCTGTAGTTTACCTATCATCCAGGTATGTTTTTAATAAATATTATGGGGTTGAATATTTACTAGATACAGTATCCTGCTTCCCATTAAAGGCAGCCACAAACCAGCGCAACAAGTCCCAGGATGGAGCTCAGACTCCTGTTGCTAAGTTACAGATGAGTGTTTCCCTATTTTTAGTGCCGAAGACTAGGATTCTCGTTGCAAGAATATATTTTCATTTGGAATATGATAATTGTCACAAAATGAATTGTTTCATGCCATTTTGAACTACAGTAATTAGATAATAGATTAGAGGAAGCTTAATGCAGAGCTGTCCTCTGGGGGTTTGAGAGTACCTCTACAATAAGATGTTGAGGGGAGGGATTTTATTAATTCATAATGACTTTTATCAAGATAGGATGCCATGCCGTATGCATGTCTACAAATATCGTGGAAGAAAAGCTGTTTTAATTATTTCGGTAACTCCAGTTTCTCCCAGAAAATTCTGATTTTTTTATTTTTTATTGTTTCCCATTTGAGTGCTCAGGCGTGTCTGGGTATCTATTTTTTGCTGGTATGTATGCACACTTGTGTGTGCTTTGTTTGGCGCCCTATTGGTTGTGTCAGGGATGTCTAAGGTTGTCTGTGTGCCGGTTTATCGCAGGTACGGCGGCGTCTTCCCCAGCCTCAACATGGCAGTGAAGCGCCGGGAACAGGCACTGCAGGACTACAAACGCTTGCAATCCAAAGTGGAGAAGTACGAAGAGAAGGAGAAAACCGGACCCGTTATGGTCAAACTACATCAGGTACTGTGACTTTTAAAGCGTGCACGTGTTAATCCACAGCGGTGCTCCCTCCATCTGCAGGGGGTCAGAGTTCACTTGCTCTTACATGTTGCATGTATTGTGAATACGGCGCAATACGTGGAAAAAGACACAAATGCTGACTGGATATGAACAAAAATAGTTGAGCACATGCATACTGTACATGTGCGATCCTTCACCCACGCAAGCTACCAGGCTCTCAAGTAGTGCCTTTTCAAAAAGGCACTGCTGCACATCTACAGGCACGTAATTGAGAATTGTAGACACACACACACACACACACACACATACACACACCGTGAGGCCACTACACATTCACAGATAGCGCTGCAGCGTTGCCTATGCTATTGCCTCCAACACATCCTCACATGGCGAGCCACCCACACACATTGAGAAAAGCACTGTCAGGGGAACAAAGCCTTGAAGAGGCCCCTACATCCCTGCCCTTTGAGTCCCCGTGCACTTAAAGAAATTATCCTGACAAAACACTCGCATGCCATTTTAACTGCCATGTGTAAAGAAAACTTAAACCATAATGCAGTAGATAAACAATATGTTGTTGTTTTTAATAGAGCGACTCCCCCCTCCCCCCCTTAATAAAAAAATTCTCACCCTCTCACACATATTCATTGTGCATTCCATAACTCCATGCCTACAGTAGACATCCCACTAATACATTCACACACAGATCAGTGGTGCTGGAGTCCACTCACAGCCAAGTCTGCCCACATAACCCACTCCTCCTCACTGTGGTCGTGATTACAGCCTTTTTTTCTCTCTTTTTTTTTTTTGCACTGCTTCTCCGTGGGAATTAAGCAAATATCTTTCTGAACAATAAGAACGAAACCAAAGATGGCTCCAGTGCAAAAAAATACTTGTATATTTGTAGGTATTTGTTTTTCTAAAAAATCCACTTTTTTTGTGGGAAATTCAAACGTGATGGTGAAACGACGGGATGTTATGTAAAGTACAAAGTGATAGTGACCGATGGTGACCGGTTGATTTGTTTCCTCTCTCCCGTCCACGCCCCAGGCCAGAGAGGAGCTCCGGCCGGTCAGGGACGACTTTGATTCCAAGAACAAGCAGCTGCTGGACGAGATGCCCAAGTTCTACCACAGCCGCATCGACTACTTCCAGCCCAGCTTCGAGGCTCTCATCAGGGCACAGGTTAGTGATTCCCCTCCCCGGAGATGCACGGACAATAAGGCGCACGCACGCACGCACACACCCACTCCACAGTGTCTGTTACGCCCTCTGAGCGTTGATTAAACAGTGGATAAAGTGTCTGATGGAAGGGAGTGTATAATCCTGGCAGTCTGTCTCCCTCCACGCTGTCCTAATGTGATTAACCCCCAGTGACGGCCCACACTGCTGCCTTTAGCCCAGGAAGGCCTCGTCTGTCTGGCTCCACTGCAGCCCTGCAAGTCATCCTCTAACCTGGAGCTTCTCTTAAAGCAGCTGGGCGTCTCAAGTTAGCGCCACCATGTCCCCCTCCCCCCCCTCCCCAGACCTGCCTGGCCATGTCATTTCCTCTTTGGGACAGCCACTGGCACACTCCTAATTAGTAAACCAGATTATCCTAATACCAATTATGGAGTTATTTATTTTACTTTGAACTTAAAATGAGCAATCGGTTATAACCAACATGTAACATTTCCACTAATCTGAGCTCTTATATCTCTTTTTAAGGTTAAATCACCTACCATTTATACCTGGCTTTGCATGGCACAATATTAATCACGCTGTTTTATTCCATCTACATCGTCTTTATTCATGTAGCGCAGGCACATGAATGAACATTTACACATGTTTATACACACACACAGAGAGCCCCACGTGGGTGGCCAGTGGTCCAGTGGACCTCCTCCCCAGCCTTGCTGCATGTGCTTGGTTTCATCCTCCACTCCCAGCCGCTGTTGCTGCTCGCCTCCCAGCAGCAGAAGGAAACGGCACAAGGCTTCCTTTGTTGCAAGCCTTCAGCTTCGCTAACGCGAGTCCCGTCCAGAAACTGTCAGTGGGACACTTGGCCTGACCTGTCCACCTGTACAGATGTTGAAGAATTAAGACATTGTCTCGACTTCTCCCTCGATGTCTTGAGTTTAGCTTTCTCTGCATGCATGTGTTCAGTTAAAAAAAACACTCCTTTCGTCTGTTGATTTCCTTTGTTTCCCAGTGTTTTAGGACTCACTGGATACATTAATTATTCATTATTTGTGTAGGCTAAAAAGGTCAGAGTGTAACCTCTCTGTATTCATATGAAGCAGCTGGGACTATGGTATGTTAAACTGTCCAGACAGAAGCCATGTAATTTAAAGCTTTAATCAAACACTCCTTTCTGTGTCGTAGGTGGTCACAGGCTGCGTTTACTCCTCGTGGTGACTGGACTAATTGTAATAGTGGAGTAGTCTTTGCTACAGAAGAGCTCTCAGACACTGATCTGGTGTACATTATCATCACTGGTCAAATGGGCATTTCCGATGGTCCTTTCAACCAGGCATTTTGGAAAAAGAAATGATATCCGCTTTACCCCCACAAACAGCAGTAACCCAATACTTAGGGCCCACTCGTGTGGTTTAGGTGGCAAACGTCGGTGTAAACACACAGAGGTCTCTTCAGGCGGAGCACATAAAGAAAAAAAAGCTTGTACAAGGTGGTTTACAATCTTGTCCTTTTGTTTTCCTTTGGTCTGACAGTGTCAAATGTGTTCATGACAGAGTGAGACTAATGTTATTCCTGTATAAGATGCATGACTCCTAGTTATTTCCAGCTTGACCTGTCCCTCACTTTGCTGTGAGTCTTAGATGACCAGTAAGCGTTTCTTGGTTGGTCTTGCTGTTTTTGGCCTACAATTGGAGATCATTTCACATCATGCCCCCTTAAGAGCATCATATGCATCTCTTCATGAATAAATATTGAGATGTGTGTATGTGTGTGTGGGTTTCAAGGAGTTGTATTTCCCCGTACTTTCATTTTCTGCCTACTCTTCTGGAGTCTTGTAATGTGATTAAAGTCTATTAATCATCAAAGCAACTCTCTAGGGAGCCTGACTCATGAACTAAGGGGAAGAAGCAGGGGTGGGAAGTGTCAAGAAAGCTTTCAGTGAACACTCTATCTCTTGTTCCGATTGGGAGAGAAAAGCAGGGTCACTACCCACTGAAGTGCTGGGTTTTTGGGGGCTTTGTCGGAGTTGTTTGATATCCGTAGGCTCCCGCTTCTCCTTTCAAATCACTTCTCATTAGCGGGGTTGAGACCGGCAGCTTCAGGCCAGCGTGAGTAAAGGCTAGGTTAGATTGTGTGTTTGCATGTGCTGGAGTTTATCGTCTAAGAAAGGCCTTTTGGATCGACCCTCTCGAGTCTCTATCAGAGGACAGAAGGGACTACTCTCTCTTTTTTTCTGCTCCCCAGGTTGTCTATTTCACTGAAATGTACAAGATCTTCAGCGAGTTAACGGACCAGATTGACCAGGCAGGGCTGACTGATGAGCAGAGGGAGAGGGAGACCGAGGCCAAGCTCAGCGAGTTGCGTGCTCTGTCCATTGTCGCCGACGACTGAGGGAGGAAATCCGAAAAAACGAGGAAGGGCTCCTTTCATGCCCCTCTGAATGGATCGCAGTCTTTTCAGGCTCCTTCTTGCAGCTCCAAACGGACATCAATGGCCTTAACCTGTTATCTGATTGTTTCCTTGCGGCCTCCTCTCCCCTCCTCCTCCCCTTACAGAGACTCTCTGCAACTCAAAGCAGCTGAAATGCCACATTAACTAAGCCATCAGCCAAGTGCATCATTATAAGCCAATATGTTGTTTTCATTTCTTTTTCTTTATTTGGTAAAAGGAATGAAGCAGTTCTTGTCAGAACTCATTAACAGGGTTACACTTGTTGGTTTCAGAAATGTCTATAACAATTTGTCTCGTAAGCAGGAAATGAGCAAGAAAATGTTTTTATTAGTCACATCTGCAATGTCACTAACAATCTGTGAAAGCGTTTTTTTTTTATTACCGAGTTTACTACAGACTGAATGTTGTGTAACGTACTGTAGGCTACCGGCAAGACTAACGTGTGTCTGTGTTTTGGCCTTTGCTGGTTATGTCTAAGGTTAGCTCTGTGCCATGTGGTGTGAGGGCCGTTTTCTTTTTTAATGGGGTTTACAGGATGGTGTCGGTTAACATCACCTGTACATAATGTGCCTACTGTCCTGACTGTGGATGTAACAGGAAAAACTAACTTGAGGGAAGTGAGTTGTGGCATTGAAAGGTCAATGTTGCTGTCGAAGTCTAATTGTTGTCCAAAAACAAAAGGTCTGGTGCTCCCTCTAGTGGAAAATACGAATCATGACACACCATCTTCCTTTTTTTTGTTCACAGCATCCATCCTTTGTTGCATTGTTGGTGGTTCACGTTGTCTGTTAGCAAAGAGCCTCCTCATAGAGAGTCCTTTTTCTCTGTAGCCTTTATACCGGGATGGAAGTCAACTTTCTAGGTCTTTCCTTGTGATTTTGGACCAAATCATAGTGTCATTGCACTCAGTTATTTCCACCTTTTTATCAAGTACTGCCTCATTATGATAAACACACTACATGGTGATGCATACACACCAATCACTCCCTTATCATGTTCGTGGATTTGTATTCTTTATGGTGTCATACCAAGAAGTTGATTATTTATTATTTGAAAATTATAGAAACAAATTCTTAGTTGATTGACCGTCTGTTCTGTTATGTTTGACTTCCATGTATTAATGAAGGGTTTTCTCAATAATTAACAGTTTTAAGTAGATTTTTTTAACACAACTAAGTGAATGCTTTAATTTAAGAGTGGGTTTTATTTTAGGTTTTTGAAACGTTAACACCACAATCTGTTAAATGACATGTTTTTTTCAGCCGTCGTCTCGATGTTTAGTCAATCATGAAATAAATTAACTGAGAAGAGCAACTGTGTTTACGATCTCTACTGTTTTATCGTTGCCCTGTTGAGCCTCTGAAGGGCTCGGGGTGAATGCAGGAGTTGTTACAGAATTTAAATCACACACGAGATCATCAGTTCCTAATCTTTATTTTGTTCAGTTTCACTTCACTGGAATTAGTCAGTAGTGTCCAGGCAGCAAATCCCAACAGAAGCAGTATGTACAGTTTTTTATTAACGCATCATTGCTGCTTTAACCCTCATTAGTTATGATTTAATTTCAAGTGTAGGAGGACGAGCTCACACTAGTTTATGAAATCTTCCAGAGCAGATTAGAAAAACACATGACCACCGAGCTAGAATAAAGAGTGTTCATGAGAAGCTTATATCATGGTGATCCAAGGGCCCAACAGCTGTGAAACACACCTACAGTTAATGCAAGTTCTATGAGCGACAACGTCCCTTTTTAGAAACCCTTGTGTGGGACGAGGATCAGAACACGGTGTGGATTAAATGTCTTTAACCTAACAGTTCTGCAGGTTGCCTCTGAATAACCTCTTGATCTCTACGGCTAGACAATAATTTATTCATCAGTAAAATCTCCCAGTAAACTCTGAATTAGTGACAAAGACGACGCTGAGCTAGGAATTTAAAACAAACAAACAAAACCAATATTCAAAATACCAATATTCCAAAATATATACAATTGTATATTTTAAAATAAGGCACTGCTGGACGTTTAGGATTTGTCCCCTTTTTAAGTTTTCCCTCATTGGAGACCAGTAACCTTCTAGTGTACTGTGAGTTACAGGGTGGCGTCCCTCAGACGGCCGTCTTGCTGTACATGCTTGATATCTGTTCCTGAAAGGTCCTGCGGATGTCGGCGCGTCTGCTCTTCAGCGTGGGGGTCAAGAGGCCGTTGGCGATGCTGAACGTCTCCGGATGCAAGTAGACATCCTTCACCTGACGGGGAGAGAAAGGTACGACTTAAAAATCACACCACGATTCAGATCTGGGATGTTCTACGCACGTTTGAAACCAGGGTGAAACGCCTCACTTGTTCGAAGGACTTGAGCCCCGCCTCCTTCCCCACAGCTTTCATGTCCTCTACTACTGCTTTCGCTAAGTCCTGTTGAAACCAATCGCTGTCAGTTATTCTGGGATACAGTGATGTGAAATGTTTCTGTTCTGATGTGGTTTAGATGACGTACTGGATTCTGGCACAGCTCCTCGTAGGCTCCCACGAACCCTCGGCCTTTAGCCCAGTCCACAAACACCTCGGGGTCGGGCACAACTATGCCGATGAGGTAAGACTGGTGACGGGAAATACAAGAGGTAATCAGAAAAAGTCTTCGTTCCGCAGCAAATGTTTTTAAATCTAGAAACCGTGAATCGTCGTACCTGTAAACTATCTCCGTGCACGAACACCTGCAGCACGGGAACGCAGCGCATGTAGACGTTCTCTATCTTCTCCGGAGCGATGTACTCTCCCTGGGACAACTTGAAGATGTGCTTCTTCCTGTCGATGATGCGTAGCGTCCCGTTCTGGCGGCGGGAAAGCAGAGACGTACACGTTTAAAAAGAAAAAAAAAAGACTAGAATAATTCTAATTATTCTAGTTATAATTAGTGTCTTACTGGAAGCCACTGGCCCACGTCGCCGCTGTGCAGCCAGCCGTCGCTGTCCAAGGCCTCGGCCGTCCTTACCGGGTCCTTCAGGTAACCTCTGAACACACTGGGGCCGCTAATGCAGATCTGACGGGCCACCAGACGCGTCAGCAAGGGTGTGACATCATCTGATGTATAATCTTAAAGAGCATCTCACCTCTCCGTCGCCGTTCTTGGCGTAGTAGTTCATATCGGGGATGTCTACCAGCTTCACCTTGGCGCAGGGCAGCGGTGCACCGACGTGACCTGACAGACACATCCACACACCGGCTGCTGAGGACGGCTTTAACCGCAGATTTAGGAGGAAAGACGTGAGGAATCGGAGGGCGGCTCACCTGCGCTCCAGTCTCCCGGCATGGAGAAGGTGCAGCCTGCCGTGCACTCCGTTTGGCCGTAGCCCTCAAAGATCAGACAGCCCAGCGTGGCTCTGAGGAAGGAGAGCACGGTGGGGGAGATGGGCGCCGAGGCGGTCAGGGCGAACCGCAGGTTCCCTCCTAAACTGGCCTGAAACACAAGAGATGCACCAAAATGTAATATCATATTGTGCAACATTCCAGTTTTCAACCTAGACCATATTTCCCTGTCTGCATCTAGCGCACTGAGCCAAAATCCTTCAGCGCGCCGAGCTTCTCCAATACACTCCCACCGGACCCATATGCTCCGGGTGACTTTGGCATCGATTACTGGAAGAGTTGTGCGTCTCTTGTAAAGTTTGGACACGAATATGGTGACTATTTGCTGGGGCTGCTGGTCGTCGTGTACCACTGTGTTAGGTGCTGTGGAAAAACTGTCAGACTGAAAACCAAAAGGAAAAAAAGCTGTTTTTGTGAGGCCTACAGCTAATTAACTGGGAAAAAAATGAAATAAAATGCAGCTTCCAGCACCTGAATCCTGTTGAACACCAGCTTGTCCCACAGACTGTTGTTGCGTACGACCCCGCTGCTGAGCTCCGCCTGCTTCCTCCTCACGGCGTAGTGAAGCAAAGCCCGTCGCAACGGAGACGTCACGGAGCCCAGGATCTTCACAGAAATAAAAACAAAGGTTATGAATCATGATCCGACAGAGACTTATTGTGCCTGGTATCTATTTACCGACCTTGTCGTAGATGCGATTGAGTAAACGAGGCACAACGGGAAAGAAGGTGGGTTTGAGAGTTTTAATGTCGTCCATGAGGAGAGAAATGTCGCCTTGGTAGAATCCCACTCTGGCCCCGTGGCAGAACATGGACACCTGCGACAGAAATACACCGAATTCACACACAAACGTACGCTGCCAACAAACAAAAGAGTCTTACAAACGAGGATCCGCTACCTGAATCATCCTCTCAAACATGTGTGCCAGCGGCAGGTAGGAGATCGACACATCCTCTTGTCGGATCACAAAGGAGCCCTGAGAGGAAAACGAGAAATAAAGTGAGCAAAGCACAGGGGAGAGATTAAACTCCGGCGGCGGGCTTACGGCGAAGCCTCGCAGGCAATCAAACACGCTGTATGGCTTTTTCAACAGCAGTTAGATCAGTGCAATCTTTATACAGGGGGGGGCAATTAGTTAAAGTACTTTCCCGGCGTCGGGGGCAATCAAACAGTCAATTAATCATACCATTAGACACAGCGGGGAGAGGGACAGTTCTGGGATACAAAAGACACAAGCAGGTGGGAAGTGATGGAAGCCGAGAGGCTGTTCTCAATTAGACAAGGAGGTGGAAGTGTAGACAGACCTCCAGGATCTTAATGACAGAGGAAGTGTTGGAGGCGATGTTGCCGTGGGTGATCATGGCTCCCTTGGGCTTCCCTGGATAAATAAACAAGACATTACAGCAGTGCCCTGCAGCAGCAGAGGGGAAACTGCAGCGGTGCATAATAAAAAGAAGACGGGTTGTTAGCGGGCACTGAAAGGACACGTCGCTAACGAGGCCCGGCGACGTGGAGACGTATGAAACCGGGGCGGCTTACCTGTGGTGCCGCTGGTGAAGCAGACCACGGCCAGGTCCTGAGGCTGGGGAGGCTGCGGGCGACAGAACGTGAGACCGTGAGCTTCCTCCACCCTTAATTAAAGTCCTGCTTACCAGTGTGTTAGTGACATCGAATGGGATCGGGTGGAAAGCTGTCATCGGGGCGTTTAGAGAGGGGGCTTGTCTATTTACTGGAACCGGTTTGATGTGGCGACGTTGCAGCTGAGAGTCGGTAAACTCACCACGGGATCTTTGAGGTTCTGCCTTCCCAGCTCCTAACATGTGGACAAAGAGGAGTCATTCGTATCAATTTGCATATCACCACTGATGCCTAAATTATAAAGGGGCTGCATTTATAATGAGGCTGCATTATAGGGTATTTAGTCCTCCTCCTCCCCCCCCACTCCCCCTCACCATGAGCTCCTCCAGTTTCAAAACCTCCACCTCGCAGCTCTTCGCCCTCGCCACGAAGGCGTCGCTGAACTCGTTGAAGAGAACCAGGCAGGAGAGCTTCGGCGTGACGCCTTGCTCCTTGTTCTCCAGCAGAGCGGCCGCCTTCTCCTCCCGGTCGCAGATCACCAGAGAGATCTCCGCTGAGAACGCAACCGACGAGACCAGTTACCGTACAAACAGACTGCAGTTTTCCAGAATCAAACATTTCTAAAACTCTTCTCGAGCAATAATCCAGCAGTTTTAAATCACACAACTGCACTTTGGGTCCGTAAGTACAGTATTATGCTTTTGCCATTTTCTACTCCAGTATACTAATATGACTATGCATTTAAAGATTTAACATTTAAAACATTTATTGTCTAAGTTAAAACGGTGATTTGCAACCTTTTTTACTTTTAATACATCGTGAAAAAGCACCATTAATGAAGTTATGTTTTACTCCAATGTGTCTGCACAACTGGTACTTTTCCTTTTAATCAATTACATTTGGCTTATATTATCTACTTACATTCACTTTAGTAGTGCAGTTGTAGTATTTTGAAGTAGTATGTATTATAAGTATTTTATTTTTTAAGTATAAGGGTCTGAGTTCTTGTTCCACTGCTGTTTCCAACAGGTTTAGCTAATAATCTCCTATATTATCTCAGATATTATAATACACACAGTTTGCAGGACTCTTAGTCTCTAAAACAATATTCTGGGAGAACGATCACTCCGTATTGTTCACCACTTAATTTGACTTGATATGAGAGGCTGGCAGACAAATGTTTACATTTTTTGGTGTACTGTTCCTTTAAATAATCATACAATCCCATTAATCCCGTGCAGGTTCTGCTCACCCAGGTTGAGGATGTGGACCATGGCCTCCAGCCCCAGCGTGTCATACAGCGGCACCACCGCCATGGAGTAGGTGTAGCAGGCCAGCTCCGCGATGATCCACTGTGGCCAGCAGAGGGAGACAAAGCAGCACCGTTGGACTCCTTTCCCAGCATAATCGCACGCTTACCGAGTGCGTACTTGTGGAGTTAAGCATCCAAACATCGGGGAGTCGTGCACGGTAATGTAGATCATAATGCATTTCATATTTCACAAAACAAACAAAAGACAACGTTGGAAGCAATAAACGGCACTCGCTGTGTAGATGGGGACGATGATGAGAGCTTTAGGGCTCTGCTGGAGCAGAAAATTGTCTCTCGCTTTCAGTCAACACAGGAGTGACAAAAAAATGCCCTTGCCTGACGGATACATTAAAATGAGTTTGAGAGCAGATGTACTCCGACATTAGCCGCCCCGGAGACCCGACTCCGCCGCCGGCACTCCGCTCTCGTTATGAATTAAAGCAAACACACTTTCAGGATACTCAAATCATATTCCCATTACAAAATTCAGAGAAGGAACACGAAGCGAGTACGAGTGGAGGGCTGGAGCGAAACCTCTGTGGGGATGTGTGCATGAGAATATATTACAAGAGCTGTATTTGACATTGTGAATATTAATGGAGCAGCAAACTATTTGCTATGTAAAGACATAGTGCAGTTATATCTGCATATCCCACTGGCTCGCTCACAGCTGAAGCCACGTCGAGAACCGATTGAGAGGCAATCGAAATACTCCCTATCTTTACATTCTACACAGGTGAAATGTGAAGTATGGAGTGCTGCAGGAATAAGTCTGAAAACCCCAGAAATGGAATTGCAGTTCCCTCGTCTCAAAGTCAATGTGTGTTTTGCATGGATAATTAGTTTAATGAGTTGAGATTTTAACATTTCATTCTATTAATAAACATCATGTTCATCCGTCTAGGCCTAATGTTCGATTTTTTGACTCCTACTGATTGCATTCATGCTCCAAAAATCATAAAAGAAGAACAAAACATGCAATACTCATTAACTATCATTAAAACCCCCCCGGCTTGTTGTCGAGGGAACCAGCTCGGCTTTACTTCTGGGGTCGGCTTACAAGCGTCATCCGCTTTATTGGGCCTTTCAAGGACCGGCGGCTCTAAAGCTCAAGGGTAGGAAAAACAAGTCCGGTTCGTACCTCCGGTCTGTTTTGTGCAAAGATCCCGACGAACTGCTGCGGGTTCGGCTGGCAGCCTTTGGCCAACAGTCCGGATCCCAGGACCTGCGCCCGCTCCGCCACCTGCAGGGTTCAGACGCCCGGTTAATATACAGCAGAGAAGTGCAGCGAGGACAGAAACACTGGAAACACACCTCGGTGTAGGAGATCCACTGGTAGGGCTGCCCCGGCTCCCTGAAGCCCAGACACGGGCCGCTTCCTGGGGGACACAAGGCGGGATCTTCAGTTTTTTACTTGAAATCTGGACCTCATGTCTTAAATATCAGAGTTGACCCAAATAAAGTACATTATTTTAAATTTTCTGTAATCAGTCCAGATTAAAAATGACATAATGCTCCAGTGGAATTAAAATGTGATAATAACTTACACCTCAGTTAACTTAACCAGTGACAACAAGCTAATGTTGGTTAATTATGCTCACTAATTATTGTTTGAAAGCATGTAATCAGACCGTATGAACGCTCTAGGGTCAATAATTCACTTTTGGTTGCTAAGATATGTGTTTGTAACTTCTTTAATTTGATCAAATATGATAAAAACCTGCGATCCTGAGTCCTCTCTGGAACATGTCGAAGACCGTCCTGGTGTCCTCGTAGTAAAACTCCATCAGCGAGTCGTCTTTAAGGAGAGCCGATCTCCTGCAGCAGGGATCTCCCTGAAACACACAAACAACCAATCAAACACCTCCCACCACGACGGCGTGCTCCATTCACACAAACGGTGACGGCGCAAACACGTGACGCCGCTCACATTGACGGCGACGGACTGGGCCTGCAGGTCACAGGGGGGCCGCATGGGTCGAGGACGGGTCACCAGCCAGTAGGCGGTGAGAGAGGCCAGCGCTCCGAGACCCAGCAGAGACGAGGGGGACAGGGACAGGGAGGACAGGGGCAGGGACGGCAGCAGGCTCCAGAAGTCCTCGGAGTCGGAGCCTTTGAGTCCGGCGCTGGAGCGAAGTGACCGTAACCACTCCTGGAAATGCATAACTGCCAGAAGAGGACACAACGTGAGTGGAACTGGAGGAAAGTATATGATCTCTTCACATCACAAACGCTTCATCATGCTGAAAAATCTTATTTTGAAAAGGCAGCACAGGAAGTTGGGAATGTTTGGCTTCATGGCTTCTGTCGATCATAATTTATTTGTTAAATTTTATGTAAGTTGCTTTGTTGTCTTCAGCAGCAGGACTGTTACTGATACTCTCTTTACATTCAGTAACAATAAACGTATTGATTAGAGCCAGACAGATGAATCATCCACGCCATGATATCGGCAGATATGAAGTCACTGCAGATACATCATCATCAGTTCATATGTCGATTAGTCCGTCACAAAAAAACTGTAGAATAAAAATGCTAATTAGGTTTGGTCAGTCTGTATCTATCGCCCTCAAGAATCCTCTATCAGTCGGGCTATATTATACTAATTATGTTTTCAATTACCTGATTAAAAAGCCCAAATTAACACCTTCAAATAGCCCGTTTTCTTCCACCTCAAACCAAACTGTTCAAATTCCAATTATATTTCACTTTTGATGATAAAATCTTCACATTTGAGGAACTGGAACCAGTTAATGTTTGAAAATGTTGCTGATAAATGACTTAAAAAGGTTGATAATAAGTAGGCATGTTAACTAATCATTTCAGCACTACTTTTATCAGTAAAAACATTGATTTATCAGTAGATTTTGAAGTTTCTTCATTATAAATCGGAGGATTGCAATGGAGGAAGTAGAAGTCATTCATTCGAAAATGCATCTCAGTATTTTATGCACAATAAAACAAACTCGCTACAACTTTATAAAACAAAAAGATAATAATCATATTCCCATTGGATCAGTCCTGGAAAACAAACACGAGATTTAGCACTGCAGTCATATAACAAAGCTCTTTTTTTCCCTTCCTTATCGAAACATTACCCACAATGCAACTCAGCCGCCAACAGTTTGGTTAACGATGTGATGTGTTGTGCGTAGCAGCTAATGTAGCTTCAAGCAGAGATGATGAGAACGGCTGCACAAGATTTCTTTTATTTTTATTTTAGTTTCCTGTCGTCTTCAGACTCAACGACCCCGACTCAGATGACATCACTGAGTTCAGTTTGTCACACTTTGTTCTCTCTGTAGTCGGGATGGGGCGATTTTATCGATCGTGGTGAATTTCCATTATCTGGATAATCATAAATATCCTTGTGAAAAAGCTGCTGAGCTCATTTTCACGGTAGAGAAAGTGAACAAAAAAACATGTCTTAAATGTATTGATCCTGTATTTTAGCAGGGAAACCTCATGAATTATCTTATTTAAGATTATTTGATTGTTCAATAAAAAAGAGGTTTTTCTGCTCTTTGACACAATAAATTTGTTTCTCAACTAAATGTAAAGTGATTCCAGTTTGTTTTAAACATATTTGTCAATCATTTTCATCATCGTCCCATGCCTTCTCTCAAACTTTTCTACTACATTTTATTCACAAAAACTCCCCGACACCTGCTGCAGACATACTTTGGTGTGTTAAATCAGAAAACAGTGGCCTTTCCCTTTAATCTCCACCACAGTGAACTCAGTTCATTGGCCGCTGAAGAGTCTGGTTAGAAGGCTGGGCCACGCTGGGCCACAGTCTTGGCACCGCTGACAGAGAAGAATGAAAGAAAGGGCCTGAGCTGTATACAGGGGGGGGGGGGCAGTGGTGAGACACCAGGAAGTAAAACCGATTGGCCGAAAAGAAACAGGCACTGAGGTTACTCAGAGTCATGTTGTGCCACTCTTTCATCGGCAGAGAGGAGAGGCTGGGGGAGCGTACAGTAGCTGCTGGGGGGGGTCAGTCCACCCCCGTGACCCCCCCCCCCCCCCCCCCCCCATCCAGAGACTTTATTTATTTTATAAGTGGAAGAAAAAGACAACATGAAAATAATCACCCCCCCCCCCCCCCCCCCAAACAAACCACTTCATCTTACACCAGAGGAGGACTTCACCTCCCTGAATACATCACTGCTTTCCCACATCCTCCCCCCCCTCCCCTCCCCAAACACCCCCTCAACCTCTCACCCACTTTCTCCCCCCGGTGCTAGGAGAGGGGATAAAGAGCGACCCCCCCCCCCCCCCCTCCCCTCCAGCCGGGCTGCTTCCCGTCCCTGCACGGGCAAAGTGAAGCCCCGCTCATCCTCGGAGGATTCTTAATTCACTTTGAGCATCAATTAATCTGAATTAAAATCTGCTGCGTCGCCGCTTCACACCTGGTGGAGCAACGAAACGGGGAAAACGGGGAAGCAGCTGATCCTCTAGAGTCCCGTCACCAGGGAAATAAATGAGAAACGTGGGAAAGAGGCCTTTATGAAACATGACGCATCAAAATTAAAAAATGACAGTCCGTTGTGAAGAGAGCTTCCTGTCGCCTCGTCCTCCCCCCCTCCCTCCCTCCCTCCCCCCCTCCCATTCATAAGGGCTATTGTCGAGGCCCAGACAGAGGCCATTGTGCTCCCAGCTTTTACTCCCTGGAAGACACGAGAGACAAAAGGAACGGCACACACACGTGAAAATATACTCCAGGAATACAAATGCACCTCCACAGCTGGTGTCCGCCCCGCCGGGGGAGAAACATTAAAAACACTGAATGTTTTGGTTGCTTCACACCTGAATTTGCATCAGTTTAATTTAAAAAAAAGAGGCCAAATGATATTTGATCCAACGAACAGAATCAGATTAAAAAACCGGCAACAAGCTGACTTCCTGCTCGCTCTCAGTTAACGCAGCGCCTGAGGCCGGGTCTGCGTGTCGGCACACATTTAGTCCAGCTGACAAGCAGCGACAGCTTCAGAGACGTGGAGCGCCGCTGCAGAAACGCTGGAATGTACGGAAACAGAAACCAGCAAACTGGTTTCAAGTCAAAGAAATCTGGCAGGTAATCACCGATTTAATGGAGCAAACTGTCGAACGTTGTTTGTGTGCTACGTTTGGACGGGAGTCTTACAACCTCAGGTTAATAATACGTACATAATAGGTGAGGAATTCAGGGAATTATTGAAGTATTTGCAATTCAATGTATTAATAGTAAAATCAGGACCTTGACATTCTTCATTCTAAAGCTTTTGGCAGAGAAAGAATGACATTTATAACTCTGGCAGCAAGTTTTAAATTATTATTTAGGCTCTTTGGTCGAGCCAGACGACATGAAAGGGCAGTCAAGCCTGCTTTTAACAAAATGCATGTATTTTTTATCTTAAGCAGACAGAAAAAGGACTGGTGTTCTTTCATATTGTTTTAATTATTTCCCGGATGAATTAAAATTTAAACTCTAAATATGGATTTGGTCGACTAGCAGAGAGAGAGAGAGAATTAAAGTCCCTGGAGAAGAGGAGGAAGAGGAGGCTGTGTACAGTGGCCGAGACAGCTTCTGTGGTGATGAGAGCAATGCTGGGGAATGCCTCCCCCTGACCCAGAAAACTACAGGAGGTGACACGAGGAGGGGGGGAGGTTTTAATGGGGGGGAGAGAGAGGCAGCAGCATTTTGTAACCAGCAGCAGCCGCAATGAACTCTGCACACTTTCCATGAGAAGCAAATAGTCTGATGGAGGGGAGATGAGGAGAGAGGGGGAGGGAGACACGTGATGTAGGGGGGGGGGAGAACCGGCGAAAGAGAAAGAAAGAAACACGGGTGTTTTCCGGCTGTGATTCCCAAATGAAGCGTGAAGAACACAGACACACACTCGGTCACAGTGAAGGGTTGTTTTCTGGTGGAGGGGGGGAGGAGGAGGTGGTGAGGGATGAATGAGAACGACCACGTAGGAAACACCGGCACTTTTCCCCCACCAGGAACCAATCAGGGTTCTCACAGACGAAAGCTACATCTGGGCTTGTTTTGGGGTGTGTTTTGTTGTGGGTCATCATGTAACTAAGGGTTCAGGTTCAAGCATCACTGATGATGATCCTCCATGTGGAGCTGTCTGAGGCCCCGAGCCTTGTGAGGCATCGAAGATATGAACGATTCATATCATGATGCACGATAGCATCCAGATAATCATCGATATGTTCTGAAAACTCTGAAATTGGCACCAAAACATCCTGGAATCGCTTCATATTTAGTTAAGATTTTAAATGCATCAGAGATGAATAATCAAATAATCTTAAATCATGATCATGAATCATATCGTCTCCCTGCAGAAAGAATGGATGGATGGATGGATGGATAGATGGATAGATGGATGGATGGATGGATGGATGTGTCCCTTCTCTACCTTGTTAGAGAGCTAGACAACATTTTTAATTACCCTGACGATATATCCAATCATCCCGATGATGGAAATTCTCCACCATCATTTAGGCCTACTGTGAGTGTGATTAACCCTATATCCTCCATCATCCAGTCCTTATATGACCCAGAACTAACACCCAGCCCGGATGCTGCAGCTGTCAAACAGAGAGAGAGGTGGAGGATGACAGTGAGCTGGCATCTGGCCACGTGGACAACTTTGAACATGTTGCCTGCTCCAGAGTATGCAGGTAAATAAATAACAGGTGACAAACAGAAAAGGTATGTTCTCACCAGGATGGAGCATGTGCTGCACAGATGTTTGGAGGCACATTCGTGATATTGGGCTGCTGTGAGAGTGTGATTTCATAGAAGAATGAAGGGTGGAAACTTTTTTTTTTTTTACACAAAACCACAATGATCCTCCTCTGCTTGGATGGGGAACCAAATACCAGAGGACTGGGCTTCGTGTGACAGTTAACACAGAAGTGCAGCCTGGGTGTGTGAAGGAATTTAGACGCACAATGCAAAAAAACAAAAAAAACAAAAGTCTGCAGAAACCCTTAAAGTCTTCTTCACCATGAAGACACGTTTTAACACTAGATGGAGAATGATAATAAGCATTGCCATGCATTTAAAAATCACATCTCCTCATTTAAATAATTAAAAGGCAAACTTGTTGGGGAGGTTTTTGTTAACAGGTTGATTGATCTTCGCGGGCCTCGAGGACTCAAACAAACAGGCAGGACCCTCAGCGGGCTGCAGACCGACTCCTTTCACCGCGGCTCGCAAACTGCTGCTCCGAGTTTACCGTTTGTTTCTGAACGGAAGCGACCGGAAACAAACATGCAAGGGAGAAAAAGTTACGTCATAAAAGTGAAAGAGTGAACTCACCTCGGTAACACGCAGGTCTTCTATCGCTCCTGAAGTCGAGCTCCACACTTAGGAACGTTTCTTCAGCCGCTGATCCATCAAAAAACCTGCCGACGCGTCAAGGGACAAACGTGCCGCTTACATTTCCGGTCAAAACCTTCCAAAATAAAACGGCGACTGGTGGGAGCGGCGCGCGCAGCCTCGTTGAGTTCGACACGTCAAGCGGGAAAAGATGATTTTTTTAATATATTTATATTCCTGCACTGCTTTTTATGAAAGTCTGTCATAAAAAAAAAGCAGAAACATTTTATTGACTAAGTATCTCTAAATAATTCAGAAAATTTCTCAAAGTAAAGAAAAATGTTCTCAAAATATCTACTAAGTATCTCAAGCTAATGAGGAACTTTCTAAAAAATACTGACTATATCCCAAAATGATGAGAAACTTCAAAATGTCTTTTCCTCTATTTCCCCTTCCATTTGTAATTTATTATTATATATATCAGAGGTGGGAAGTACTTCTATTTAAGTAAAATAACCAGGTATCTGTACTTTTGAGTATTTATTTATTTTTATTTTACTCCCTACATTTTAAAACAAATATCTGTACTTTTTACTTGTAGAATAACAATTGTATGACAATTTACTTTATTTTCGCAGTTAAAACCACACAACTTCCTGTATATATCTTTCTAGCTTGACGTGTCTCTGCAGGACTGAGGCGACGTCACTTCTTAATTATAGTCGGGCATTTTGGGAGTGAGATCAAATGTTGGGTTGTACAACCCCCCCAAAGAAGTGCAATCCATAGTGAGATTCCAGATTTAAGAAGAAAGAAGAGGCCGTGTGATGCAGCCTTCTTAGTTTATTAGCTTTACATTCAACAGCAGTGACAACGTTTACAAATCTATATGGATTCTACATCAAAAAACAGTCTGCAGCACAATACCTACACTTACCGCAAAATAGTTTTATTCTGAAAATATAATGAATATTTGATGGACGTGAGACTGAAGGCAGTGAATACTTCATGAGGGCTAAAACCTGAAAGTGTTGAAGTATTGACAGTGTTGTTTTCTTTTTCTTTTCCACAGGTGATCCATCAGAAGTCCTCCCAGTTTGTGCACAGCTCCACCGAGCCCTCGGAGTAACGACCACATGCACCGGCATCCCCGGCATCCTTTACCTGAAAGACAGCGTAACACGGAGAAGGTGGGGGAAAGCTGCGTATGATTAATTTGCAACAAGAGTTATCAGAGTACAGAAAATAATGACTATACATCTGTCTTACCTTGGGAATAACTGGAGGGTTTAGTGTGCCTTTACAGAGTCCGTCCCAGTTTAATCCTTCAAACCATCTGAATAAAAAAAAAACGGAGCATCACAACCTATGAAACTGCGTTTCCAAGCGATTTTTCTCTCGTGTATTAAATCTGCCGTCTTACTTGTGCTTCTGGATGTCCTTGGCCCCGTTCCTCTTACTGCCAAGTCTGTCGGCGGGATTGCTCCTTGGTGATGGAAAGCAAACAAGAACACAAATAAATAAACGATGAATTAATAATTGGATTCCGTCCTTCCCTGAGGGAAGGGGTTACAGCATAGGTCATGTCCAACGCATCTGCATCATTTCTTAATTTGCTCTGTTTGTGTGTCGGCCTGCAGGAGGAGAGAGGAGATATAACTGGCCTGTAACGCTCTAGTCTGGAGGGGCTTATTTACGACACCTGCAGAGTTTCTTTATGAGACCGGCGGCACTTTTGCTGACGGTTTTGGGGAAGTCGATCTGATCGATGCCACGAATGCTGGCAGTGAGGATCATTATCGGGTCAGAGTCGATGAATGGCAGCCTGGAGGGGGGGGGGAGAACACGAGCCCTGTCACCATCACTTCAATCTACAAGTGGAGGAACAAGCTTCATAAATATGGGCTGTGTGGGAAAACATAAAGCGGTTAAACGTACCCACCACTCAGGAGCTCAAACACAAAAACGCCCAGCGACCAGAAGTCTGCAGATAGACTGTGGCCCTTGTGCAGGATGATTTCAGGGGCCATGTAGCCCGGCGTGCCGCAGAACGTCCAGGTTTTCTTCCCCACCTCCACCTTCTTCAGACATCTGGAACCGATCTACGGAGAGGCAGGATATGAGTTAACGTGCAGCTGGTAAAAAAACCCCAGAATCCTTAGATCTCATGGTGAAAATCTGAAGGTCGGTGAGCGTTTGTAGTACCAGTTTGGCGTGACCGTGCACATCCAGAAGAACGTTTTCAGGCTTGACGTCTCTATAGACGACGCCTCGACAGTGCAGAAAGGTCAAGGCCTCGACGACGCAGGCGGTGTAGAATCTGGTGCTGCATTCGTCCAAGCATCCTCTGAAACACAGCCGTATCATAAGATATGAAGCACTGATATTAAAGCTTGGCTAAAAACACAGTGTTAGGACGATAAATATGTTATTAGAAAGATGATAAAAGACTTACTTATCTTTGAGCAGACTACATAAATCCCCTCCAAGACAAGCTTCTGTCAACATGTATAGGCACTCGGCGTCTCTAAAGGTTTTATGCAGCCTGAGATCAACACAAAGATGTTATTAACGCGTTAATGCAGTCAAAACAATCCTAATAAAGATAACCGTGGAAGACCTGGCGACGAAGGGACAACGAGCCTCCGTCAGGACGCGGCCCTCCCTCAGGATGTGCTCTCGTTGGCCGCCGTTGAGGATCAGCTTCTTCTTGAGGACCCTCATGGCGTAAAGACACTTTGTGTTGCTCCTTAGTTGCACCTGGCAGACGTTAAAATCGATAGATCACATTATAGAAACATGGGAATGTGGAGGAGGAAGCCGCTCCGGGGGTGTCTGTCGAGATGCTGTAGGATCAAACCCTTACCAGGTCTACGGGACCGAACTCCCCGACCGCCAGAGTGGAGAGGATCTGGAAATCACTTAAGGTGGAGGATGACAGGAGATCGGGATCTTTGTCCGACCTGTTTGGAGCAAAACACAGGTGAGCTTATACCTGGTGTTTTTTTATGGGAGAAAATGACGAGTCATTATCGTAGAGGATACGATTGAAGCCCAGTCGCTCCTCACTCGATTTTAGATTCAAGGTTTTGCTGCACCTCATGGCTGCAGCCAAACGCCAACCCACCGATGACGTCTCTGAAGGTCCTGAAACAACGAAGCACATGAATATTCTCCTTTAATAAAATGCTTCACTGGTTTTTATCCAACTAATCCTTATTTGCAGAAACAAGAAAATACACGGATTAAAGTTGTTTTTCAGAGAAAAGCTGGAACATTTATTTTTGGTCTCGCCCAAAACAACTGTGGAGTTAATTGTCAGAACTTATTGCTGATTGGAAAAGTGTTTGGGATTTAATTCAACTGTTTACACTTTTTTTGGAGCCTTTTTTAGAGTCACAGAAATTCAAATTCATGTGCAAAATATGAGCTGACTGTCCATATCAGAAATCCATTTTCTTTTCCTTTTGTTCCACATATAACCAGTGTACATGATATGTATTTAACTTTTTATTTTAGTCCACACTCTTAGAGTATAATTGGCTCATTTCATCCGTTTCTATTTTCCATGCAGTGATTATGTCCACTTACTCCCTGTCTATGACCAAGCATGTGACGTCACCATCAGCAATCACGCTGGCGGTCCGAACATCCTCTCTAAAGAAGAGAAATAACAAATATGAATATATATGTATATGTTCTCTCTGAAAGTGCATTCTTCTCTCCTTACCCCCACAGAGCTTTCTCTCCAAACCACTGTTTCTCCGACAGCTTAGAAAGGACGACCTGCTCTTCGTGACCCGGCTTCGTCTCTGTCACTTTCACCTGGCGAGCCACGGAGAGAGAGGTAATGAAAAAGAGCTAATGTTGCAGAGCAATGTGGAAAAAAATCACTATTATAATATCATTCGTAAAAAAAAAAGTGATGCTGACATTTTGCCCTCCGCAGTCTAAATCTTTTTCTATCTGAGAGACACAACTTTACCTGGCCTCCGCTAACGATATGAAAGGTGTCTCCTGTGGCCCCTTGTCGAATGATGTAGCTGCCTTCGGTGTAACGTCTCTGTGGAACGAAATGGACAAGTGTGGAAAATAATATAAAAAGGGGAAAGTGAAGCAGATATAAAGATGGGGGAAGGATTAATTCAGATTCTGCTCAGCACCTGCTGTAAACAATCATGTTTACGCTCGCTTTCCGCTTGTGTGCGCACGTAATCTATCGGCCGGCGTCGTGTTTGAGCAACACCACGCCGTGCTTCAGATTTCGTAAGAACTTAATCTGTACCTCCTCCATCAGATCAGACATTTTCATGATGACATCCTCCGGCAGAGACTGGAGGAAGGGGACGCTGCGGAGACACAGGTGCAGAGACGGGTTCTGTGGTCAGCGTTGAAGGCCTGGAGGCGGCGGCGGCGGCGTGGTGACTGACAAACAACATGACCTTGGTGATAGTGTGTTGAAGGTATACTGGAATACAAAGCAGCTTTCCCCCCTCAGCTGCCACTCACCCCCCCACCACCTCACCTGCTAAGCAGCTCCGTGGAATGGGAGAGGCGTCTCAGACCGCTCTGCATAAGGACGGTCTGGTAGCTCTTGCGATCGATAACCCAGAGTTTGCTGTCCGTTTGCGCTGCAGATCAGAAGACAAAAAGGAAGTGGCGAGGGTTGTTACGGTGACGGTGGGGCTCAGGTGGAAACACAATCAGGGAGGAAGTATTGAAACAGCTCTGAAAGACACGCACAGTTTGTGACGGATGTGTGGTGAATGCAGGATCAGTTGCAGCCTGAAGAGACAGTAAGAGGCCACGGACGTCAGACATACTCTCCATGTGGAGTAAAAAAAAAGAAATGTAAGAGAAGGGCCGTTAATATGAATCTCATCGGATTCCCTTCACTTTTATTACTCTTTCTATATTATAAGAGCTAGAAAGAGGGTGTTGTAAATTAATAATGACCCGTATTGATTGGTTGACGGAAGTAGACATCCTCTAGACGGTCTAATTAGATTCTCCATCGGATAATATGGTGCAGCCCTAATATCTCAATCCCCCCCTTATTTGGATGCACCTCATCGGTTTTTCAGTTCAGCGCCGTTGCTTTAATTTGAATCTGAATGCTGTGCAGGATTTATTTTTTTAAATAGCAGCGATATAAAATTGCTCCCAATGGAGGATTTTCTGATTTTTCTTCTGCAGTGTATCGTTTGCCACCCCCTGGACATCCGTGACCCCGATGATGAAGCCCCCGTTTTCACCAACAGAAGAAGCACACAGGCCTCATTGATGGGCTCAGATGGAATCAATGAAAAGTCATTTCAGGTCAGAAAAGGAGATAAATACAGTGAGCTTTGAGTGAAGGGACAGAAACAGACTGAGACCACCGACTTCAGCTGAGCATTGTTACCGGAGAGCAGATATACGACAAAAAAACAGGTAATTGGAAAGACCGACCGCTCGCAAAGATAGCGAAAGCTGTCCAAAAAAGGGAATGAGATGCTTAGGGACCACCAAAGCAAATAAAACACTTTTTTTTCCTCCAATTTAAACCGAACCTGGCCGTCTGCACAGCCCATTTATTTGCGAAAACCAGGTCAGTTTTCCCACAGGAGTCTTCATCAGATGCTGATCTGTATATAATAGGTTAAGACCCAACCACGTGAAGAGTGAACTGAATGCAAATGTCTAGAGATGTGACTTTGTATTTGTTTGGGATGCCCGTTGGGGGGGAGATGTGGCAGTGAGATGTTGCAGAAAATGTTTTATATTCCCTGAGAGAAAAAAAGAGGGTATGTTGTCTGAGATCTTTAAAGGTCTTTGATATTTAGATTCAAAAGACGTCTAAAACCACTGGCAGAAATTGCTCACACAAGAATTATTTATATCCCGTCCGAATCCACATTCAAATAAAGTGAGTCTCCACCAGTGTGTTTTTTTTTGTCGGTGTGACAGATCCCCAGCGACATCTGAATGCAGATATAAAACAAAGCTGTGATACCTGAGACAGAGGAGGTGTGGGTGCAGCTGTAGAGGAGAGCCAGCTCCCCGAACACGTCTTCCGGCTCCATCGTGAAAAGCTTGGATCCGTCTTTTGTCACATCCAGCCGGCCTTCTGTTAACAAACCCAGGGTCAGCACAGAAACGTGGATTTATGTGCACGTGTTTGTTGAAATGTAGAGATACTGTCAAGAGCCTTCAAGGGTCTGACACACACACACACTGTACAAACATCAGATATGTAATCATCCCGGAGCGAATCAACCTCTCGCTGGTTAGGATGACATGCGGACAAACAGGAAGTCTCCATTAGCTGTCGCATTACAAATGCAGCCACGATTACCGGGGGCAACCGAGCGTGGATGAACTGCTTTTTTCATCTTTTGTATCAAGTTGACATTTCCAAACTAAAAGAACATCAAAATTGGGTCACTCTTTATCCCGAGTGCCTCCTCTTTTCTTGCTGTGTTTTGAGCGCGGTGTCAAATCTCAACATTTGATATACAAAGATTAAAAAGGCAAGCGTCCTTAAGCACCTGTCATCTTGAGGAGTTGTTATTGATTAATGTGAGTGATTGTTGGGGGTGGGGGGGGAGTGATGATGATTTACCTTCCACAACATAAGCCTGAGCCCCGGTGGCTCCCTCCTGGATGACATAACAGCCCTGATTGATGGTGGTGGGATACATACAGTCGATGATGGCTCTGATTTCTCCTTCGTCAAGGTCCTTCAACAAGTCGCTCTTCAAAAGTGACGCGTGAATCAGCCTCTGAGACCTGAGGGAACACAGGTAGGATACCAGCGTAACATTTAAGGGAGAGATCTTAAACGTCTCGCATTGTTTGTAGAAAGCAGGGAGGATTGAACAATTTGAGAGACATGATGTTCAGCTGAAGACATGCTCTTACTCCTGGCTTTTATCACAGCTTCTGTGTGAAACCATGGCAAGAGTCACCGGGTCCAGAGTGAAGGGCTCCGAAATCACCGTTCTCCTCTTGGCTGTCGGCGAGTACACACTTGGAGCTGAGCAAGCTACAGGAAAACAACCACACACACACACAACAAATTGGGTTTAAAGCTTCCGCTATCTGTTGATGCTTATATATGACCTTCATCGGCACCGGGATCTGTACCTGCACTGGCTGCAGAGGATCCTGGGAGGGAGACCGTGGCTCTGAAGCGATCCAGCTCTTCCTGCAGCCTGCGAATGAGTTCATCCTTTGTGTCCAGCTCCAGCTCTAACTCATCTATTAGCGTGTCCCTCTGGCGAAGCTCCTCGATCTTTAGCTGCAGGGCAAACTGGAGGTCCCGAAGAGTGCCCATTTCCTGCAAACAGGAAAAAACACCATGCAATATACTGTATCTCTCATGCACATAATGCAGAGTGGGGTCCGACCACAATAAACGTGTGATTTCTGTCTGATTCTGAGTTTGCATTGGGTCTCTTTCTGCAGACACAATCCCCGTGTGCATCTCTTCCTGTGATTATATGACTATTATTAATAATATAATGGATATAAACGATGAATCAATAAGATATAATGGCTTTTACTTGGAGTAGGACACACGGGAGAGATTTTAATATGCTTCTATATCACCCATGAGTCAATCCATATGGACAGATAGAAGTAGATAAAAGCAGGCAGATGGATGGATGGATGGATGGATGGATGGATGGATGGATAGATAGATAGATAGATAGATAGATAGATAGATAGATAGATAGATAGATAGATAGATAGATAGATAGATAGATAGATAGATAGATAGATATTTGATTTGATGATGGCCATCCCTTTTAACAGGCTGAATCGGAAAACCATGCTCAAGTATAATTCAATGACACAGTTTACAGTGCAATAAAAAGAAGACTATAAATGTGTCTTTGCTCTGTGAGCTTGTAGTACTTCTTGTACTTGATTCAAGGACACTGACAAAAAACACGAGACGACAAAGGACAAGAAAGTAGCCGTGCTACAGAAAAAGGCGAAAAGAGATAACAACAGCTGAGATTAAGACACTGTCATTGTACAATCAGTATAAAGTCACACTTTGTTTTTCCCTGCAGAATAAAAATAGGAATTATCTCCTCATGTTTTGGGTCGGAAGCGCGCGCGTAAACGCATTAATAATAATCATGAGTTGAAATGTGACAACAGCGTATTTTGCTACTAATAGACTGTAAACACGCATGCACGCTCTGTCCTGCAATATATAGGCTAATGCATAATTCACTGTTTCACTTACCACGCGCAGCCTTCCTCGTGTGACTGTGGAGGTCTCTCTCTCTCTCTCTCTCCCTCTCTCTCTCTCTCTCTCTCTCTCTCTCTCTCCCTCTCTCTCTCACTTGTCCTGGATCTGTTTGTCCCTGTCAGGCAGCAGACGGTCCATTCGACAGGCGCAGGGCTCCACAAGTGAAGGATGCTCGGGGGCTGGTGGTGGCCGGGGCTGGGCGCACAGACGGCAGGCAATCACATGACCGAGACGGTGGCTGTGATGAGAAAACGCACGGACTGGCTCCCAATTGGGTCAGAGTGTCTTTGGGGTATTTGGGAAACCCTTTGGGGGATAGGTGGTTCTCTGGGCAAATTTGAGGTGTGAGCATCAATCTTTTTTAATCCCCAGATAGGTCTATGGGAAAGAGTGTGTTCTTACTGTTTTACTCTCCCTCCATTGTAGCCTAATTGTGCATTAAAGTGGCCCACCCTGATAGATGATATCCTCCCATAATGCATCAGTGTTTCGACAGCAATTTCAAAGTTATTATGATGATTAGCAACAGTCATAGCTGATTACATTTGATTGAACACAAGTTTTAACGGTATTTCCTGCAGCGCTGAAAATGCTAATTTTACACCACTTCTTGTGTCCACGAGGTGGCGCTGGGGAACACGGGATAAACACGTAGTATGTTTCATTATACGTTATATATAAAGAAAACAAAAAATGTAAATCTAATGTAAATCGGATCATGTTCGCTTGTCACATAACACTGACTTCCCGTTGCCTGTAGGTGGCGCTATGACTATGAGTCGATATTGGCATGTAGATCTCCTCAGGCCTCTACAGCACGTCGAGCTTGGCATGTACTGACCAAGTACAGGTGTGTTACAACTGCTTGATGTTTAATGAAGAAAATGTACTGACTGAATTTGAAATGGTTGGAGTTAAATCTCTAGGGGATACCCCAAGCACCTCTTTTTGCGTTTAAAGACATACAATAATAATAAAAAAAAGTAATGAATTTAATAGTTTAATAGTTTAATGTTTTAATAATTTAATTTAATAAAAACAATTTTATTGTAGTAATTAAATTAATGTATTTAATAGTTTAATGTTTTAATAATTTAATTTAATAAAAACAATTTTATTGTAGTAATTAAATTAATAATATTATCATTAATCGAATAAAATACGGCATACCGGTATGCTGTTGTGCCGCCATCAGCCGCTACGCGGCACTCCCGCCAGTGAGCGGCAGTAGTGTCATCCGAGAGCAGCAGCGGCCGCAGCAACCGAAGAAGAAGATGGGCCGTTGACGAGAGAAGAAACTGTGGCTATCCTTAGCTAGCAAAGTAACGTTACTAGAGTCCATCTAATTGCCCAGCCTTCGGACGCGTTGTGTTGTGTTTTATTCCGGGTATCGTCTAAACATGATCCTCACCGTGAAACCGCTCCAAGGAAAAGAATGCAGCGTCCAGGTACGTTAGCTAAGCAACGGCCGAACTGCTAACGCTAAGTGTTACCTCCCTAGCGCTAGCTTGGGTTCGCAGCAGGAGCTAGCCTCCTCGGGCAAGCTAGTCAGTTAGCCGTGAGCGGCGCTGATCCCGTCTCATTCAACCACACATGTGATGCTAAACATTAAAACATTACGCTTGTCTCGACGTTAGCTTATATTGAGCTTTTGTGCGGTCACGTATCGCCCCGTTATGAATCCACCTCACTCGGGGTAACGGCTTGTTAGCCACATTCTTGAGAACGACACAGTAGCGTCTCCTGTAACGATGTCGGACTGTTTCCTGTGAATTCTCTCCTCCTAACAACGTTCAAACACAGAAGTGGAAGTTATTTTATAAGTCCTCATCGTTATACAGTGTTTACTTATCTGGGATCGCCTCAGCTTCTCCTCTAATGTTTAATAACTGATAATGTTACTGTATGACACACAAATTATGAACTAAACTATGAACTATTAAAACTATTATTATTCAGCATAGCCTATATGTGAACGTAGGGACAAGTACACGATCAGTATGCCTCTACAATACTCTGAGGTACTGTGTAACAATATCTAATACTTAGTAAGGTAATGTAAGCGTTTGATGATGTATGAATCAAATGGGGAAGTATGTGGTCTAAATGTTGTCTTCAGTGGAATACATATTATTTTAAACTGCGTCAGTTACCTGCCGCCCTTACTGCCTGTTATTGGTAGTGTCTGCAGTGTTTATAGGATAAATACTACCACTGTAGGCCGGTGACTGTATATTTTCTCTCAGAAGAATGTGCTAAAATGTTAAGTTAAAGGTGCATTGGTTACTTTTGCGTGTGAATTCCTCACTACTCGTTGGTGTTGTGTAAAGTCGATGCTCAGTAAGAACACACTCTTCTGAAAAGAGAAGATCATTTTTTTGTGACTACATTTTAATGGTGTCGTTGATCTTCAAGGTGACTGAAGACGAAAAGGTCTCCGCAGTGAAGGAACTTGTGTCGGAGCGTCTCAACATACCAGCGAACCAGCAGCGGTTGCTCTATAAAGGCAAAGCGCTTGCAGGTAGATTTGCCAACGTACATCATAACCTTTAGGCAGAAATGTAAATGGTTGGTATCAAACTTCTTTTTTTTTTCAATGTTTGCAAACCGTATTTCTTTCCTCAGATGAACACAGACTGAGTGATTACTCCATTGGGCCAGAGGCTAAATTGAACCTGGTTGTCCGTCCAGTGGGGGAGAGGACTGGGGCGTCAGGGATGGCTGGCAGCAGCAGTTACAGCAGCAGCACACAGGGGAGAGTGTGGCAGACTGTGTCCACTGTCCTGGCTAGACACTTTACTCCAGCAGATGCAGCAAAAGTCCATGAACAGCTTATTAAGGTATTCAATAACTGTGTTACAATACAGCTTATTAATTGTTAATATCTATAATATAACATTAGGAAGGGCATTATCAAATATGTTTTAAGACCTTGGTCTCAACCAGTATTTTACCTCTCAGTCTGTTATCTTAAGTGCTGCTTTTGAATCTTAATCCTCCAAAGACTATTGTATGTAATATATATTTACTGGTCAAGTCTGCTCCAAGTACGTGCCAGAAATGCAGCCGTTTATCCTGTGACGCCTTCTGTATCCCACAATCCATTGTGGTCGGTTGTTTAATAGAGCACTCAGGCATGCTTGGTCAACTCATAGAAGTGTCAAATGATCATATCAAGTGCTCATCTATCACTGGAGTATATCACTCAAACTTGGATCAATGTAAAAACCAATAAAAAGTCTCAATTACGAATGCCAGGCAACGCTGCAATATTTCTTCTTATAAACACAAACCGTATTGATTTGGGTTTTCATTTTGTGTTTGTTTGTTAATGCCTATTCCCCTGAAAACTGAAGTTATATGGATATATTAAAACATCATAAGTCATTATCAACTAGATTTTTTTTATCAATTCTAAAACAGTCAGTTCTGTCTCCTCCTTCATTAAAAAATAGGGCACACAACACGATTATATTGAACTTGCTGTCTCTAAATTTGTTTATTTCTTTTCCTTCAAGGACTACGAACGTTCACTCCGACAGCTTAGTCTAGACGACATCGAGCGCTTGGCGGGAAGACTGCTTCACCCTGATGGCGAGGGCATGGACACCTCGTACATGGATTAAGAACGCCCGGCTCAAAGTTGCTTGTTGTGATTGTCCTTTGAGAGATGCTCAGTTCTTGGAGGTGCATACAGTGTTTTAGAGTGTGTGAGATGCATCAGTGTTGAGCTTTGTGCCTGATCACTGGCAGAGTGAACACAGATAACACTGACTGGTTATTATCTCCTCAATAGGGCTTTCTTATCCACGACCAAAGGGCTTGGATAAGGAAACGTAACAACGTTGAATTGCACCCTGTCATTGATGTTTCAGCCATGACACGAGACCTTTTCACATAATGTTTGAATACAAAGGAATCCATTTACGCTGTTGGTTTTTCGCATGATGTCCGGCTGCTACAACTTCCAGGGGACAGTAACTTCTACCGAAGGATGTTTGTTAGAAATGTCTGTGTTGGGTGATGACTGGGTGTTTTCTGTTAACCACCCGTGAGAAGGTAATACATGTTTTATTCCGTAAACGAACCGATGTTTGTTGTATGATTTGTAAATATGATTGTGTTTATATATACATACATTAAAGCAAAAAAAAAAAAGACATGTTACGTGCTGTTTTTTCTTGTATGCTGATATTTTATGGGAATTTATATTATCTAAAATAATAAACATGGGAAAAAGCAGTTTCTAGCAGTCGAAGTGGTAACTATTTAAATAAAAAGATTTTATAGGGCGGGATCAAACACTCGTCGACCAATCAGGTAGCGGTAACGCGCATTAGTCATATTTTATAGCCAATCGGATTGAGGAAGCGTAGAGCGGGTGCCGTTTATGAGGTGAACCGACGGTCCCTTTCGTTTGCTGCTAAATTAGGACAACAATTCGAATAAAGACGGTGTTTTTTTGTCTCTGGCATTCTCCCAACGAACGATGAAGGACAGGCCCGCTGTATAAGAGGAGATATTATCTGTGGGACACCGGTAAGGTCATTACGGAGCATCGTTTTCTACGGACGGTACGCTAGCGTTAGCACCAAGCTAGCACATCTATTCCACTTCCTGCCTTTTAGCCACTAGCGTTAGCCGGCTAATACCGATGTCACTGATAATACCGACCCTTTCGGCTCGTGCAGCTAAGTTTATCATCCGTTGCCATGTACGTTAATACCGATGTTAACGACCGTCTGTTTGAAAGCCGGCTCGGGTGTGTGATGTGGTTGGATTCGGCACAGTGTTGGTCAAACTGATGCTTTGGGCGTTAACGTCACACCCCTCTCATCAGGACCACTTTCCCCTTTGGCGAAGCAAGACGGACATCCCAGGGAAATAACTGTAGCTTATAAATCTTTTATATCTGCATTCTCAATTATTCAACACAGTGTTTTTGTTTTTCTTGCTTGGAGTATAAAAGGCAGCCCACGTCACTCTCATTGGGCTTGTGTGAATAACGTTTTCCTAGCTGGTATATTTTACTATTCTTACTTAATTTCCTTTGCTGTCCTTTCTTTCTATCCATTCATGTTTCCCCGATGTAGTGCGCCTGGTCTACCGGAAGGATGGAGACTCTAATTCCCACCATCAACCGGCTGCAGGAGGTCTTCCTCACAGTGGGTGCTGAGGTCGTACAGCTGCCTCAGATAGTCGTGGTCGGATCTCAGGTCAGTTAATTAATTAGTAACATAATTAATTTGTGACTTAACCTTGATCTGTAACCTTTATCTGGACGTTAATGTCCTTACTTAAACTGTAACGTTGATTTGATCAGTAATGTATTTAATTGTGTCTGAATTTTCCTCACTGTGTGTCATAACAGAGCAGTGGAAAGAGCTCCGTGCTGGAGAGCCTGGTCGGGCGTGATTTCTTGCCTCGGGGATCAGGAATAGTCACAAGACGACCCCTCGTGTTGCAACTTGTTCACGTTGCCCCTCTGAAGGAGAGGCTGAAGACAGAAAATGGTACCTTCGGATTTATCCATTTATTTTAAATAAGAGGGGTGTTGTTTTGATTATCTGTGTTGGGAAAAAAACCTCAATCGATCAATCAAGTTGCGATCTATTAATATCAGCACATCGCATTAGGACAGCGGGTTTATTTTATGTCTCGGCATGGAGTCTGATAGGCGTAGTTTGTGTAGTCAGCACTTTGGCACGGCGCTTTCACTCACTGTTTGAACTGCGAGCTACTCCTCCTCGAGTCTGGCTTTGCTAACACAAAGTATTTCTTCCTCTTCTTCCTCTTCTTCATGACTCTTTCAGGAAATGGGGTAAAACAAAATGCCCAAATCAGCTACCAAGGTCTCTGTATATTTGCTCTGCATGGACTTTTGTTTTTCTTTAACCTCCTTCATTCATTTCTTTTCGTTTCGTTCTGATGGTCATCTGTCGAGCGTGATCAGCCCATTTGTAATCTTTTCCAGTTTGCAATGTTTCTCACCAAACCGTAAATGTGTTTGCAGACGTCTCTGTAAAAATGGCTGGCACTCACTCTTATGTGTTTGTTCAGGTGTCAAAGCTGAAGAATGGGGTACATTCCTGCACTGCAAGAACCAGGCACGTTGTTCTGCTCTATTCAAATGATGTGCTGCCGGCTGCCTTTGTCCCGTGTTATGTGCTGGGTTTATTCATGCATCGTTCTCACACCATTCTCACTCCTTTTTGGCAGATCTTCGCGGATTTTCAGGAAATTCGTAAAGAAATCGAAGCAGAGACTGAACGCAGCTCGGGTGACAACAAGGTGAAAGAAACCTCTGATGTAAAGTCAGTGATGCCTTAAATTTAGATTTTTTACACCGTGTTCACAAGTTTTCTATTCCCTTTTTCATGTCACCCAGGGAATCACTGCTGAGCCCATATACTTGAAGATCTTTTCCCCCAAAGTCCTTAATCTCACCCTGGTTGATTTACCTGGAATTACTAAGGTAATGTTGATTGATTTTGTTTAAATGTGCGAACACGACGGCACTAGATCACGATGTCGTATTTGCAATCGGCGCGTATTTCCAGAAGCACCACATCTGTGCTGTGCTTACAGTAACGGGTGGCTGCTCATTGTTGTCTCCCCAGGTTCCGGTTGGGGACCAGCCAGAGGACATCGAGGCACAAGTGCACGAGATGATCCTGTCCTTCATCTCCAATCCAAACTCCCTCATCCTTTCAGTGTCCCCTGCCAACTCTGACTTGGCCACCTCCGACGCTCTGAAACTGGCTCGTGACGTCGATCCAGATGGTGAGACATTTTGTAAACAGATGCCTCATCTCCTCAGATTTCCTTTTTAATTTTCTTTCCCCTCCATTGGTGCTTATTATTGTAACGTAATGTGCCTCAAGAAGAAATGCATTTTGAATTATTAAAAACGTGCAGGAAGACTATATTATGCTGGAGTCATTTCAGGCTGTTGGACCTGTCAGTCTTTACTGTTAAGAGCATTCTGACAGTTAACGGCTGCTTGGAAAATTAATGTTGCTGTCATGGTGCCCTCTGAATAATAGATTAATGGTTAAGGAGAATCTGCCTGAAGACAAATTGTCTGGTAAGTTGGCCTTAAAGTGCCGGCTGTACAACGATAGTGTGCTAGTTAGGATGTCTGTATCAGGGCACAAATGTTACCCTGCTGGCCTCAATCCTACCCCATTTATTACTTGTTTTCTTCTGTGATGTCCTACTGTATGCTTTCCTGTAGAATTCCTCAATATAAACGCTAAATATTAATCTTTGGATACATAATCAGATATCTGGTGTGTGTTTAGGCTGTCGAACACTGCTGGTGGTCAGTAAGCTGGACCTGATGGATGCAGGGACTGATGCTCTGGAGGTCCTTCTGGGTCGAGTCATTCCAGTCAGACTTGGGATTATCGGGGTGGTTAACAGGTTTGTGATTACAAATTGTTGATTGTCCTCAGCTCTGTTATGTTTGTAGCTTTACAATACAGCAAGGTGGTAATGTGTCTGTGTCCTCATTCCCCTGAATCGTGCGATTTCTCTCACTCTCTCGCCATAATCGGCGATCCTCTTAGGAGCCAGCACGACATCAATACCCAGAAGAGTCTGGAGGACTCAATGAAGGATGAGCACGCCTTCCTGCAGCGCCACTACCCCTCGCTCGCCTCCCGCTCCGGCTCCCGCTATCTGGCCAAAACTCTCAGCAGGCTGCTCATGCATCACATCCGGGACTGCCTGCCAGAGCTCAAGACCCGAGTGACCGTGCTGAGTTCCCAGTACCAGGCACGACTCAATGGCTACGGCCAGCCGGTGGAAGACCACAGCGCCACCCTGCTGCAGATTGTCACCAAGTTTGCCAGCGATTACTGCCACACCATCGAGGGAACTGCCAGATACATCCAGACCTCAGAGCTGTGAGTCTCATCTCTCTGCAGTAGCAGGAGCTTTATTAATAGGAGCCGTTGTTTCATTTTTAAGTGAATGTTCTCAAGTTGTCGTCTAAAGTCTAATGCATTTTACCTACGATGTGTGATATGACAGTTATGTCCTCGGGGTAATGTAATTGTAAATTGAACTAGTATCAGCATCATCAGTTGGCACCCTCATCTCGACGGCTCTCTTGCCACAAGGTGATTAATTCATGTAAATAAGTAGGGAGCAAATATTGACCTTTTTTTGGTTGACTGGATTTAATTTTGGCATGCTGACGCGAAGCACTGAGAAACCAGCGTTGGTGTCACAGCTGAACCCGTCTCTTCTACAGCTGTGGGGGTGCTCGGATCTGTTACATATTCCATGAGACCTTTGGGCGCACGTTGCAGTCCATCGACCCCCTGGGAGGACTGACTGAGCTTGATATCCTCACCGCCATCCGCAACGCTACGGTGAGCTTCTCCTGGCTTCTATTCGTGCAGTTAAATTAATCAAAATTCTACTTTAAGTTTTGAATTCAAGTCGTTTGGAGGAATAGCAGATAAGTTGTAGTGTGTGTGTGTGTGTGTGTGTTTTGCCCCGCAGGGTCCGCGGCCAGCACTTTTTGTGCCAGAGGTGTCCTTTGAGTTGTTGGTGAAGCGGCAAATTAAGCGACTGGAGGAGCCCAGTATGCGATGCGTTGAGCTCGTTCACGAAGAGCTGCAGAGGATCATCCAGCACTGCTCCTCCTACAGCACACAGGTTAGCCAAAAAACATGTTGACGCATTTCTACACTTGGGTGACTTCCTCAGACAGAGAAGCTTTAATGACGACAGCACCGTGTTTAAAAAGTGTGCCTTTGTGTTTTGTGGAAGGAGCTTCTGCGGTTCCCCAAACTGCACGATTCCATTGTGGAAGTAGTGACGGGATTACTGAGGAAGCGCCTGCCGATTACTAATGAAATGGTAATCCACGGCTTAGCTTAAATGATCTTTCATATTCATTTTCATAACTAACAAGTCCTATTAACAGCCTGAGATTCATACTGTTTTTTTTTTACCCTTCAGGTGCATAATTTAGTATCGATAGAACTCGCCTACATCAACACCAAACATCCAGACTTCACGGATGCAGCGCAGGTCTCTGCATCTGTCAACAGTCAGCAGGTAGTTATTTGTCTCCTCCAGCAGGTACTTTGTCATTCTTTCTGCCAGGGTAACAGCGAAAGTCCATTACTGGGAAGCCTTAACCATGTTTCATATCCAATCATCGGAGCCCCTTTTTTAAAGGTTGCGATGGAATTCCAGACTCCAAGCCAGAACTGCACCGAACCCTCTGTTTTCTCGCTGACAGGCGGAGTCCATTGATGGAGGGAAGCGCTGGAAGAACGAGAAGGTTGCGGAAGAAAGAAACCCGGCTGCGGGCTTTGGCAGTCCCAGCAAAGGTCACGCCATTAACCTGCTGGACACAGTGAGTGATGGAATTAGCAGGACGGAACACTTAGCAGGGAATAGATGCACACTGTCAACATATCACTTTGTCTCTCTCTCTCTCTGCCAGGCGGTGCCCAACTCACGCAAGCTGAGTGCGAAGGAGCAGAGGGACTGCGAGATCATCCAGCGCCTCATCAAGTGCTACTTCCTCATTGTTCGTAAAAGCATCCAGGACAGGTTCGACTGGAGCCCACCCAAAAAAAACCTTTTCTCTTCCAGCGCTGAGCTCAGTCGTTGATGTCGGTGACGCTGACTTCCTGACTTTGTGTGTCCGCAGTGTGCCCAAGACAGTGATGCACTTCCTGGTGAATTTTGTGAAAGAGCATCTGCAGAGTGAGCTGGTGGGTCAGCTTTACAAACAGCCACTGCTGCAGGAGCTGCTCATTGAGTCGCAGGACACGGCACAGCAGCGGACGGAGGTTGCTCAAATGCTCGAGGTAAAATTGCCTGTTTTTTTTTTTGTTCTCTGAAAGTGTTCTGAGAAAAAAAGAATCTCAAGTCCTTTCTCCTTGCCTCTGTATCTGCTGTTTTAAAAGCAGTGATATAACTGCCCTCTTTTGTTTTTCTCTTTCTGTCTCAGGCGCTCACAAAAGCCAATAACATCATCTGTGAGATCCGTGAGACTCATCTGTGGTAGCCAGAGGACACGAGCAATTCCCTCATCATAGGACGGCTTTGAGAGTATGAGAGTGTATGTGAGTTTACAGCACAGCGTGAGTGTGTGTTTGTCTGTGTGGCAGCAGCCATATTATCTCATGGACAAACGACCATAGCACATTTAGATGTCTCTGTCAGCTGTCGCCCTGACCGGTACACCGGGTGCTGTGGCGTTTCACTGTGAACACTGTGTAGCCAAGCAAATCGATCAAACTCTCAGGCCGGAAGTGTTACTGCAAAGTTGTGAGAAAAGACGGAGCCGGGAACGGAAATGTGTCCGCATAAATTTGTGACGAAATGTTTGTTGGGTCGTGAGGTTGTTGCTGTAAAATGTAAAATGAATATTTTAACGTGACGTATCGAAGTTGTTGTTCACTGGGGGTGTTTATTTTTTTTTTTTTTGGGGGGGGGGGGGATCAAAATGTGTTCACACTGTACAAAAGAATCTAAAACCCTGGGCTTACTCTGAGCCTCTCTTCCAGGTGCTAAAACAATGCTAGATTAGATGTGTTCCAACTTTAATCCCCTTTATTGGAGCACTCGTCACGGATGGAAATGAAGCGGAAATCAATTAATGCCAACTGCAATGCAACACTGAAGACAGACCACAGTCATTTGCAGAATTTCCCAAATTAATGCAGATTCTTTTTTCTCTCAGATCTGCAGTGCTAATCAATATCATTTTTTATTTTTTTTTTCCAGAGGCAGATTTATATTTCAGCCCATTTTTACTGTTAAACGTTGCACTGAGTTTCTAGTTTTCATCCATTTCCCTCTGTGTTTAGGTTTGTAGGAGACAAGTTGGACAGCTATAGTATGCAGAGGTTTTTTATATATATATACTGTAGTATTTCAGAAAGAGAAATGAATAAAATATATAAGAATGGGTAGAAGATCATGTTTTATGGGTAGGGTACTCCATTATTTGGTAGATTTCCGATCCAAATGTTCAGACGGTAACATTCTGTAGATTCTCTTTATTTCCTGAAGCCATTTGTTCGCTGGTTTCTGCTGTTAATGATACAGCCAGATAAGATTGTCCCTATCCAATAGTGAGGAGACAGTTATAAGAAACTCAGTATGCAGATACCTCCTGCATGCAGAGCCATTTGCTTCGGTGCCAATTATAATTTCATTGTTTAATATTGCTAGACGTGTAATATTTTCCCCATCTGTTCCCAATTCAACTTGTTGTGGAAACAGATTCCTCCCCCAAGTGCTATTAATGTGACTCTCCTCTCATAGCCAAAACAAATAGTTATCCTAAAAGTGAGGCTTTTTCAGGGACCGTCAAAGCAGTAACTCTTCAGACTTGTTCTTCAGTGTGATCAGGGAGCCGACACATCGTCCTATCAGTGTGTGTTTCTCAAAGCCCTGTGTGAGTTTGCATGTGTGTGTGTGTGTGTTCGGTGTGCATGTGTGGACGTATGACTGGCTGATTTCTGTATATTTTGTATTATTTAAGTGTATAATATTATCATTATTATTATGTGGTAACTGTCCCAAGTTCTTGCCTGCCAATATTTGTGATGTGTGTTTGCTAAATGAAGTCTGTGGAGTTGGAGGGACTCATTAAACCCTAACGAAGGACACTGTATACGGTCTGTGTGGGTTGTTATTGACGACGTGCAGTTACAGAAATTGATCCGTTTTCATACGATTGTTCTTCGTTTGTCTTCCACAGTGAGATGTGATTTAGACACTCTGCTTCCCTTAATTGATCTCAGGTGACTGAAAAAGTGCATTCAGTCAGACGGGGCGCCAACAGCAAGAAGACAGTCTCCTGAAGGGTGCCAACACACACACACACACACACACACACACACTAAAATCCTCTTTTTGTGTGTTTGACTCACACACAGCTCCACCTGCTACAGAAGGGGCTACATCGGGTGACACTTAAGAGTTAACTGTTTGCCATTTAAATAATGGAGTATTGTGTTTCAATGCAAGTTAAACCTGAGCAGAGGTTGAGAAGTGAGGTGATGGATGAGCTTTAACGCGGCTGAGTGGCGAGCTGGCCATTAACGCTCGGTGAGAGCGAGCGAGGGCCACTACGGTTCAGGAGAAAAACCCATTATTTGCACAACAATGCAAACAAATCAAATCAGAGCAATTTTTTCCCCCCACAATCCCCCCAACGTGTTAGTGTACTGGCGCGCAGCAGCGAGTCAGATTGCATCTGCAGCGTAGTGCCGGATGAAATGGCTTGAATGAGAGGTGAGAGAGAGAGCACCGTGTTCGCAAAATGAAAATTAACCACACGCTCATAAACTCTTACTTCAGGGCCATTATATTAAATTGCCTGCACTTTGTCTTCCACTGTAGCCACAGTTATTGTGATGTCTCCCCTTTTACAACACACCCCACCTCCTCACCACCAACAAGACTAGACTAGACCATACCAACTCTGACAGCATGGGAGGGGGCTTCACCGCAGTATCGTGACAGCTGCATCATTCTCGGCCACATGAATCCAGCTGAATTAAAGTGGAACCGACCCCGGGCACGTTTGATTCACCTGTTTTAAAAAATCCCTCCGGGGTCCCGAACCGTCCTCCGGTGATGTACCGGAGGTTTTCAGGCTGCGATCCCCTCCTCGCCTGCCTTCCACCGGTGTGCCAGTCAGCAGAGCAAGCAGAACAAAGCCATGAGAGAGAGAGAGAGAGAGAGGGAGGGAGGGAGGGAGAGAGGAGCTTCTGGGAAGAAATGTCTCTCACTGACTGTCGCCTGGACAACCGGGTAAGAGAGGAGGGGAGGGTGCACTAAAGAGAGAGAGCAGCGAGGAGCATAAAAGGAGAGGAAAACAACACATTATTAACTGCTGAGATTAGAAGATGCATGTGTAGAGTGGAGAGGGCAGGGGAGGGGGGTGGATTCATGTGTCATTCTCTTGTGGGGTTTTTTCCCCTCCGGTGTCTCTTTTGATGAGTTATTAACTATGACAATAAAGCCGTGAATGATTCCTCTTCTTCCACACCAGAGCATGGAGGAGGTGAGATTGCAGAGCACAAGTTCATCACATCACGAGTGGACCCTTCAGGCCTGAACGCTCTCCACCTGTCATTCTCGTCTCATCGGCCTCAGGTAAGACTCTTCTCGTTGATTTCATAGGGATGCCTTTTTTGTTTTAGCCTGATTGATTGAAACACTATTAATGACTGAAGGCAGGAAGTGTACAGATGCATGAGAAAGTCCAAAGATGCATGAACAAATACAAAAGAAAAAAGGCTCATGCTGTTTTCTTTGACTACAAGCCTTGTTCTCTAAACTAAAGCAGATAAGTTTTGGGGAGAGAGGGCTTCCTCTCTCGAATGTGCTGTTTTTTATGCTGCTGGAAAAAAAGAAACTACCATCACTGTGCTGTGGAGCGTTTTTCTAAGAGTGGGAGATATTGCATGGTACAGCCACAGGACGCTTCCCACACTGCACACGCAGCTTTGCGCTCCCCTCCAGCGCGAGCATGAATTAATCGGCTACACAACGAGAGAACGAACACCGTTATTAGGGTGAATGGATCTCGAGAGTCTGACTGAGAACCACCGACTCCCGGATCCCCGGTGCGTAAAGGATAGAAGGCACGTCCGCTTTAAACACACTGCTGAGCGCTCATGCATCAGGAATGTATTCATGGAGCACTCGTGGTGAAATCGATGCCCCTTTAAATGAGCTGGCTGAGTTTACACCAGGCAGGGCTGGCGTGGGGCAGCAGGTAGGCATGTGATATCCATATTGGATGAGATGGAGAGGAGATATAAAAAAACCTGTGGAGGGAGGGGTTATTTTTGTCAATAATGAAGGATACAAATCTCATCTTTTGTGGACAAGATAGGAAAGGCTGAAGGAGGAGGGGGTGGAGGTGAAGGGTTCAGGCTCGAAGCATGCTGGGATTTCTCCCAGCTCCCAGCTCAACTGACCGACGCAATGAAGTGACTCTCGGCTTATGTGCACGTTTCTATGGGAGGAAAATGAAAATCTGGTCTAGTGGAGTTCACCCTCATTTCTTTCCCTCACAACTGGCTAAACATGACACATGGAACAAAATGCAGCAACACGGTCCATCAAATCCTGCTGCACCAGCACGCGGGTTCACGGGTCTACGCTTGTTTAAAAATATCCAGTAAGAAAAAAGTTTGAATCTGAGGCGATTATTACAAGATTTCATACCTTAAAAAGCTACAAATAGATTCACTTCAGGCATGTCTGTCTTAATTCTGCACATCATAGAGAAAGAAACACCTCATATATAGACTGAGCCATAAGGGAGACAGCGCTTATTCCAATAAACGCAGGCAGCAGGATGCAGGATGCCAAATTACACTCTATATTTAATCCACACCTGCGCAGGGAGCAAACCGACTGTGTATTCTTAATCTTCGCTCAGAAAAATAGTGGTGTTGAACAATTGTGTGAGCTTGTAAACACATTAGTCATCCCGGGCTCCGCTCTGCGCTGCTCACAGTGCTTTTCAGCTGCACACACCACTCATAATTATTGTACACGAGGTGCACGGCTCTTGGATGCAAAGGAGGCATCAGCCTCATCAGGAGGAGGAGGAAAAAAGATGTTTCCCCGAGGCTGTGCATCACCGTACTTATCTGTCCTCCACTCTACCTGCATGCTATCTGTTGCAAAGCGAGGCGATGGTGGGTTAGCATAGAGCGAGGAGCTCTGCCTCCACGACCAGTCGGCACCAAGTCTGCATGAGTCACTAATGAGTTCCTCAAACTGCCAGACTTTTGACGTCTGCGCTGCTAATCGGCCCCGTTTTGATGTTGAAACAGACACAGTAATGGAGCTGAGATCTGCATGTTCTCTCATTTCGATTTTTTTTTAGTTTTTTTTGCCATGAATATTAAACAGCAGAAAAGCACCATTTCTTTTCACAGGTTTCTGAGGTGTGTGTGTGTGTGTGTGTGTGTGTGTGTGTGTGTGTGTGTGTGTGTCTTGTGTCCTCCCCCCCCCCCCCTCCATTGCACTCCTCTCATCATATTTCGGTTTCTGTCTGCGTGTCTCCTCTCATCTGCTGTTGATGAGAGCGCCGTCATCAAAACAAGCTGGAGAGGCAGAGATGATGAAATGTAACAGGATTACAATCATCTCATTTTCTGAAGCTGTGTTCCACTTCATTTACTCTCAAAACACAATTATATCTCTCGTATTTCTTTCAAGGCGCCGCCATGTAGTCGGCTCATAGTACACCTTTGAAGAGGGGAAAAGCGGCCTTCGTTATGGCGTTACGGTAAACAAGATAATTGTGCTCATTTTGGAATAACAAGCCATGATGGGTGCAGATAACCAGCAATTATGCCATTACATTATAGACTTTACCATGAAACAAATGATCTCCTGGTTATTTTAGACAAACAAGGCACTGTGATCCAGAAGTAAGAGGATTATGTTGGGATTGCATGTTTTGTTTCTCTGTTTTTTATGATTTATAAAACAAACTACAACAACAATAATTCTTTTGTCCTCTAAAAGAGCAGCTTCGCATTCACAGTGCGTGGGCAGATGCTGGTCCGCTGCTCTGCCATTAAAAGGTGCACTGGTGTCCTTGTCTGTAAGATGACATGGTGATTAATAAAAGCAAGTGTTGTGCAGATTCGAAATAGGCCCTTTTCTTTTTGATAATATTAGACACAGTGGTTTTTTCTTCTCTCTTTCATGAAAAGGAAAACTTCATTAGCATATGTAAATTCTCTGGACATTTGAGAACGTCAACATCTCTTAGAAAAGGCTGTACACGACGTGGCATTAAACACATCCGTGAGCTGCTCTGTGATCAGTGAACCGGAGACTTTGTGGACACAAGGTGATTTTCTCCGGAGCACGTTTTCTTCTTCAGCTCTCTGCCATAAAATCAACTTTATTCAGGTCTAAACACAAATCCAACAAACCTCCAGTTTATTTCCAGCTCTCTGTTTTGTCCCTCAAGAGTGTTTTTTTTAAAACTCGAAGAGTCTTAATCATCTTTACAAATATCGATTACACGGCGTAATTTGTCATTTGATTTTTTCCACTTGGGCTGCGGAGCTGAGCGCAGCTATCTTTTGCACATAATCAAGATTCACCGTCTTACCTGGCTGACCTTAAAGCACGGCTCCGTAGAGAATAGATAAATTGCTGCAGTTAGCGGCCTCGCTGCCACTTGAATGCAAACCGCAGCATCTTGCACGTGGAGGAGTGTTAAAAAGAGAATGTGTCACCTATTGACACTATTACTCACAGGCTGCCCATCACAGGAGATAAACCCCCCCTTCCTTATTCCACCACTCTTGTCTAATATCCCACTCGCTCTTCTTGTCAGTAATTAGACCAGTGAGATGATTTCATTTGCTGCACAGCTACTAGTGATGTGTGCGGAGCGCCACCAGCGGACCCTCTCTGGGTGATAATGGCTCGCACACGCTGACAGAGAGAAGAATTAAATCACCGCTTTTAACCCGCCTTGCCCCCCCCCCCCCCTCCCTCCTGTGATCAGCATCTTAAAGCAGGAGCTCAGCCAACCGTTTTCTCTTACAAGGAGAGAAAAAAAAAGGTCTCCCCTCCTCAATTTTCTCCGTTTGAGCTGCCGGTGGATGCTGCTTGTCGGCAGCCGTGGCGAGGACAGACTTTAATTCTCCCGTCCTTGCCTGCCCGGTGTAACTTTTAGAAGTTACCTTGTCCTTCGGTTGGTCGGATGCTCCCGTCAGCCGGCGGTAGTTCAGACATCTATTTTGTTCTCCTGCCCCGAGAGAGAGAGAGAGGAAGGGCTGTTACGTTTATGTGAGCGATGATCAAGTGGTGTGATGCGTCCCTGACAGGTGCCAGCATGGATGTGGAGGATGAGCCGCTGCTGTTTCAGACCAGCTGGGGAGGGGAGGAGGAGGAGGAGGATGAGGAGGAGCAGGAGGACGGGGACGGAGTAGCACATGCTGCAGGACGGAGCTGTTTGTCCGAGGATGCTGGGGTTTGTGGACTGTGGAGGGCAGTGGGGTGGGTGTACACAAGGCCTTGTGCCAGTGGGGTGGTGTTGGGGGTCGTTGTCTTCCTGCCATGCGCCCTGTTTGCCTACATGCTCCTCTACTGCCCTCCTCTGGACATAGATCTCTCCTACAGCGCCTTCGAAGTCCACAGTCACTTCTCAGCCGAGCGCTTCGACGCCCTCACCATCGCTGTGAAGACCCAGCTGGGGTCCTGGGACAGGCGTAGGCGGGACTTGGATGACGGCGCGTCCGAGGCCCTGAGGGAGCTTCTGCTGGAGAGGCTGAGTGGACGGGGGGCGTTCAACGGGACGGATAACGACCCTTCACATGCAGGAGGTGATCAGAAGAGAGGAGGTGAAAGGTCAGCGCTCGATCTGGGTCAGGAGAAGATGGGGAAGCACGAGAGCTCGAATCACGGAGCGGAGGAAGCCGTGGAGACACGGTGGCATGGGAACTCCACTCCTCCTCCCCTCATTAGGAGGCGCAGGTTTGCTCCCAATTACTACCTGCAGAGCCAGGCCCTGTGGAGGATCGAGCTGGTGTTTGTGGCTCAAGGGGACGGGGACCGCAACATCTTCACCCCCGAACGCTTGCAGACGATTCACCAGGTGGAGCGCCGGCTCATGCAGCACCCGCAGTTCCATCAGTTCTGCTGGAAGCCTCTGGAGATGCTGAGGGATCTGCCACTGGGACCGTCTTACTGCTCCCCGCCCAGCTCCCTGCTGTCTTACCTGTACCCCAGCGAGCGGGGAGGGAAGATTTACTACGATGGCATGGGCCCAGATCTAGCGGATATTCAAGGTGAGCTCAGAGTGAAGAGTGTGGGGGGGGGGGGAGGGGGAATAAAGAAGTCCTCCTCACTGATCTGCCATGAATGCATTCCCAGGTTCTCTGAGTCTGGCCATCACCCACCCACAGTTCTACTGGTACGTGGACGAGAGTCTGTCCCCGGAGCATCTGTCCTCCTCCCTCTTACGCAGCGAGATCCACTTCGGAGCTCCTCTCCCTTCGTTCTACTCCCTACAGGACCGAGCTCACGAGCAGAGATCCCGCTTCAAGGACTTTGTGGTTCAGTATGCAGAGATCTTGGCCAAGCAGTCGACCAGGTCAGGACAGAATCCCTGCAACATTTCGTACTGTGGTTTCATTTCAAACAGTTGAAATCTGCGTGTTTTTTGTGTGTGTATGTGCTCTCCTTTAAACAGCCGGGTGAAGGTGCTCTACGGGGGAACAGAGCTGTTTGACGATGAGGTGAGACACACCTTCCACAACGACATGCTGCTGGCCGTCATCAGCGGAGCCTGCATTACTGTGCTCGTCTACATCCTCACATCCTTCTCTGGTACAGTATGACCTGCTTTTTCAATTTGTTTTATCCCAGCTCATCTTTTGAAGTCAGATGTGAATGTTCTCTGTTTCTCTGCAGTGTTTCTGACTTTCTTCGGCCTCGCCAGCATCGGACTGAGCTGCCTAATGGCTCTTTTCCTATACCACGTTGTCTTTGGTGTGAGGTACCTTGGCATTCTCAATGGAGTCGCAGCCTTTGTTATTATCGGTATTGGTAAGACGGGAAAGAAATTTCCATTTGTTTTTAATTAAAGGATTAGTTAGAAATGTGCCGAGAAAGACGTTGAGAAGATTAATACCATTCTCAATCTTTCCATCGAACGCTTAGCTGAGCAAAAAAAAAAGAATTTACTACACCTTGAAAACAAATGATTTACCGTGTTATGCAATAAAGCAGCTCTTCTGTTCTCTCACTGTTGCTCAGGGGTGGATGATGTATTTGTGTTCATCAGCACCTTCAGACAGGCTTCTCATCTGCGTCCGCCGCAGCAGCGAATGATCTACACAATTAAAACGGCCGGCAGAGCTACTTTCCTCACCTCCTTCACCACTGCGGCCGCCTATGCTGCCAACACCTTCTCTCAGGTAATCATTGAAGAGGAATCCAGACGTTAATAGGATCTGCATGGGGGGGGGGGGGGAGGATGGATGAATAAAAGTGCCTCTCTCAGCAGACAGGTTTTTTTTTTTGCATGCGATAAGCACAAATTAAATGTTTCAAGGTGCTTCACACTGTGCTTCGTTTGAACTGACACTTAGATTCCAGCCGTGCATGACTTTGGCCTATTCATGGCCCTGATTGTCAGCTGCTGTTGGCTGTGCGTGAGCGCCCTGATGCCCGCCGCCCTGTGTATCTGGACTGAGTGCGTGGCGCCGCAGGAACACGCCTGGTTGAATTGGTGAGGCATTGTGTGCCGTACTTTTTATGTGTGAGATTTTATTTGTGCATTTGACGCCACAGACGCGTCGTAATCCCCTCAGCTGTCTCACTCTCTCTCTCTCCCCCCTAAACCACCTCCTCCCTCCGAAGCTGGAACCGGTTTACGGGCCTGTCGGCGAGCCACGGCCCTTTGTCAGATGAGGATGATGATGTGGCACTTCTGTCCGTGGAGATGGAGCCAGGTGAGATTATTATCTCCCTCGGAGTGAGTGAATCATGAGGGGGGGAGTCCAGGTTGTAAAACACTGCTGTCCAGTCCCCACTAAGCCCCCCCCCCCTCCTCCTGTCTTTGTCTCGGCCAGGCTCCTGCGACGCAGACGGCAACGCAGCCATTCTTTCCCTGTCGGTGGAGACGCCCCTGTCCCCTCCAGGGCAGCAGCATGTGGGTGTGGTCAGCACAAATCTCCGGTGGGCCCTAAAGCACTTGGTGGCAGAGCCGGCTGTGGAGCGACGAAAAGCCATTTTGGGTGAGATACAATAAAAATCTCTTTAGATCTCACTCGACGTGACAATTTGTCCTCGAGGATAAACCTTAAAATAAATACTATAGTTTGGTTTTCACAGATCTTGTCAGGCGAGATCCTAATCTGTGATTTAGTCATAAGAGTAACCTTCAGCTCTTCTCTGCACGGCCTGAGGAGATTCAGTTTAGAGGAAGAGCAAGTGCCTATCATGCAGTATTTATCTACCGCCTTTTAAGTAGTGAATATAATTGATCCCTGCTCCTGATTTGTCTCTCAGCTGTGCTATCTGCTCCATCAGGCCCTCCTTCCCTGCCGTCATTTATCACTGTCTTCCTGTCGGCCCAGGTGTCTTCCTCCTGGTTCTCCTCTTATCTGCCGGCTGCTGCTGTCTCCTGAGGCCGGCCACTCACGCCCCTCTCCTGTTCCGCCGCGACACCAACCTCCAGACTCTGCTGGCTCTGAGGAGCAACCTCAGCGGTCAAGGCATCTCCTGCCCCATGTGCTCAGGTGAGACCGCAGCACCAATGCACTCAACCTCACAGATCCGAAACAAGCACCTGAACAAGCGTGTTTGCGTTTTGCAGGCGTGTTCATGGAGAAGCCCCATCCTTTGTATAGCCACGCTTCCTCGTCAGCGTTTAAGTTCTCCACACATCAGCAGACCTCGAGCACAAAAACCTTCGCTGAGCCTCGGAGCTCAGTGAAGCCAAAACCGAGCACCAACCAAACGGGTGAAAAATTCAAGGCACATAAAAAAATCCTTTTCTTCTTTCTCCGTCTCTCCCTTCCTCTACTTTAAAGTGCATCGTGTTGTTTCTTCCAGGCTCTTTACTTACAGTGCACCTCTCAAAATTGGACCTTGGAGCCTCTACGACGCTGTACCGTTTCTCCCTGAACACCAGCACTCCTTCCCCATGGAAACTGTGCAGCACAGAGCACGAACAGGTGGCATCGTTTCAGGTTAGATAGCACAAAAAAAAAAAAAGTAATAACAGTAATATAATTAGTTGTTATGTCTCCCGACTGCGATACGGCGCCCCTAAAGCGGATTATAACTAATCTTGTTTTATCTGAATAGGCTTATAATCAGCCCCGAGGCAATTACAGCACCCGGATGACAGTGTGTGTGTCCCGCGTGTACCACCCGTACCCCAGCTGGATGATCACAGCCGCCTCGTGTGAACCCCGGCACGGCTGGACGCCAGAGTTTTCCTTTTATGTGGCGTCGTCTCTGCAGCAGCACAGCAGGTGGGAACGCAAATGTGGGAAAGAATATCAAAGAGTCTGTTAGATGGACTGTCATGCCATAGTTTCATTTCCGCTCTGCTTTCTGCTCTTAGGAGACTGTGTTTCGCCCAGCGCCACCTCAGACCTCATCCCAGCCGGGTGTGTGTCACACCGCCTGGCTGCGGCATCGGGTCTGGACCTGATGGACCCACACAGGGAGCCTTTTATATTCCAATTCCTAGCGGTGAGCGAGCTGGTGTCAGAAAGCATCGTTAAAATCAATTTCCTCCCTGCCTCAGTCATACATCCTCATCTTAAAAAAGGGGAAAATGCTGCGGTGTAACACTTCTTTCAAATATAGCTTCTCAGATTGGCACTATCTTAACCAACAGGAGGTTTTCTTCCACAGTACTTTAATTATACAGATATTTTCACGCGGCATGAATAAATGTCTTTCCTCTGGTTCTATTTTCAAAGATCTCTCTTCTGCTGCCAAAGAGAAATCATCCAAAACGTTTGGTTTCAACCCGTGCAGCGGCGGCACATGTGGCCACCCGGCGGTGCGTCCTCTGGTGGACACCGGGGCGATGGTCTTTGTTGTCTTTGGCATCCTGGGAGTCAACCGGAGCGAACAGAGGGACAACCACGTCATCGGAGATATGGTGAGCAACCTGCGCTATATAAACCTGAAATCAAACAATTATATCATCACGTGGTTGACCTGCGGTTTAATTCTCTCCAAAGGGAAGCATTATATTGGACCCGGACTTTGATGTTTTCCAAGAAATGGGGCGTCTTTGCAAAATCTGTAAATCTATTAGTGCAAACACACAACTTGTGAAGCCAGGAGGAGCGCAGTGTTTGCCTTCAGGTCGGTATTTACTCTAAAACATCGTAATACAATAATCAAAACATTGCAGTGTTGAAATGTCTTTTTGATTAACTACATGAGTCCAATTTAACTGAATTAAAACCTCATTTAGACACAAATCTGTAATATAAAGAGCTTAACGACTGGCTGTAAAACACACGCGGGACATAAAATCCCCCCCAAAAAAGTGTTAAAGATAATTCCTTCTGTTCTCCTCAGGTAATAAACTGTCATCCATTCTGCCTCTGCTGCACCCCGAGTGTCACTCTCTCCCCGAACCCAACCTGCTCCCGGGGCAGCTCTCCCACGGAGCGGTGGGGATGCATGGAGGCAAGGTCCGCTGGCTGTCCATGGCCTTCGAATCTGTAGGTTCCCCGCCATCTTTCAGCGGCACATTTTCCAGTTTCAGCCGATGCCATGCCATAACGCTCCACCTTCTCTTCTCCCAAGACCACATACAAGGGCAAATCCTCCTTTCAGACCTACGCCGACTTCCGTCAGTGGGAGAACTTCGTCCGGGAGCAGCTCGCCTCCCTCCCGCAGTCCTCCGCCCTGCAGCGTGGCTTCCAGACCTGCGAGCACTGGAAGCAGATCTTCATGGAAATCATAGGCGAGTGAGAGGTGGCACTGCATGGCAAAGAGATGTGGTTTCTCTTTTTTTTTCTGCAAACTGACGGGGGATTATTCGTCAGGGGGAAGAGCGGGCAGCGGCATGTCAAATCGGATAATATATTGCTCTCTGGTCTGTTTGTAGGTGTGGAGAGTGCCCTCTGGAGTCTGCTGCTGTCTCTGGCCATCTGTGTGGCAGCTGTGTCTGTGTTTACTGCACATGCTCTGCTGCTGCTCCCAGTACTCATAACCATTCTAGGTAAGACACCAACAGTTGTATATTCAACTTGTTTTAGACATGGATTTTAAAATGGAACATTCAGGTCTGGGTCTAAATCAGGCGGCAAACGTCCGGTTCTGAAGCGTGAAGCCAATGCCTAAATGCCTTAACTTGCAATCTCGCTGCTGGCCATCAGGGGGAGAAAAAAGAAGTCAGATTGCATGGAAGGATGAGAAAATGACCATACTTCTCACTTTATTTATTATCTTAGTAAACATTTGTTTGTTCACTATTTGCAAAAAATCCAAGATGACAAACTTGAGATTTCAAACCCGTTGGGTGACGTCTCCATGACTACGTCCACTTCTTATATACAGCCTTTTGTCGGTGTCATGTGTGTGAGGTTCACAGTTCTTGTCTTCCAACAGGAGTGATCTGTCTGGTGGTGGCCATCATGTATTGGCTGGGCTGGGAGATGGGAGCCGTGGAGGCCATTTCTCTGTCTATACTGGTGGGATCCTCGGTGGATTACTGTCTGCACCTGGTGGAGGGATACCTGCTGGCCGGGCAGACCGCCGCCTGCACGCCTGGTCACTCGGTATACAACTCTTCTTCTCTTCAGCTTTTCAGCTTTTCTTTTACGACATTTCATTTGACATCATATACAATGACTTATTTGTGACGTACTTTATTCTGGCTATATATTTATGATATATAATATCATTATGTTGACTCTAATTTCACTTTTTGTGACTCCCTATACTATGACATGAGTTTTTAAATAACATTATACTATGGCTTTTTTTTTTTATATAATAAATTACAATTTTCCGATGCACAATTTCATTTTTAATGACATATTTTACTTACCAATGACTGATTTTTCAAGAAAAAATACAGTATGTAAATGCTTTTTCTGCCTTCTTATATGGTATTTTATGCTAGGAAACTATATTTCATACTGTGTATATACTTTGACACTACACTTTAATTTTGACAAAGAGACCGTGTCATTTATGTCATAACTCGGCATAACAGTGTTAATTTTTCAGCATTTAGAAAACCATCCCCAGCATGTCTGTTCTCTACACACTCGCTAAAACAAGCTAATGACTCAGATTTTGGATCTAATAAGGCGAGAAGCGCCCTGAAGGCTCATGAATAAAGAGGAGCCGCTCCTCTTATGAATCTGTGTTTTGTCTGCAGGAGCCCGGGCCCGAGAGGCGGCGGCGGACCCTGGAGGCGGTGAACCACGTGGGCGTCGCCATAGTGTCCAGTGCCGTCACCACGGTGATCTCCACAGTCCCTCTCTTCTTCTGCGTCATTGTGCCTTTCGCCAAGTTCGGCCAGATCGTGGCCATCAACACCGCCGTCTCCATCTTCTTCACCCTGACCGTCACCGTGGCCATGTTGGCGTGCATGGGCCCCGCCCACTTCAGCAGACCCCCCGCCGCCGTGCTGAAGGCCAGCGTGGCCGTGACGGCGGCGGCGGCTTTGGGAGCGGCTCTCTGCTGGGTGGGAGGTCAGCTGACGCCGTTGGCCTTCAGCACGTAAAGGCGACTCGCCCGCCAACACTGATGTCAGTTCCTCTGGATGCAAACTGAACTTGTTCTTCTTATTCGGGAGGATTATCGGATCTGTGAATGATTCTCTACAGCACAAAGATGTCAGAATCTAGTCCTAAATTAGACATTCATACTTTTCACTTGTGTTGACCAGATTGTAAGAGTGTACTATAGTGTTAATGACTGTGTGACTCACGGGAGGGTTGGCCTTCCTGGGGTTGACGTGGTGATTCAGCGCCGGGTTTTTCTTTGATCCCATATCGCCTTCAGCCTGGAGGTGGAGTTGATGGAGTAATCATTGGGAAAGTTTGCTGAGTCACAGCTTTCATCAGCGTTAACTCATTGCCACTGAATGTTCTTTGACCTGCTGTTAGGGTGCCGCGCTCTGACGTCCACAACGATTCGTGTTCCCATGATTCATGGCCACCTTGTGAAACGTTTTGTTTCTTTCTGTGTGTGTGTGTGTGTGTGTGTGTGTTTTCTAAGTTGTGCATTGAATGTGTTTCCAGCCACATTTGTAACGAATGCTGAATTAAAAAACGTTGTACTAGTCCGGGTTATATCGTGCACAGTTTTGTTAAATGTAAATGTGTGATGTAAATGTTTCAGTATGCTGCTCTCACACATTCTGAACTGGAACTTTCAGTGCTGCCGGCACACACACACACACACCCACACACACACTGTTCTGAAGCATATCGAGACTTCGCACAAGATATATAATCCTCTTTTTCTGACCCCTTTCACATCTTGGAACTCAAGCTGCTTTAATGTCTATTTTTATCATCGGCGGCGACTGAAAGAGACCTCTTGTCAGCTCCTCAGGTGTACCCTCGACACATCCTCCACCGCACTCCAAGGCACTCGCACAGTCACCGACCCGACTCCCTCTTCCTCTCTCGCACAAATTTAGAGCACCACTCAAACGCCCCATGGACGCCGGCTCCGGTCTGCCCCCGCGGTGAAGGTGAGGGTCATTTGTCAAACCACACAACACAATAATGGCCAGGGAGAGGCACTGACTCAACTGCGGCAAAGAGAGCAGTAACATTTCTGTTTTGTATGCGTGTTACTTGTGATTGTCAAATAAAAACAGGTGCAGAAAGCCTCTGGTGTTTTTTCTTCTGTGAACCCTAAGCACGGATCTCTATTCTGCATGGTTATGTAACGGAGCAGCAGAGAGTCTCGCCGTCGCATCGTTAGCGGGACGCTACGGTCGGCGGCGGAGCATCTCCAGCTGGCTGTTTTTAATTATTCATGTGAAACGGCTCAGATTTTACATTGAATTGCAGCGCATTAATGTTTCATGTCTGGCATTGAACAAAAGGGCACTTTACTATCACTTTTTTTCAACATGCTATAAAAGAACTTTTTTTCTACTATGACTTTTTTTTTTACATCCTATACTATGACTTTTTTTTTTACGTCCTATACTATGACTTTTTTTTTACGTCCTATACTATGACTTCTTTTACATACTATACTATGACTTTTTTTTTTGCATACTATACTATGACTTTTTTTTACATACTATACTAAGACTTTTTTTTTTTACATACTATACTAAGACTTTTTTTTTTTTACATACTATACTATGACTTTTTTTTACATACTATACTGTGACTTTTTTGACATACTATACTAAGACTTTTTTTTTGACATACTATACTATGACTTTTTTTTGACATACTATACTATGACTTTTTTTTGACATACTATACTATGACTTTTTTTGACATACTATACTATGACTTTTTTTGACATACTATACTATGACTTTTTTACATACTATGACATTATTTTTGACATACTATAATAAGAATTTTTTTGACATACTATACTATGACTTTTTTACATACTATACTATGACTTTTTTTGACATACTATACTATGACTTTTTTTTTGACATACTATACTATGACTTTTTTTACATACTATACTATGACTTTTTTTTGACATACTATACTATGACTTTTTTTTGACATACTATACTAAGACTTTTTTGACATACTATACTAAGACTTTTTTTGACATACTATACTATGACTTTTTTTTTGACATACTATATTAAGACTTTTTTTTACATACTATACTATGACTTTTTTTTTTTACATACTATACTATGACTTTTTTTTTTACATACTATACTGAGACTTTTTTTTTTTTTTTACATACTATAGTATGACTTTTTTTTACATACTATAGTAAGACTTTTTCTTTTTACATACTATACTATGACTTTTTTACATCCTATACTATGACTTTTTTTTGACATACTATACTATGACTTTTTTTATACATACTATAATAAGACTTTTTTTATACATACTATAATAAGACTTTTTTTGACATACTATACTATGACTTTTTTGACATACTATACTAAGACTTTTTTTTTGACATACTATACTATGACTTTTTTTGACATACTATACTATGACTTTTTTTTTTTTACATACTATACTATGACTTTTTTTGACATACTATACTGACTTTTTTTTGACATACTATACTATGACTTTTTTTACATACTATGACATTATTTTTGACATACTATAATAAGACTTTTTTTGACATACTATACTATGACTTTTTTACATACTATACTATGACTTTTTTTGACATACTATACTATGACTTTTTTTTTGACATACTATACTATGACTTTTTTTACATACTATACTATGACTTTTTTTTGACATACTATACTATGACTTTTTTTTGACATACTATACTAAGACTTTTTTGACATACTATACTAAGACTTTTTTTGACATACTATACTATGACTTTTTTTTTGACATACTATATTAAGACTTTTTTTTACATACTATACTATGACTTTTTTTTTTTACATACTATACTATGACTTTTTTTTTTACATACTATACTGAGACTTTTTTTTTTTTTTTACATACTATAGTATGACTTTTTTTTACATACTATAGTAAGACTTTTTCTTTTTACATACTATACTATGACTTTTTTACATCCTATACTATGACTTTTTTTTTGACATACTATACTATGACTTTTTTTATACATACTATAATAAGACTTTTTTTATACATACTATAATAAGACTTTTTTTGACATACTATACTATGACTTTTTTGACATACTATACTAAGACTTTTTTTTTGACATACTATACTATGACTTTTTTTGACATACTATACTATGACTTTTTTTTTTTTACATACTATACTATGACTTTTTTTGACATACTATACTGACTTTTTTTTGACATACTATACTATGACTTTTTTTTTTTACATACTATACTATGACTTTTTTTATACATACTATACTATGACTTTTTTTTATACATACTATAACTTTTTTTTTTTACATACTATACTAAGACTTTTTTTTGACATACTATACTATGACTTTTTTTTTGACATACTATACTATGACTTTTTTGACATACTATACTAAGACTTTTTTTGACATACTATACTATGACTTTTTTTTATACATACTATACTATGACTTTTTTTTGACATACTATACTATGACTTTTTTTTGACATACTATACTAAGACTTTTTTGACATACTATACTAAGACTTTTTTTGACATACTATACTATGACTTTTTTTTTGACATACTATATTAAGACTTTTTTTTACATACTATACTATGACTTTTTTTTTTTACATACTATACTATGACTTTTTTTTTTACATACTATACTGAGACTTTTTTTTTTTTTTTACATACTATAGTATGACTTTTTTTTACATACTATAGTAAGACTTTTTCTTTTTACATACTATACTATGACTTTTTTACATCCTATACTATGACTTTTTTTTGACATACTATACTATGACTTTTTTTATACATACTATAATAAGACTTTTTTTATACATACTATAATAAGACTTTTTTTGACATACTATACTATGACTTTTTTGACATACTATACTAAGACTTTTTTTTTGACATACTATACTATGACTTTTTTTGACATACTATACTATGACTTTTTTTTTTTTACATACTATACTATGACTTTTTTTGACATACTATACTGACTTTTTTTTGACATACTATACTATGACTTTTTTACATACTATGACATTATTTTTGACATACTATAATAAGACTTTTTTTGACATACTATACTATGACTTTTTTACATACTATACTATGACTTTTTTTGACATACTATACTATGACTTTTTTTTTGACATACTATACTATGACTTTTTTTACATACTATACTATGACTTTTTTTTGACATACTATACTATGACTTTTTTTTGACATACTATACTAAGACTTTTTTGACATACTATACTAAGACTTTTTTTGACATACTATACTATGACTTTTTTTTTGACATACTATATTAAGACTTTTTTTTACATACTATACTATGACTTTTTTTTTTTACATACTATACTATGACTTTTTTTTTTACATACTATACTGAGACTTTTTTTTTTTTTTTACATACTATAGTATGACTTTTTTTTACATACTATAGTAAGACTTTTTCTTTTTACATACTATACTATGACTTTTTTACATCCTATACTATGACTTTTTTTTTGACATACTATACTATGACTTTTTTTATACATACTATAATAAGACTTTTTTTATACATACTATAATAAGACTTTTTTTGACATACTATACTATGACTTTTTTGACATACTATACTAAGACTTTTTTTTTGACATACTATACTATGACTTTTTTTGACATACTATACTATGACTTTTTTTTTTTTTACATACTATACTATGACTTTTTTTGACATACTATACTGACTTTTTTTTGACATACTATACTATGACTTTTTTTTTTTACATACTATACTATGACTTTTTTTATACATACTATACTATGACTTTTTTTTATACATACTATAACTTTTTTTTTTTACATACTATACTAAGACTTTTTTTTGACATACTATACTATGACTTTTTTTTTGACATACTATACTATGACTTTTTTGACATACTATACTAAGACTTTTTTTGACATACTATACTATGACTTTTTTTTATACATACTATACTATTACTTTTTTTTTTTACATACTATACTAAGACTTTTTTTTGACATACTATACTATGACTTTTTTGACATACTATACTAAGACTTTTTTTGACATACTATACTATGACCTTTTTTTTTTTTACATACTATACTATGACTTTTTTTTTTACATACTATACTAAGACTTTTTTTTTTTACATACTATACTATGACTTTTTTTTACGTCCTATACTATTACTTTTTTTTACATACTATACTATTACTTTTTTTTTTTTACATAGTATAGAATGTATAAAAATTAAGTCATAGTATACTGACTTTTGTTTAAAGCCTATACTACGACTTTTAATAATTTTCTAGGACAATTTATGGATTTTGTCGACTGACTATTTCCTTAATTTTCGACAAACTATACTATGACTTTTTTTGTTGTTGGCTTTTTTTTTACCATTTTGAACTCACTTAACATGCAATACAAGGGATTTTTATGACTTTTTCCATACTTTTTAACAATAATTTATGAATTTTCACGAGTGACATTTTTTTTGACATACTATAATAAGACTTTTTTTGACATACTATACTATGACTTTTTTACATACTATACTATGACTTTTTTTGACATACTATACTATGACTTTTTTTTTGACATACTATACTATGACTTTTTTTACATACTATACTATGACTTTTTTTTGACATACTATACTATGACTTTTTTTTGACATACTATACTAAGACTTTTTTGACATACTATACTAAGACTTTTTTTGACATACTATACTATGACTTTTTTTTTGACATACTATATTAAGACTTTTTTTTACATACTATACTATGACTTTTTTTTTTTACATACTATACTATGACTTTTTTTTTTACATACTATACTGAGACTTTTTTTTTTTTTTTACATACTATAGTATGACTTTTTTTTACATACTATAGTAAGACTTTTTCTTTTTACATACTATACTATGACTTTTTTACATCCTATACTATGACTTTTTTTTTGACATACTATACTATGACTTTTTTTATACATACTATAATAAGACTTTTTTTATACATACTATAATAAGACTTTTTTTGACATACTATACTATGACTTTTTTGACATACTATACTAAGACTTTTTTTTTGACATACTATACTATGACTTTTTTTGACATACTATACTATGACTTTTTTTTTTTTACATACTATACTATGACTTTTTTTGACATACTATACTGACTTTTTTTTGACATACTATACTATGACTTTTTTTTTTACATACTATACTATGACTTTTTTTATACATACTATACTATGACTTTTTTTTATACATACTATAACTTTTTTTTTTTACATACTATACTAAGACTTTTTTTTGACATACTATACTATGACTTTTTTTTTGACATACTATACTATGAATTTTTTGACATACTATACTAAGACTTTTTTTGACATACTATACTATGACTTTTTTTTTTACATACTATACTATTACTTTTTTTTGACATACTATACTATGACTTTTTTTTTGACATACTATACTAAGACTTTTTTTGACATACTATACTATGACTTTTTTTTATACATACTATAACTTTTTTTTTTTACATACTATACTAAGACTTTTTTTTGACATACTATACTATGACTTTTTTTTTGACATACTATACTATGACTTTTTTGACATACTATACTAAGACTTTTTTTTGACATACTATACTATAACTTTTTTTTTTTACATACTATACTAAGACTTTTTTTTGACATACTATACTATGACTTTTTTTTTGACATACTATACTAAGACTTTTTTTGACATACTATACTATGACCTTTTTTTTTTTTACATACTATACTATGACTTTTTTTTTTACATACTATACTAAGACTTTTTTTTTTTACATACTATACTATGACTTTTTTTTACGTCCTATACTATTACTTTTTTTTACATACTATACTATTACTTTTTTTTTTTTACATAGTATAGAATGTATAAAAATTAAGTCATAGTATACTGACTTTTGTTTAAAGCCTATACTACGACTTTTAATAATTTTCTAGGACAATTTATGGATTTTGTCGACTGACTATTTCCTTAATTTTCGACAAACTATACTATGACTTTTTTTGTTGTTGGCTTTTTTTTTACCATTTTGAACTCACTTAACATGCAATACAAGGGATTTTTATGACTTTTTCCATACTTTTTAACAATAATTTATGAATTTTCACGAGTGACATTTTTTTTGACATACTATAATAAGACTTTTTTTGACATACTATACTATGACTTTTTTACATACTATACTATGACTTTTTTTGACATACTATACTATGACTTTTTTTTTGACATACTATACTATGACTTTTTTTACATACTATACTATGACTTTTTTTTGACATACTATACTATGACTTTTTTTTGACATACTATACTAAGACTTTTTTGACATACTATACTAAGACTTTTTTTGACATACTATACTATGACTTTTTTTTTGACATACTATATTAAGACTTTTTTTTACATACTATACTATGACTTTTTTTTTTTACATACTATACTATGACTTTTTTTTTTACATACTATACTGAGACTTTTTTTTTTTTTTTACATACTATAGTATGACTTTTTTTTACATACTATAGTAAGACTTTTTCTTTTTACATACTATACTATGACTTTTTTACATCCTATACTATGACTTTTTTTTTGACATACTATACTATGACTTTTTTTATACATACTATAATAAGACTTTTTTTATACATACTATAATAAGACTTTTTTTGACATACTATACTATGACTTTTTTGACATACTATACTAAGACTTTTTTTTTGACATACTATACTATGACTTTTTTTGACATACTATACTATGACTTTTTTTTTTTTACATACTATACTATGACTTTTTTTGACATACTATACTGACTTTTTTTTGACATACTATACTATGACTTTTTTTTTTTACATACTATACTATGACTTTTTTTATACATACTATACTATGACTTTTTTTTATACATACTATAACTTTTTTTTTTTACATACTATACTAAGACTTTTTTTTGACATACTATACTATGACTTTTTTTTTGACATACTATACTATGACTTTTTTGACATACTATACTAAGACTTTTTTTGACATACTATACTATGACTTTTTTTTATACATACTATACTATTACTTTTTTTTTTTACATACTATACTAAGACTTTTTTTTGACATACTATACTATGACTTTTTTGACATACTATACTAAGACTTTTTTTGACATACTATACTATGACCTTTTTTTTTTTTACATACTATACTATGACTTTTTTTTTTACATACTATACTAAGACTTTTTTTTTTTACATACTATACTATGACTTTTTTTTACGTCCTATACTATTACTTTTTTTTACATACTATACTATTACTTTTTTTTTTTTACATAGTATAGAATGTATAAAAATTAAGTCATAGTATACTGACTTTTGTTTAAAGCCTATACTACGACTTTTAATAATTTTCTAGGACAATTTATGGATTTTGTCGACTGACTATTTCCTTAATTTTCGACAAACTATACTATGACTTTTTTTGTTGTTGGCTTTTTTTTTACCATTTTGAACTCACTTAACATGCAATACAAGGGATTTTTATGACTTTTTCCATACTTTTTAACAACAATTTATGAATTTTCACGAGTGACATTTTTTTTTGTTCATTTTCAACATGCTATAAATTTTAATTTGAAAAATTTGACCATGGGGTTTTATGACTGTTTTCGACTCACTACACTCTGTTTGCTTGACATACGAGGGGTTTTTGAGTTTTTAATAATTTTTCACAATTTATGAATTTTGTCGACTGACTTTTTTGTTAATTTTCGACAAATTATACTTTTTATGGCATACTACACAAGGACGTATTACAACATGCTAAAATATGACATTTTATAATTTTTAAAAATGTTCTAATATAATATAAGAATGTTTACCCAGACTGCAGTCTTGTTACATCTGCATGTGTTTTAAAGCAGTTTTTGTTGGTTTAAGTAAAGTGAGGGCCAGATTCAGTTGCAGCAGTGTTCTGTGCAACTACACAGCTCTGCTCCTTGTGATTTTATATTTAAAGCAAAGAAAAGCATGGTAATGGAATCATTTCGGCAGAGTGAGGTTACATGGAGGGGAATGAATATTTAGCAAGGCGGAAAATGAATTTCTACTCTGAAATGACGTGCTCCTCCTATAAATAGTGAATCAAAGGGAAGATGAATACGGCATTTATATTTAGCTTAGATGTTTTTTGTGTTTGCTGGGTGTCAGAAAAGTTATTTCAAGCACAGATGTGCAATTTAAGTCCTGAGCTCTGCACTGCTCCTCCTACTCACGTTTCCTGGTGTTGCACTCAACCAGCGACTCAGACAGTGGGATGTTTTGCCCGGTTGAACTGAAATGGCACAAAGCAGGTTTACGGTTATTAAATTTGACGGTCAGACATCAAACAGATGTGCCAGACTGCTGCAATGTCATTGTCAAAATAGTTCTCATTGTGTGCAGTGAGAAATAAACGGAGGAAAGGAATGAGTGAGCAACATAGTATATTCAACATAAACCAATGGCTATACATCAGAAGGCAATTATAGGGCTAATTTCAACAGCACCGTTCCACCTTTACATTATATAAGTAATTACTATAACAATAAATACTCAGGCTCATTTGGTTCTTGTGAAATACTTCATTGTACCAAGAAAAGGCATTTTCTCTGGACAGAAATTATTTAACATCGGAACTGTAAATCAACACTGAAACATAAGTCATATCTTTATTACCCCGTGTTACAGGGCACACACAATGTTCAAGTATGCCCGAGGAACTAAATGGAGCAATCGAAAAAAAAACAACCAAAAAAAAAAAAAGCATAAGAGAGATAAAATGCATTTAAAAATAAGTGAACTGGCATTGCATTTCACAAATATCCATAAGCTCATGATTTTGGAACAATTCACTGTAAAGTGCTAACTGGTTCGAGCTGAAAAAAAAGCACATGTTCCCTTTGAAAGATCACACACATTACTTTATACATGGAGGTACAGTAATAGCCATCAGGCGAGCAATTACCAACCAGAAGACATGGACCACAATTCATGTATTAGTCCTTTAATAAGATAACTGCTTCCTTAATTTCCTTGTTAATGGTAACAACGAGAATCTTTGCCACTGGTTGCCAGGACAATGCCAATTACAAATGCTGGTGTTGTCGCTGTACAGTTTTCCTTTTTTCCTTGTAATTACATGCAATTGACTGACATACAGTTTCAAAAAAATCTCATGTCAAGTCCTTCTAATCCTTTTACAGAGAGGAATCCTTGAACCAAAAGGGATGAGAATGCGAGGAGAGGAGGGCAATTATCGAGGAGTGCAGGGGACCATCCCATACTCCTCCTCCTCCTCTTCCTCCCCCACCCACACGGATGTGGTGGGCTGGCCCGACAAAAGCAGGGATCTGTCCAGCTGATGCCTGCCTTCCTACAGGTCCTGAGAATCCACTGTTTTCCTCTGTGCCTCCCAATTAGGTGGCACGTTAAAAAAAAAAGAAGAAACAAACAAAAAAAAAAATATTTGGAGGGATCTGGGTCAATACATTATCCCCCTACTGTCCACCTAAGGCAGACGTTCACCCTCCCACCCCAATCCTAACCATAAAAAGGTAAAAACAAGGTGTACTGCAGAATGGCTTTACTCCTCACAGTCTGTGGGGGGAGCTAGAGCCCCTAGGAGCTGAGGTGCGGTTGGTGGTCTTGCGGCTGTTCTGTCGTGTCTGAATCATCTTGGTGGCCGAAGGTTTCCGAGCGTCAGGCTGGCGCCTCCCCTGGGGGCCTCTCCGTTTGCCCCGTTGCCCCGCGCGGCCCCTTCCGGCCCCCGCTGGTCACTTGCGTGAGTGCAGTGTGTCCTGAAACTTGGTGCTGGTGTAGCGGACGTGGAATCCTTTTTTGTTGATGGTGTCATCAGAGCGGAACTTGATCACAATGGAGTCACCGGCCGAGTAGATCTCCTCTGGAGGCTGTCGGGAGGGGGAAAAAACAGCAGATTAATTTGTGCCGTCGCTTTCTGGTTCTCTGACTGCACTTCAATTAAAAGTAAAGACTTCTCACATGCTGAAACTGAAGTCGAATCAGCGGCCATGACGAATGTCTGCAGAGGACTGCTGGTTCTGTAGCAGCCAGGGGCCACGTAAGGGGCCAGGACTGGCCTTTTTTTTTCTTTTTTGGCTTTATTCTGATTAAGGCTTTGGCTGCTATTGAAGTTAGGATAAAATATACTCTGCCGATTAGTTCCAGGTGCAGCGCTGCATTTCTCCCCTGAACAAAACCATGTATTTCATAGCACTTTTCACATTTTTTGGTTCTACTGTCTTGAGCACAAAGTTCGCCAAACATATTTTCCAGTGAAAGAAAAAAAAATCATTAAGTGCGCACAGAAAATATGCAACACTTGCCCTCTCTGTTTGTCAGAATAGGACTATAAAATGAATACTAATTTAGAAGACGATAGTGAAAATAATTAGTCGGCCGAGGCGCTCAGGCAGCAGCACTCTGGCAAAGACAAAGACAAGTGCTGTGATGTCAGAGCAACCAACTTTAACGCACTGGGCCGTTGATTAAAGCTGTCACTCACCATATGAATATACATCTACGATACCCCTCAGGTGGTGGTTTATTGGTGAAAAGGGAAGAAGAAAGCAGCAAACGTATGGTATTGTATTATAAGATGTCGTCTGCTATCTGACGGAGAAAAGCCCGGAGGCTCAAAGAAAGCCTCGCCACACTATAATGAGTTTTCACCCTACTTTGTGGACTGAATCGTGTCAGTTTATTTCGACCCGTTTTTAAAAAAGGAAACTTGATTGAAGAGCCGCTCCCCCACGGGGGGGTGGGGGGTTCCGGGTGCGTTACGTCCCCTCCGGCTAATCGTTCACAGGAACAGGCGTGAGCAAAAAGGCCTGGGCTTATTATTGAAGCGTGTAAATGAAATCAAGCTGTTCTCTGACCTGAGGAAACGTCTATTTCTATTCCCTGCTGGCCTCGTTGCTCCAGACTCGGGGCTGCAGCCTGATTAATTCGCTGTTACAAACCGATGCCAGAACACTCCGATAGGCCATCGTCACCCAGGGAGTGACGGCTTGTGTCGACCTACAACCGCCGCCACGGCAACCCCTCCCAAACCCGGAGGAATACGTCACCTCTGACAAAGTGATTACAGCCTGGCAAAGGTTATTCAACAGCAGAGCAAATTCCAGAAGACTTGTCTGAGAACTCCTGCTGTTATACTGTAAACCTAAAAAAAAAAAGAAAAAGTGCAGTGGCGAGCCAAGAAAAGAGCATTCAGCAGTCGTTATGTCCTCACCCCTGAGCCACAGTAACGTCCCAGCCGTGGAGACTTGGTGTCGGCTCCGTCGAAGAGCTCCATGTAGTCGTAGCCGCAGTCCGCCTCCTCCTCGATCTCAAAGGTCTGGAAGATGAGCTCCACGCCGTAGCCTTTCTCCGCCGAGATCACCCACTGACAGTCGGAGGCCCCGGGGTAGTTGTTGTCCCCGAACTGGGCATGGGAGAACAGGTCCTTGGTTTTGACCTCAGCCTTCAGGCGACCGCCACACTCTGGGACCAGAAAAGCGTCGATAAGCTACAAGTTCAGCTGCTGTACTCTGTGGTTTTACAGTCACACGGACACAAAGGGTGCTTTAACATGTTCCAGTTCCATATGAGTCATAACCAGAGCGGGGAATCCAAAAACCAATGTGACTAACTGACCATAAAATGAATGCAAAGTCGCTGTAAGAGATTTGCCTGGATCCTGGTCTTCTTACCTGCGCTGTGGGAAGCCTCGAAGCCTTTCTTCTGCACCGAGTTATCGGAGAAGAAGCGAATGAACAGCTTGTTGGCGCTGGACGTGATGGGCGGCGGCTTCTTGGTGCCGCAGAAGCGACCCAGACTGGGAGCTTTCCCGTCTCGACCGTCGTAGATCTCGATGTGGTCGTAGGCGCACTCCAGGTGGGCCTCCATGTCGAGCTCATTGAAGGCCTGTGGCAGAACAAGATGATGAGCATGTTTAAAGACGTTTTTTAAATCAATTAACAGTCTCTTAACAGTGATATGTGTCATTTCTAGAAAATGTCATTCTCTCAGCACACAGGTTAACTAGAGTATCAAATGTTTTTCTGCATTTGCTATTTAGGAAGCGAGGCATGCGTGATATGCTTCGATATCATAAATTGGTGACGGATTTCTAAATCATCTGTGACACGGTACACAAAAAAAATGTGTAGAAAAACAGAAGGGGGAGCCACACATCATCGTTAGGAGCGGCATAACAGCATCTGACAGCAGCGCAGTAAACACAGATGTCCTCGGTAGATCCGGCAATTCAATTATGTAAATAAGCTCCACACAAATAAATGCGTGAGTGACAAGTGGAATTATACAGGGGGGAAGCGGGGAGGAAGTGACACGTACGACTTTGATGCGGTGGCCTGGAGTGGTGGTGAGAGCCCAGGTGCACGCCTTCTTGCTGGGGTATTTATCCGGCCAATTGGGGCTGGTGATGACACCGCTCACACTATTCACAGTGTGATCGCAGCCAGCTGTAAAAAACAGAAAAAAACATCACTGAATCACTTCTTTATCATGCTAATACAGGAAATGAAAAAGAAAATCACACAGTTTCTGACACACGTCTCATCCACTGCAAACCAGGAGGCAAGAATGTGCAAAACGTATCACAGAGACGAGTGTTGAAATACCTTCTTTGCAGTCGTGTTTGTTCTCGTGCAGCACAAAGCCGCTCCTGCACTGACAGCTGTAGCTCCCGAAGGTGTTGACACACTCGTGCTGACAGCCGCCGTTCTCCTTAGAGCACTCGTCTTTGTCTGCGGGAGCACAGAGGACGACACCCGTGTGACTGATTTCTTTACGGGTCGACTGAAGAGACACATCACACGCTAGCAGGTCTCCCTGGACCGTGGTGGAACCTGATCCGGATGCTGTGGTCTTGTTTGACTCTTACCGCCAGTATTTTTAAGGCGGCTGACTATTGATCAAAGTAATCGACTAAAACTGGCATCTCTACTGTTACTAACTTGACTAGTCTGGCTATGCTTTCTGGTCCTGACCGATGAAGACTGCTAACTGGCCTGATGTTAAAAACACCATATTGTAGCTCCACCTGCTGCTGTGTGACTGCTTTTTGGTCTACGGCGACGTGGTTGGGATGGATCCATCTTGGCGTGGCTGTGCCTGCTGCCATGGACTACAACTGTTGATACTATTGTTTCTGTTAATGCCACCACTACTGTTAATACTACTACTACCATACTACCAACACCAAATGCAGTTGGAACCCAAGGGTCTGGGCTGCACCAGATTTCTGCCTTTTTCTCACCACTATCACTGTAACGCTTACCCCTAGGTGATGTTGGGACTTTGAAATTGTATTGACTCTGTAAATCTTGAGTGTTTTCTAGTCCTGCTCGATGTGTTAAATGTCCTGAGATGACTTCTGTTAAATATGACACTATAAATAAGATTGAATTGAATTGGGGGACTCACCTGAGAAGAACTGTGCTTTGAAGCCCTTTTTGGACACCGTGTTGTCCGATTTGAACTCGATGCGCATGTTGTTGTACTGGGAGGTGATGGCTTCCGGCTTCTCCGCCCCACAGAACTTCCCGTGGAGCCTGGAATCGGCCGACAGCCCGCTGCGCACCTCCACGTAGTCGTACTTACACACCTGAGCAGAGAGACGGAGCATGTGAAGACGCTGGGATATCTTTTTTTTTGTTTAAATCATGAAACACACGGGGAAGACAAGCAGGGCTTGTTGTGATAACGGAGGGAACACAGAACAAACCCACCCCGTGCCGATTCAAAATAACCCCAGTGCTCACATCGTTGCCCTCAGTCTCGAAGACGTCAAAGAGCAGGGTGATGCGGTACTGCGTGGGGGCCACCAGCTGCCAGATGCAGTTCTTGTTGGGGGGGTACTCTCTGGGCCAACCTGGGCTGGTGATGGACCCGTTCAGCTTGGTGATGAAACCTCCGCAGGCAGCTGGGCACAAAACAAGACACGGGGACAAAGCTTTGATACAAATAGAAAAGGAATTATATCACCAGAAATGTCCCGCTGCGAGCCACACAGCCGAAGTTAAAGCCGTCTGAGAGATGTTGTGGTCCGTGATGAACCCGATTACAGGCTGACCCGCCTGTGAGGGGCTTTGGATCGGTTACGCAACGCACACATGTTACAACAACTGGTTAAGCCCCTCACCTGGCTATTTATAGCTGAACTTAACGTTTGTTTTTTGACAAATGTTTTTATTGTCTTTTTTCAGTTACAATACAAAGACACAAATCAAAACACATCAATAGACACATCAATAAGTATAAAAGGCACTTAAAGAATTAAAAAATATGCATATATAAGTGGTATACTGCTAGTTTGGTTTATGTTTTCCTAAGAAAAGTAAAGAATAAAAACATTTTACTAGCATCCACATACAAGTATTGCCTTAATACATATTGTGATCAATGAACAACTGGATGCATGTGTTGATTGTTAGTTATAAGACGGTGAAATGATGGAATAGTAAACGTTACAGTCTGTATGGATGATGTAAGGCACCAGTTTTTATTATCTCTGCATGTAAATTCAAGTATGATTGTAAAATACAACATTGCAAAGATGATCATTTATCTAATTTTATGCTGATTATTTTGTTGCTCATGTAGAAGCCAAATTAGCAATAGCTATAAACTCTCTGTACTGAACTCACTTGCATTCTTTGTATTGGAACTATGTAAACTGTATCGTCCCTATTTAAATAAAATTCTACTCTACTCTTTGTGTGTCTATGGGATCACTTATTACTTACTACTATATTTGTTTTTTATCATTAATAACCAATATTCACGCTTTCTTTTCAAACATTTCCTTTTTTTTTCTTAATCAATCTTATTAGTTTGTGTTTATTGTCCAGCTTTGTGTTTTTCTGCAAATGAAAAAAAAAAAATCTGCCGCTCGATACAGCTGCACATGGTGCAGCTGTAGTAATGGCTGCCTGTTGTTTAAGGGCGGAGTGGATAAGCGGTCAACCAGATATCGTACAGCTTGTATACTAGTAGTTAGGTCTTAAACAACAACATATAATTTGAGTTAAAAATAATACTTGCATTGATGTGACTCAAGATCTTTAAAAAGGTAGTGGCGTGGCCGGCACAAGCATCGCTTGTCGTCATCTTATCTGGCTTTCTGGAACGACTGTATTTATTGTATTTGGGTGGCTAACTGGGGAAAGCGCTGGAGCATGTTAATTACACGGTGGGCGACTCGTCTCCCTGTACTTACCCTCGCAACTGCGCTTGTCAGCGGCCAGCTCGTAGCCCGGGTCGCAGGCACACTTGTAGCTGCCCAGCGTGTTGACACAGCGTTGCTCACAGCGACCGTTGTCCGGCTTGGAGCACTCATCCATCTCTGGAAGCACAAAGATATGTTAGGAGCCTTTTTATCGGCCCCCCGCCTCGGTTCAACGCCCCCCCGCCTCGGTTCAACGGCCTCGGCTCAGTGGCTTACGAGAGAAAACACCCCCAAAACAACAGCAGAGCGAGACAAAGAGGGGAGAAGAAATGTGAAATAAACCTCCGCTGACATAACGGCGGAGACCGAATACACAGATGTTGACATTCTCTCTGAAGAATTTACAACCCTTTGACCCCTGACCTTTGAAGAAGTTGGCAGCAAAGCCGGCCTTGTTGACGGAGCCATCTGAAACAAATTTCATCCACAGCTGGTTGGAGCTGGTTTTGATGTCATCCGGCTTGTCGTAGCCACAGAAGCGGCCCAGCAGGGGACCGTTTTCAGAGTTTCCATCGCGCACCTCCAGGTAGTCGTACGCACAGCTGTCATGTCTCTCGATCTGGGGAAGGATTTGAGGCAAGATCAGTCACAAAAATTCATGCTTTCTTGAATAATAAATAACCATAGATGGCGTCTTACCTCAAAAGACTGGAAGGTGAGGCCGACGTGGTAACCCTGAGCAACGGTGATCTTCCACACACACACTTTGTTGGGCCTGTAGTCGTCAGGGTAGTTGGGCGACTGGATCTGCCCGTTGTCTTTCTTCACCTCCCCACCACAGATGGCTGCATGTGACAGCAAAAAAGAACAATAAATACAAATATTAATAACAACACAGAGCTCCTTCAACAGCAATATCACCAGCACACGCCTCTGAAAAAAACGTGTTCTCACTGTTCTGATGTGGATTAGACGAAATGCCTCCACCACCAGCTCTCTCTCACACACACACACATATATGCACACACACACACACAAATACAAATCATCCCTTTGCACGGTCTGGAAACAATGGAGCCGAGTGTGAAGGCAGGCCAAAATCTGATTAATGCAGCGTAAAGTGCCTGACACATCAGCAGCAGGGGAGCCAGAAGAGAACTGTGGATATTACTGCAGGCTCTAGGCACATAGTTGGATCTGTGGCCGACTGTGCGTTCAGTCAGCTGAGCGGCATGCTGGAATTGGGTGCAGCGAGGTCAGGCAACGGGTGCTTACCCTCATAAACGGCGGAGAAACCTTTTCCCACCCAGTTACTGCTGCTGCGGAACTCGATCCACAGCCGGCTGTCGGTGGAAATGATTGGCTCGGGCAGCTTGTCGCCACAGAACCGACCTGGAACAAAGGTGAAGGCACACATCAAGATTTGATCATTATGACACCTGCGATATCTCTGAATTTCCTCTACAATACTCTTAGTTAGAGGATAAGAGAGGAAATAAACCATAAAATAGACAAGAACCAAACAATCTTTGTTTTAATATTTAATGTTTGTGAAATGTATATACAGTATGTTATAGGTATGACAAGCTGAAACCATAAATATATTCAGAAGTTGGAATAATTTGCTCATCTCTCATTTTCACCTGGGGAATTGCACCGGGTCAAAAGTGATTAGTGATCCATTTAAATAGGAATAAACAGAGGATTGTGTCTGACATTTTTCCTTTATGATAGTAAACCGAATATCTTGGAATTTAAAAAATAAAAAAAACATTTTGAGGCTTATTAATGGAGAAAATTGCCGTCAGATGAATCGATAATGAAAGTAGTTTAAACTGACCTTTGAGGGGCGCCTTCCTCCAGTACCCATCTCTGATTTCCACATGGTCGTACCAACACAAGTGGCTCCTGTACAGATCCATGGAGGTGAAGTTCAGAATGATCTTTAAAAAATAAACAAGAGAGCGTGATTACCGACACGGTGCAGATAAATAAGACGAAACAGAGAAACCTCAGCGTCAACAGCCAGCGTTTGTTTTCAGGCCTTTTTTTTAAAGTTGATCCAGTACTTTTCCATATGCTCATACCTTTTCTCCTGGTGTGACTGATATTCTCCAGATGCAGTGCATGTACGCCGAGTAGCCGTTGGGGAAGCCAGGAGAGGAGAAGTTCCCACTGCTGTCCTGCAGACTGTCCCCACATCCTGTGCACAAACACATGGACATGCATGTAAGGCCCGAGCCAGCAGCGTGATGCACTGCCAAGTAGTCCCTGCCTGAAAACACTGAAGCACTACTTCAAGCTACACACACACACACACACACACACACACCTCAACATCAGCCCTGAAGTAAATCCCCCTGAAATACTCGCTGCACAGACAGATGCTGGAATTAAATCGCCGAATGTGAAGTAGAGGGCAGCTCTTTTATGTTCAGAAAGGCACATCTGCTGGTAATATCCGCCCCCCCCCCCCTCCACACTCCTACTCCAGATGATGATCACACAAAGGAATTGAGAGTGTGAGACACTTTCTCTGAGCATCCTCTGAAAATAAACCTGGGCCACTATAAATAACCGAGACCTCTGGAGGACGTGATGCATTATGTAGGCCTCGCCAGTGAAACACCAGCCTGACTTTGACTGGGAGAAACCACTAGAAAAAGTGTGCAAGTGTGTGAGGACCGATTCCAAAACACCGTACACCGCCTCGTGGAGTGACTCACGCCAAGTGTTTAATTAAGACTCAGAGGAAATGCTCGAGAGCAGATTGCATCTTGGGAGCCGTGCATGTGTTCGGTATTATCGTGTTATCTTTACCTCGGGATGCGTTTCCAGGGAGGAAGGAAAAACATCTCCCACGACTCTTCACATACGTCGCTTCCCAGAAGGTTCGTGTGCGAACCATAAAGCGAGGATCTAGGAGTTGTTCGTCATAATGCTCGGCAGAGGTTAAACCGAGCTCTCGTAAATGTGGGGGGATCCGTGGCTCTTCAAGGGTTTATTGCTCCCCACGAACATGCGGAGACTCATCATCACATCATCCCCCCCCCCCCCCCCACACAGTGTGCATCACATCATCCACTCGGTTTCTCCATCACCAGACAAAAAGACCCACTTGAGGTTAAACTTTTCCACCAAAACCACACCGACTGGTGACTGGTCTATTCATGGAGCTTCACTGCGAGGCTGACAGCTCAGCTATAACGGCCTGACCTACAATTTGTCATCAGATCCATTCAACAGAAGGCCGTTCTCCGTGTACATCTGTTAGCGCTATAAATCCTGTTTACCTCTCTCTTTCTATCCTCCCTGGAATCAGAAACAAAGCGAGTGGTTTCCGGGGAAAAGGGGTGGGGCTAACTCCCCTCACGGTTTACATTGCTCACGTTTTTTTTTAGTCAGCGTCCTCTCAGGACAGCTGTTCTCCCGCATCTATCCGGGAAAAAGAGTGATGACAAACTTCCTGTCCCTGGATAGTGTTTACTCTCCTCCCACCTCGGGAGTCTTGGACGCCGTAGCCAAGGAACCGTCGACCACATCAACAGTAGACGCTTGGCTATTTCCACACTGAGCTGCATCTTGGGAAGGCAAGAGGAGCTGCAGACCTCTCTCTCTCTCTCTGGGCTATTTTACACACACATGCAAAAAATAGACAGGAAAAAAAAAAACCATAGCAGACAGCATCTGTCATTTTGGTCTTACTGGAGCATTTGTAGAGTTTGCGTGCCTGTGCGATATCCCCTTTGCTCAGTCTGGTTCTCTGGCCAATGGGTGGTCTCACTCCGTTCACATCGTAGCGCGGCAGGATGGTGTCCAGGAAGATGCCTCTGAAATTCAGCAAAGGGCTTGACGTTAATGTCGCGTGAAACCCGGGGCGGCGTGCGCTCGATCCTGATAACTATTCCAGCGTGCGCCGAGCCACAGAAACACGTCTGCTGGAGGATTAAGTGACTCACCATCAAACAGCGCAATTCAATCACTGTCAACATTTTTACGGACAAAATTATAAAAGAATTGAGACACAGTGGTGAAAATGAGCCCTGCCAGTCCAATGCTTAGCCAAATCAAATAAAAACGTGGCTGTTTTCTAGGAAAAATACATCACAATCCATCAGAGAAGAGGGGCATGGAGAGCTCGTTTTATTTTTTAAATTATATATATTTTCACTTTGGATGAGCTTTTCAGCAGACGTGTAAACCCGGTGACTCAGAACACTGATGAAAAACCCTCCCATCTAATGAAATCAGTCAACATTTCTACCACTCTAATCATAATAATGCAAATTGCCTGCTTGTAATGAGATGCACACCCACACACCTGTGTGGACACAAGAGTATTCTAACCATGATCCTGACCTGCCTGCGTGTACTGTAATAAAACTAATATCATTAACAGGATTAAACAAAACCTCGTCTCTATGAATAAACACTCTATTAATAAGTAACCAATGGGGATGTGCTAATTAGACCGTACTTTAAAATAGAAATAATTTCACTCTTCTTTATGCTGTTTTTCTTCCACCGACATATGAATGTAAAAGTATGCTTTTTTTTATTTTATTTTTCTGAGTCTTTTTTCCCCTCTCTGGCTGACATACAACAGATGGACAGTTGCAGACACTTATCAAAGTCTCCCTTTGAGGTCAGGGGTCACGCGGTCTGTTTCGGAGGTTAGCGCTAACGTCATTCTTCAGGAGCGTCTGCTTTACAGATGGACCCAAACTCAGAGCTCGAGACCTTCCCCAGAGGTGCTGTATTTCCATGAACAAACTGTAAAAATAAAACAATCAGGTAAAGCGTCTACTTTTTTTTTTTTTTAATGGCAGAAACTCTTTTCACACTGCTGTCTCACTTGACACTGCTAGTTTATCATCTCCATCCCCCCCCCCCTCTAAAAGTATTGGCGAGCAACGGCCTGGCTCCCTCGCCGTTCCCATGGCGACATGCCTATCAACGCCAGGCATGTGCAAACAGAGCAGCCTGAGCTAACAGTTTAGACTCTACCCCGTCTGCCTGTGAGCTTCCAGGAGCCCGTACGCTGCTGGCTGCGGGTGAAAAAGAACGCCACTCCAGCCGGTGTCAGCGCAGACAAAGGGCACACTGGCAGGTCTCTATTTGAGTTGGCACCGCTCCATGCACCGGGGCCTGAAAAATATCTCTGGAGCAAAAAAAAAAGGAAAGGAGGGGGGGTATAGTGGTCGGGTAACACGCCCCCAGACAAAAAAACACGGGGATCAGCGCTGCTTGTCCCCAGGAGACACGGCAAAAACATCAAGACAAGCCATGAAATCTTCCCAACAACACCCGAGGCAAAGAGCCCGGCTTCCCACGGTGATTTACTGTAAAACACCGGGCAAACACGCCGAGAGGGGAGGGGGGGAGAGAAAGACACTGGCACAGGTAAATCAGCCAATCGGTGTTCAAGAAAAAAAGGGCCTCGGAATGACTTGTGAAAAGCTAACAGGAGCCTCTTGTGTGTGAAAGCCTCGGCAGCGAGAGGCGAAGGCATCGCCTCCCTCGTGTTTAAACGGTCTTATTGATCAACACGGTTCCACAAATTAGGAGAGCAGCGGAGTCGAGGGCCGGAGTGAAGACGGAACAGGCCGGATTACCCCGAGGACCAGGAGGTTCTTTAGAGGGCCGAGAGGTTGAGTCCAAACCTTGACCCAAAGAGTGACAGCAACTAAATGGATATCCTGTTTAAGCGTGGAGCAATCCAATATGAGATCTTCTATAAAAACAAGAACTGGAAACAGTTCATCACATGCAGTGGACTTTAGGTCAGGTCACAAGAGGACCATGTCGACCTGAAAGCCCACTAAGGAGAAGGAGCTGGATTTGGTATGAACTAAAATTAGATAATTTGATGTTCTTTTATGGATGTTGTAACATGTCTTATTTTCAGGCTTTCCTTTGAATTTTCACTTTGTTTTCTAAATATAAGTAAAGTTTCCTCTTCCTCTTCCATTTGACTCTCCATTTCCTCGTTTTCCCAAACAAAATAAAAATCTCGCAGCTCCACTCTGTGTGCATTCTTGACCTGGATGCATTTCTGTGCATTGGCCTACACCCAGCTGCAGCCTCCGCTTAGACAAAGATTCCCTCTCTGCTTCCCAGAATCTGTTTGCAGCAAGAGCATGGCAGTTGACTTGGGAAGAGGCCCATACGCTGAGAGAGTAGCATAGGGCATGGGAGAACCGCTGGTGGAGATAATTAAATAATTATATATATATATACACAGATATAAAGAGCCACGTGAGAACAAAAGGACAGCCAACAGCTGGTTCTCATATCGGAGTAAGGTAATGATCTGATTCTGGGTGCCCATAGATCACATCACACCCACTCTGGCTGTCGAGCCGACTCCTGCTGTACGTCGAGCACTGCATACTGTTTATCCATGCAAACAGACACATACACAAAACTTAAGTCCCATCCCACACACGACAGCAGGAGTTAATCACAATATTTACACCGCGGAAGTTCGGTTGTCACGGCTTGCGAAATATCTTTAACGTACATGGGCGGGTTTGTCAGAAAGGGATGCTTCTGTAATCACATCTCTGAACGTGAGTCAACGTCTCTATTTGGGGTTTCTCAGTCACCCAGCTGGTGAAAAACACTTCAAATTAGCCCCGGCCGAGGATGACTATAGAGGAAAAGCCCAGACTGACCAGCGTTTGTCATGGGGTTTTTTCTAGAAAGCTCTTTCCTCTGACGCCTGTGAACCGCCGGATGACAGCAGAACATCTGGAAAAGGAACGAGGATAGCTGGAGACAAAAATGATGTGTTGAGCAAATGGGACACTTTAACAGTTTCACAAACAGGATGTTTCCAGTATCCAACATAATTTAGTAACATATTTGTTGTAATCTGGGGGTCCACAGGTCAGCCATGTATGCTTGTTGGTCCTGTTATTTAAATAAAAGTGTCCAAAGTCTAATAAAAATTAGAGTCATGTGAATCTGTTTACTGAGTCCAGGGGAACAAGGCCAGTTGTAACCATGGATACGGGGGGCAATGCCCCACCGAGTGATCCACCTGCCCCACAAATGCCGAGTATCCTCCCGTCACGCCAGATGTATTAAATAAAAAAGTATTTTATTGATTTACAAGTTATGATTCCCATAATTACTACGTGTGTACATTTTACTTCAGAACAATATGATCATACTGGAGAAACACGCCCGTCTGTCTGCGTCTGTCTCGCCCCCACATCCTCTCTCTGTGTGTGTGTGTGTGTGTGTGTGTGTGTGTGTGTGTGTGTGTGTGTGTGTGTGTGTGTGTGTGTGTGTGTGTGTGTGTGTGGCCTTGACTCATCTGAAAACAGCAACTGGCAGCAACTTGACAATTGCGTGGTAAGCATTAAAATGAAAAAGCTGCTTTATATATATACACATTGTTGCACTTTAAAATGTCCTAGAATGCTTTCCGTATTCTCTTTTTGCCCAAAGACCAATTATGCAAACAAACATCATGTTTTAAAAATGAAATATGATGTAATGGAACTTTCTGTAACGAAGGTTCATTCATTCTTATCACACCTGCTAACCGTCCACTGGAAGAACAATAGAGAAGAAAAAGGGAGTGACAATGTCGAGAAATAATCCTTTACATTAATTCACTACATGTTTCGGGAACTCTATTTTGGAATTTGAAGTCATGTCACCGTGGTGTAGTTTGTCTAATGATAGCGGTTTACTTCTATCAAATGCATTCATGCTTCAAAACTCATAAAAGTCACAAACTTGTGAAGATGAGTTTCCAGAATAAAACATCTAAGTATCGTAAGCGTTTGTTTGCCTTAAAGCTTTTTTCTGAAAAACGGGAAAACAAGAACCAGGGAGACGTTAACCAAAAACATGTCATGGCTTCACATTGCGTTAAACCGTGCGTGGAGAGCAACGATCAGTAACAATGCGTGTGTCATAACGCCCGGGTGCCATTCAGGTGCTAAAAAGGGTTTTGCAGCGGACCTCGGAAATAAAAATATGAGTCCCTGCAGGAGCCCGGGGTGAACATCATGCTGCTAATCACCAACGCCTCTTCAAAGAGCCGTTCGGAGCATAATGAGGCGCTTCGTGGTGCGAAAGCACGACTTTTACAAGCAGCTTCACATAGCTCTGAAAGACATTATCTTGCGATGATGAAGCGGGGCTACTGTGGGGGTCGGCTCAGCCCCGGGACCGACGCTGCTTTACTGGGACTGCAAACCCAGCAGGGACCGAGGAGGGACGTGGCAATGTGAACAGGCTGTGGGACGGAGCCGGGACATCCCAAACACTTTCACTACAAAACTTGGTGTTGGATTTAAGTCACTTTTTAAACACTAATGCTGCGATGAGAGTGAAAAAAGAGTGAATGAGCAAACAGGTAAAGATGTAAAACTGACAGATCCGCTCTCAGAGGAAGAAGCTAAATGGAACCAGACACGTCAGATTTCATACTTCACACTAGTGCGTTCTATTCTGACCCCCTTCAGTATTTCCATTACAGAAATAAGCAATTTCATCTCGTTCAAATATTCCATAAATCACATTAAGGCTCCTCCAGTCTCCCCAAAGCCCCAGGCAATTTGAGCATCGATTGTTGAAGAAAAAAAAAAATCCCACTTTGTTCAAAATAGAGGCTTTCTGAATGAGCTACTTTAGAAATATAAACTAAAGACCCACTTTCTCCTTTTTGCAATTGAACTCAAACAGCAAAGGAAAACAATTCAGATTCCAGACGGATTCGACGAGTCTCCTCTAATCTTGATGTCCTCGGGCTACATGCTAGTTTTCTAGTGATTTATTATAGGGGAGAATTATGTGTTTCATTCTTCTCTTGAGGAATCCTGCCCCATTACTCAGCAGCAGCCCGTAGACAGACCCGGTGCATTACTAGATCTATATACACTCATAAAAAACCTTTAAGAGCAGAAACGGAAAATAAAGATAATGGGTTAAAAGGTTGCGAGCGGAGAAGGGAAACGGCTTGGCCCGATCTGAGACCGGTTCTCATGTCTGGGGCGTACGGAGTGGAACTTGGCTCCTACCTGGAGAATGTATTCCTGGCATAGTGCATTATGCTGTCAAAGTCATAGACCTCTCCCAAAGAGTCCACCTCCCCCGGCTCCATCTTCAAAAAGTTATACTCTTGTCCTGCGGAAAGGGATTAAGGGAGAAGTTGAAACGTGGAGCGGAGTCACGCTGTGCCACCGCATGTATGTCAAAGGTGAGGTGAGTACAGTTATTTTCTGAAATGTGGATCATATGAGATGCAGATGCACGACACAGCTGGTGGAGAACAAAAGGGATTCAACATTTGATATTTCATAGACAAAAATGTTGAAAAAAAGCTGACTGTCACAAGTTGGAAGTCTATCTCCCAACTGGTGGTTATTCTCCTGTTCTAACCCAGACTTTCTGCAAGTACAAACGCGTTACTTGTATTATTTTTGCCTCTCACTGCATCTTCCCACATTATTGCTGAGGGATTTGATAAGAGAGCAGGAGGGAGGGGGGGGGTCGTACCTGGTTGGATGTTGTCCCGGATGATGCTGACGTGTTCGTCCCGGTCGGGCCGCGTGTGCTCGTGCCAGAACCCGATCACGTGACCCAGCTCGTGCACCACGATGCCAAACTTGTCGCAGTTTTTCCCGATGGAGATGGCCTGAGGGCCGCCGCCGCGACGACCCACGTAGGAGCAGCACCTGTAGATCAGCAGCCCGACACACACGGAAGAGTCAAAATACAGGTTTATACAGGGTCGGCCATGAAGTTGGAATCATTTGCCTTCTATAACGCATTAGAACACATAATGTTAATGTTAAAGTTGTTACTGATGCATTTAAATAGGAATAAAGCTAAATATTCTAACTGTATGGGCAACAGTGTATATGACTAGATTCCATGTTTTAGTAAATGAAAAAAAACACCTGGAGCAAGTGGAAACTACAGAGGGAGGCCAAAGAAAGTTTCCCAGGGGAGGAGAAGGAATGCATGTCTGGCTCTATAATGTTTACTAGCTCCTATATATTCACTATATACGTATAATGGCGCTTGTAATGAGAACGACATCATCTCAACAACCTCTGGTCTGTTTTGTTTTTTTTAACAGGAGAGCTGTGTGAGGGCGACCCGTCATACAAAACGCTGCAAAGGAGTGACATTCATTCATCGCCCCCTAAACGCCAACGCCGACAGCGACGGAGGAAGCGGGCCCCGGCTGCATCAGCGCTGTCGACTCAGCGTGGACATGAAAGGCTCAGTGTGGGAGTCTGGGTAAAAAAGGACGAGGGCGCACACACACATCACGGCCCTGTGGGCCAGACAGCCGCTCTCTAATTACCGCGAGCCGGGCCAGGCCTTTTTCCTGAGACACGCCTTGAACTTTGCACAGGGACAGATGGGAGGCCTGCTGAATATGCAGCAGAGTCAAAGCGTTCCCGCTGCTAACCGCTGCCGCCTGCGTGGATAATGTCATGCCTGTTGCTCCAGAGGGGCTGGTTACCGGGCTAAAAATGGCTATCAACAGTTGGCTGGGGGGGAAAAATGCTCCCGTTTCATGAGCATCCGCTTTCTGTTCGGCGGTCGAGTGATACATATCAGCGGTATATTGTGTAAAACGACATAATGGCTGTGGTTTAAATCAGTGCGCGAGACTAAAAATATGGGAACGCTTGAGGTTTGTGCGTCCCCCGGGAACCTTCTTAACTTCTCCTCACAGCTCTGGTGTGTGTTTCTCCACAGGAATCTGAATTTAAAAAAAAAAAAAGGGGTTGCACTGGTTTGTGTTCCCAACAGCAGCAAGTGCTTTAATTTAAAGTATTTCATCACCAAATAAAAGAGCCCAGCACGCCCAAACAGGTTGTCAATAGTCGCTTAGCAACAACAAAGAGCCACAACCAGCACTTCCCCCCCTGAGCGTCTGTTTAAGGAGAAAATGCTGAGCCTCAACTTTAGTGGAGCGCAGCAAACGGGGGGTTATGGAGGAAGCATGCTTGGCGAGCGATGCAGTATGACGATGATGAGGCGCAGGAAACGTTCCTGGCCACTGAGCGGGATTCACTGTGAACAGACGGGAGGAACAATGGCGGAAAAAGGAAGCGAGGGAAACGACTTTGACGCTAAATAATTAGCTGTAGATAACGACGAGGGGCTCAACGGAGGCCGGGCATTGTTCGGGTCCCTCATGCGGAGGAGCTAAAAACCCCACTGACTCACCCACATGGTCGGTAGGTGAAGACAATGTAGCTCTCCTCCTGCGTCCTCTCTATAAAGGTCACACAGGTGTGCTTCTCCCAGTGACGCATGGCTTGGCGGAATATCGCCCGCTGGCTGCCTGAATGGGACGACAGAGAGGCTGAGATCAGCAGAGCGGACATAACACACACACACACACACACACACACACACTTTACATTTTATAGAAAAGAGGGAGATGAATGGAAGCAGGAAGAGCTGGAAACAGTTGGATAGAGAGTTACTGAAACATCACAATGTAAACCTATTTGTAAAGTTTCCTAATCTTACTACTTATTTTTGCTTTTGAACAAATTGCTTGCACAACTCAACTTTAAACGTGACTACATAATTCATCCAGAGGAATTTGTCTCTCTTTGCCTTTATTTTCCCAGAGGGGACAATTTGTCGTGCAGCTGGCAGTTTCCACACAACATCAACACAAGAACACCAATAAATAAACCATCTAAAAGACCGAAATGGCAGCAGGGACAAAAATGTTTTTTCCGTCTGTTGGTCCTACATCTTGGTAGAATTAATCTGCGACCGGATGAATTCACCGGCCGGCAGGTCTGTGAGGTCGTTCAGGTTAATGCCCGCAATTTCCCTGCACGCCTTCACAAGAGCCTGCAGTCTGTTTGTATTTCTGAGGGTAAGCGAGTCGTGCAAACAGATAAAAGAAAGAGGTAAGAACAGATTTGATAAAAGAAGAATAAACATAAAATGGTCAAACTTAACATGGAAACCAAAGGGAAACTTCAATAAAAGTGCTGAGATATTTATAATTAAGGACAAACTCAACAGCCTGCTTATTGACGATAACTGGAGAGATGACAATCCATGTGCATCTCTTCTGTTTTGAACACATTAAAGTCCAAGAAGGACGACTTCCCCACTTCAGGACCACGATCAGTAACAATCAATACATGAAATATATAAAAGCTTAATGCATCTTCATTATGATGCATCAATACTTCCTTTTCCATCATCTGGAGAGTACACTGCTGTTACTTACCACTAAAGTTTCCACTGATGACATAGGGAATGACACCTTCAGGCCAAACTCGTTCCGGTCTGGAGGTGGCGGCTCTTTTCCTGCGACGTGAACCTGGTCGAGTTTGGCTGCTCTGATTGGTTGAGCCTGAAGATTTCAGAGGAAAAAAAGACGACAAAAAAACAACATCATAAGTGACATTTCTGGGTCTGACGGAGCAAAAGCATATACTTTACCCATCGGGTTACAAAAGAGACTTTTCCTCCTAAAACTACAGGACATTGTTCGAGGTTTGACGCCGTTCAGAAACACTAATTATTATTTCTCATTTAGGACACATTTAATCCCTTAAAAGAGAAGTTTGTTCAAATAACAACGTTCTTCTTCCCATTTTTTGCACAAATGGATTTCATTGAAGCTGAATTCTTTATACTTCCAAATTAATTTCACCGTTTTAATGTCGCTCAAGCGCACTTAAATGCAGAGTAACCATGGAGACTAAGCTCCCGCCTAAACCTGGCGATTATAATAAGAAACATCCATATGTGAACCGCACACGGAACAGACGCCCAACTGTACCTCATTATGCTGCAGAAATGTAACCGCTATCATCTGGGACAGAAAAACGAACAGCTAAGAAAAAAGGATGCAGACATATATTTATATAACGGAAAGTTCTTTTTTCTTGTTGGTTTTAAATGCATTTAATGAGCCAGTGAAATCATTAGTTTTTAATATGTTTGGTGTTAATTCTCACTGATGTGTTCTTATTATCTGAATCGAGCTCAAACATTTAGATTTCTTATTAATTCAGGATGGCGTTACATCGAGGAGAAAGTGGTGACTCAGCGTGTTAAACAGAAGAAAGGCGGTTTAAAAAAACAACGTTAAACGACAACAGTGTGGTTGTTTTCTTGTCACCACATCCAGGAATAATGTTTTATAGTTTTGAGAAGTTGCGACCTTTAAAGGAAATAAATGTTGACTTTGGATTATGCCTGCTATGACATCACCGTACGGAAATACATCCTTGTTAAAAAAGTAAGACTGCTTCCCTAATACGGAGGATCAGTCGAATGTGGAGGAGAGAAACCTTCAGAACCTGATGACCAAACGCCGACCTTTAGATAGAGTTCACGCAGTGCAGGGATTTAATGGGTGTGTTGGGAAGAAGTCGTGATTTCAAGCCACCCCATTAACATTTCTATAAAAGACAACCTTTTCATTGTTCCTTCCATTCATTCTTCTTTCATCCGATCAAAAACATGCTTTAGAGGGTTGGAACGCTGCAGGTTTTCCTTCCACATAAACACTCCCGACAGTTTCTCATATTTTGGGTTAAATCTGTGTTTCATGCAAAACCTTCAGAACCCCCCATGGTACTCTATCCAATGAGACGTTTTATGTGATCCCTGCAGAAACCGTAGAGTCTGCATGTCTGGCATAACCTCCTTTACTTTATGGAAAATGGGGGGAAAAGTCATCTGAGGCCAAAAAAAATCCAGCAACACTTCCAGTATAAAGAAGGACTTTATTGTGAGACATCAGCTGGACGACCCTGACGGATCTCTTTGTACTGGATGTATCGCCGTAGAAACGTAGTGCATCTGGTTCGAGTACATCCTGCACACGGAGCGTTGTTCCATAACAACGCTCGGAGCCGTGCGACTGAGAGGCCTCATCTTTTCTCAGGAAATCTACATGCAAACCGCTTGCACTGTTTTTTTTTTTTTGCTGGGACAATGTGTTCCGTCGAATTTCAGTCTGCGAGTGTTCACAGCCTGGCGAGATCAATTAGCACGTACACTTGTGCATGTGTTGAGGGAACGTCTGATAAGAGCCAACTCTGCTGTTAGCTGATCAGACAGAGTCTCCTGGAAGATGTGTTTATTATAATGATTAGATCTACCACCTTCATTCAGAGCGAGACAGGGGAGGCTTTTAGGTCAAAGGTTGGTTTTGGTTATTGGGTGTTATTTATTCAACCTGTCTTTGTGTAGGGCTGAAAGAAAACCAGGATTAGAGTCGGGATCAGGCTAAGAGAAACGACCACACCTGGAGAAAGGACGAAGTTAACCAGACAGCTGCTGCTTTCAGGTTTATGATAAGTTCATAATCCATGGAGGTGAAACACTCGAGACAGCATTGAGATATGTATTGAATAAAAAAAAGGATAATAATTGACACCGTGTTGAATCAATTCAGATTATGATTTGTCTAGTTTCCTGATGGTCAATTTCATATGGTTTTACTTAATCTGAGAATATTAAAACATATTATAATTCTACGTCAGATGTTTGTACCGATTTGCTATGAAAGTTGACTTAATGCGTTCAGTCGTAGAAACATTTTACTCTTGGGGATTTCATTGATTTGTGCATTTCCTGGATTTAAGAGGCCTGATATTGTAGAAACAACAACTGGACTATTAAATAGGATCCACATCTGGTGTAACTGATCTGTTAAACATGCTGCATTGCCGCCATCATGTCATCTTGCAAACAGAGAACAGAAGAATATGTGTATTGTGGAGGAGCGACGGGTGGATCTGGTGATCTCAGCACCCCGAGCAGCAACCTTACTGGATCTGGATCTGGATCCGGATCTGGTGTGAAGGATATTCTAATAGAGCAGCTGAAATGTTGTTTGTTATCCCGCGGCTCATTGACTCCAGTGAAAAAGAACAAACTGACACAGTTCACTGACAAACGGCAACATGCGTCTACTTGTTGATTCATGCTCACATGGAGTTTATAGGATTGTGAAACCTATTGTACTCTGCTGACTCACAGCTGTTTCTTAAATACCACTTTTTATTTTTTTTATTTTAAGAGCAACATTTAAGCTGACAAAGCCGTGCAATTACTCCCAAACATGGCGATACAAGTGTAGTGATAACAGGGCAATTGTAGGCAGAGGCATTTAAAAGGCAGCTCGTGAAAAACACAAAACAATGCTGTCCAACAGGTGCTGCTGCCTACTCTCACTCGGAGAGGACCGGACTTATCCCTGATGGGAGATCAAATGTGGGAAGTGAAGTGTGTGCAATTTTATTTCATCTAGAGCGCCAATCCAAAACACTCTAACCAGGGATTTCCTTTCATCCCTAAAGCTGCCGTTGTCGTTACCTGTGTGATTGACGAACTGGACGGTCCTCTGCGCCAAATTGATGATCCTGTCCACTCTGAACGATCGCATGTCCTCCTCGTCGAGAGCGATGTCTCCCAGGAAGGCGACTGAAACAGAGATGGCACACGTCAGACGACGGTCAGGCGACGGCACGATATGGAGTCTGAGGCGCCGAGTCGCCTCAAGCTTTTCCTGCTCAGACAGAGGCGGCCGCATGGAGGCCCAGTCAGAAGAAGGTAACCCATAAATATACAAAAACATACTTCATTCCTTTCTTCTTCTCCCTTTACCCTTTCCACGCAGCGAGGCTAACGGGAAGGCCACCATGTCTCGACTCCAAATTACAGGATAGAAATTGTTCGGGCAAAGAGTATGAACTCAGAAACCTGACCTTTGACATGATTAATCCAGATGTTACAGAACAATGCAAAAATTCACACCGCGTGCTTCAGCATCCCTGGAGAGCTATAGCAAGATGTGATGACACCGCCTCGACTGGAGTAATATGGGCCACCTTGAACTGATAGCTCTTTAATAAGGCCAAGGAGAGAGAAAAATAACCAAACGATCCCACTATAGGAGGAATGTGCTTTATGGGATTCCTACTAAATGCCCCATTTCTTTGGCGGATGAGCGAGGAGTCATCTCCGCGGCGACAGGGCGCTCGCTTTTACAGGCATTTTAACACCAGCGCGTCTCTTAGGATTTATGGCAGGGCTTGTATGCGGAGGGGGGGGGATGCCACTGTAATCTGTGTCTGAACAGGAGATGACAACGAGAAGGGGAAGGAAGGGAAGAGAGGAAGAGCACACATCCTCCCCGGCCGCACCGCAGCGCTGAATAGGGAAGGCAGAATGAACATGACAGCCTTCTGCCTGCGTGTTGTGGAGGGGAGACCAACCCAGAGGGTTAATGGGAGTCATTTACAGTAGGTTTTTGTTTTTAAAAGTTTGAATCTGTAAATCTTCAAGGTTTCACCCTGATAAAAACCTACCTTTACTATGAAAAAACATGAATCACGTGTAGATAAGGCAACAACAACATCCACAGAGAAGATAGTCTATCTCCTGCACTTCCATGAAAGTTTGAGGTCTGAGACGAGAGAGAAAAGGGGGATGAAACGCACAATAGAAGCAAAGACAGACAGAAAAAAAAACCCAACACTTGGCTGGGGTCCCTATTGCTCAGAAGAGTATTATTGAAACAATCTGGAGCTGGCTTTGGTCGATGCAGGCCAGTCTTCCAGCCTGCAGGACGTGGAGGATGCACAGCAGAATGACTGTGTTTGGGATTAGAGACTAATGACAGCAATAAGAAAAGGTGCAGATCACAGCAGGCAAGACAGGACACGCACTGAGGACGGGTTGGAATTCCAGAGGTCAAAGGGATCCTCTAATTTGTGCTCGCAAAAAAAAAAACACACACTGATCCACTCCAACCAAATCCCCAAGACACAAAACAGACTCCCAATCAGCACTCATTCTAACAGCACTGATAAGAAGTCGTGCAGTATAGGATGGATAGGCTGACAACGGAAGGACATTTTTCTCTTTTATCTTCACATTTTTATTTGATTCCCAGAACTGGCTGAGCACTGAGAAGAACAGGCTACTTAATTCCAAGTCGCTGTCATAGAAGGTCTTAAGCTCGGAGGAAAAGTATTCAAAAACAACTCCACGACGTTATTTTTCACTGCATTTATTTTTACGGCGTCAACCTGCACCACCGGGCTTCCTCCCGCCCCCATGAGGTCCACAGAGGGCTGCGCTCTCTGCCCAATCATGCACCACCGTGCCGGAGACAGGCCCGCTTTAATCCGCAGTGTCATTGTTCTCAGACAACAGTGGAGATTGAAGTGAGCAAATGCACGGCCCAGCGGCATTAGGACTCATTTCCCCCGGGCACAGCAGTCGTCCTGGAGACGCTGCTGCAGGTTTATGGAAAGACTCTCAGGGATTGTGAATTAATCTCCTTGTCTCCTGGCTTTTAATTATTCACAGACTCACGGTTTCAGGGAAATCTTTTGTGCACAAACTCGCGGGGCCTCGGGATTGAGGACAGGCAACGGAGAAAGGTGATCCGGAGCGGGAGCGCTGTAAGTGCAAACACGGGGAGACGTGTGTGTGTGTCGCACTGTAGATTAAAACGCCGTCTATGTGGCAGATGGCGAGTGATCGCGGTGGAGCACAGCGCTGCGTCTCTATCCAAACATTATTCATTACCTTAATGACAACAGCTGGAGTTGTGGTACCAAAGCCGATGCATTGTTTTATGTGATGTTCTAATTTAGATCAGACGTTTAAGTGCAAATATATGCACAAACTAATCAGACCAAACTAAGAGAATTTATCTGATGTGTGATGAATTTTTTGCAGTTAATCTAAACCATCCTAATCCTTCTCATCTCAGACTGCCCCCATCAATCAGCGCATCCAGTCAGATTATACATCTCCACCAAATTAATCCCATTGATTCGTGTGACGCCCTACCCTCGACCTTTGGTGTCAAATACTCCAGGACTATTCCCATAAATCTGCACCAGACCACGACATCTGCCACCGAAACCTGCACAAACATCAATACTAAGCCCACGCAGACCCTACCTCCAACCTATATTTAGAAGGCCACGGTTTACCCCTCGCTGTGCTCACAGAGATGTTTGGACAGCCTTTCCCCGACACCAGCACCTTTCCCGATGAGCGATGAGAAAAGCCTGGCCAATATGTAAGGCCTGGAATGCATCACAATGCCCTGGCGCCGCCTTTCACAGCCTGTGTTTGGTAACAAACGCCGCATTTGAATTCAAATGGAGGCCAATAGCGTATTGCGTTAAGGCGATTACCATCTGATGACAGTGAGTATCACTTTTCAGGTTTTCATTCGGTACCGGTCCTTTCTGCCAAGTGGTGCCCAGTGTAGCCATTGTCCCTTTAAACACTGTGTTTAAAGCTACACTGAGGGAAAAAAGGAGAAAATAGTAAAAAGGTAGGGATGGGATGACTTGAAAATGCTTGTTTTCATGGTAGACAGGTCAAAAATACAGGATATATTAAAAAAAAATGGATTTATCCTTTATTTGTGCAGGGACTCCTTATGATTTATGATCGTTTTATTTAAATTATTTGATTTTTTTGCAGTAAAAAGCATGTTCACTAAAGAAAGATGTCTGTCTTATCTGTGACACATTAAAATATTTGCTTCTTAACAAAATGTTAAGTGTTTAAGGGCCATTTTAAGATATTCTGAGGATTATCTGGAAACACAAGCCTGTGCAGCATCAATATTGAGACAAAGTCGTAAAAGAAAAGTAAGGAAAAACTATGTGACCCTAACTGAGGAATGAAGTGTAGAATGCAGGCCTGTTGTCGTGTAAATATGGTACTTTTCTCCTCTGCAAAAACAACACCAGCTGTTATTCCGCTAGCAAATGCTTACCTTGACATTTCCTAACACTGCAATTGGAGCTCAAGGCAGGAGAGAGAGAGAGGGGGGGGGGGGGGGGTTGAAAAAGTCCACTTATCTACACTCTGCTCATTTAAAACAGTAAAGGTATTTAGAAGAGAGATTCTGGCAACGTGTCAAGCTGCAGCCTGAGAGTAATTATTTTCCAATAAAAGTCTCATCACACCCACGGCCGGGATGGAGACGGAGTCGCTGTCGCCACAGCTTCAGTCGTGTTGGCGAAGCGGCGAGACGGCTGCAAAGGGCACACAGCAAGAGACTACCTTCCCCTTTAACATTTCACACTCCATCAAGCCCATTAGCAGATTGGATTTCCCAGCTCATCCCCGCCACTGATTACTGATACACCCGACCGTCAGAACCCCCTCTAATGACTTATCAGCCCGCCAGCCATTTGTCTTTTTTTTTTAATGTCAACCATACTAAGCATTTGAGCTCCATATAGATGAATAATTCATCGCCACACGGCAGGGATTTTCAACCTCCACGACCAAAATATAAACCCCTTATTTAGACGATCCAGACTTCATATTTGTGGTTTAGACACCAAGACAAACACGGTGTGAGGAGAGAGCAGGTTTTCCTCACAACAGATGTCCAAAGTAAAGTTGAAATGGGGTTTTGTGGATGAACTAAATCTGGAAGATTTGTCAGCCTTCGACTCGTTCCACGAAGCAACAGCTATCTGTATTCACTACAGGTGGAGGGAAACAGAAAAACAATTCTCCGAGATTGAACAGCAACGTGGCGCCGCTGAATTATTTAGAAGAAAGGAAAAAAAAAACCCAACTGTGAATAATGAAGAAGTGGCTGTTAAGCCGGCTCATTAAGGCGGGCTAATTGGGCATCATTCGAGCCATTCAAATGAGCTCTCCCAAAGCATTTGTTGTTACTTAGGGCTCCTGACTCCAAAGTTTGTATTAATGTGATGCAAGATTAGTTATTACTTAGCTCCGACGACAAACATATTGTTCCAGCTAACGCGGCGAGCTGGTGCGAATAGATCGGCTCCCCTAATCACCTGAACCCCGCGGAGAGAGAAGTGGCGGGGGTCCTGTAATGTAAAAAAAACACCCAGTGTGGGCTCGGCTATGCAGCCGGCGCTCCATGATAAAAGAAAAAAAGCATCTGCTTAAGTGTTGCTTAAAGGCCCAATCATGAAGTTCAACAGAGAGACCCGTCTCCTAGCTGGTTTTTCAGAGACTCACATGTGCAAAGAAACCAATAAAAAGCAAAGTTTACAAACTGTGTGAAAGGTCATCGGTCCAGGTTATGGATTTAGATGGCCTTTGTCTTAAAAGATGGTTTAACAGGGTATTATATTATAAATCTATCATGCTACACAAGTGGAAATATTATGCAGGGAGGCTTTTAACGGCAACAAACAGACGTTTAAGTAAAAGCTGCGATCAAAGAGAACACAGTTGTCGTATTTCAAATCAAAGCACTGAGCGGCGAGAGGAAGAACACAAGTTGCCGTTGACAGCGGCAACAACAAATTCTTCAGAGGAACCCCCCCCCCCCCCCCTGAACTCGTGAATGGCCTGCACTCACCTCACCTGGTGTTAGAGTGCGGGCTGGCTGGCCTGCCCTCCACCTTCCAGCCGTGCTTTCCCTTGGCACGAGGTGAATGACCCACAGTCTGTGTGCAGCATCAGAGCCAGTCACAGCAGAGGGAGGGTGCCCAGATAGACCAGGAAACCACGAGAGAGAGACATAGAGAGACAGAGAGAGAGAGAGAGAGAGAGGGCACCCCCGTCTGCAGCACAAGAGGTCAAAAGCATCGGACGGACACCGGAGTCTTTAGCAGGCTGAGATGTTTGCCTCATAAATTAATCATACGAACACGTCAATCCAGCCGCTGCCTGGGTGATTATCGGCGTAAGCGGTGCAGACAGTGAGCGTGACTGCCTCTCATCCATTTTTCATTTAGAAAATGAGTGAGGATCTAATCTCGGAGGGTTGTTAAGGGTCTTAAATGACTTCCTGGGACGCCGCCAAGTTTTGGAGTTCTGCAAACTAAGGAATTTTCCACTGGTTAACTTCCTAAATAGATGGCACTGCTTCAGTGTTATTGCTCGCTTCAAATCAAGGCACGTTTCTGTCCATCCTTCTATTCAATCCTTCGTAAAATGTGGATTTTTCTTTTTTTTTTTAGGGATTCTTTCGGCTTAACTGGCCAGAAATTAAGAAATTCTCAGGCGGCTAATGCGATTTTGTCGGCTAATCGTTTAGGTTTAATGAACAGAACACACAAACAACAGGAAAAACAATGCCGTTGAAAATCATTGGAAGAAACCCACGGAGACAGAAACGACAGAAACTCCTCGCTGAGCATTACCGCATTTGACACTTTGCATGGCCGTAAGCGTGTTTTTTTTGTGTGTTTCCTGGTGCTAAAAGCAGCAACGTGGCCCCCCGGGGCCCCCAGAAAGCTATCAAGTGGACTCAGCGCAGTGATGCACTTGGAAGATTAGGGCGGAGGAAAAACGAGAGGAAATCAATCACTCAAGCATTCTGATCTTCTCTGACTGCAGTGAAGGATGTTGCTATCGACCGAGTGTGGAGGTATTTAGCTTGGAACAGCTAAGGTGGATGTTTGGGAGGGAGGGAGGGCGCTGGAGGGTTAAAGAGAGGGAGTCAGTACTTGTGATTGTCTCCCAACCACCTGTCTTGCAGACGCTCCCGGAGGAAAAACCGTAAACAGAACTGCACTTCATCCAAATGACACTTAAGGAGCTGGATAATGATAACATCCTCACTCAGGGATTATCAAGTGGGAACATCCTCGATGACACATTCCTGTTGTATATCAATGATTTCTTGGAAACAATGAGAAAGAGAGAGAGAGAGAGAGAAAAAATGAAACCCAAACAGCAGAGGTTAGTCATCCGAACGCCACGTCGGAGGTCGTTAAGCCATATTAGTGATGCAAGACAATCCAGCGGAGTTCATGGGACGCGGTTCATCCTGCAGTCTGACCTTTTGTCATGTTTACGTAGAGCCACATCGCCCCCGGAGCACAATATTTACATCTCGCTCTGCACTCACATTCTCAGGGAGGAGGGGGGGGACGCCAACATTCTAACTAAAATGATCAAATGCCAAATCGGTAAGCAATTCCATGACTTTTTAGAGGTCATTTTAAGTGAAGCCAACTCTCTGTATCTGTAACCTGAATACTTTCACCAGATGGAAAACACAATCTGTTCAAACTCCCCCAAAGGGATTTGGCAAGACAGCTCTCTCTCTCTCGCTCTCTCTCTCACACACACACACATACACACATACGCACACACACACAAGATTACAATGACAAGTCAGATATGCTTTGCCAAATAATGGTCCAATAAAAAAAACCCAACAATGTGCCATTCTCAGCACAAAAGAAGCACACACACGTTTAATACCTTGATAAACATAATTATGTGTGCATAAACACTTCCTGAGCTGCCATTGTACTCTTCCACTCCTCCACTTTGTTTCAGTGGTCGTGTGAACAGCCGGTAGGGAAAAAAGAAAAAAAGAGAGCAAAATTGTGCAAAAAAAAGAGAAAAGAAAGCAACCAGAAATGGAGCGGAAGAAGAAGAAGTCTGGAAATCAAAAGTGCAGCAATCCGCCTGCACCAACTACATGCTTTAGTTTTAAAAGTGCATTTGCAACAAAACAGCCGGCTGAAACTTTTTTTCCCCCCCAAACTTTTACTGTTTTTTTATTTGCACTCCTACAACCTTTGCAGCCGCTCCGAGCTGGGTTATCCGAGGCGACTCGGGCTCGCTGTGTGCGCTTCGAGGGTGAAAATGTTTCCAAACTGCATTAAAACTATGTGATTCGCTGCAAAACAAATGCACAAAATGTTCCCCGGAGCCTTTTGAGAACTACGTCCACCGCTGTCATCTCTCAGAAAAGCGTTTCTCCGGCCGATCTCCGCAAAAAACAAGAGTCGTGGCATCTTTCTACCTCCAACATTAAAAAAAAAGAAAAAAAAAAAGGTGAATCACAGCGAAGCTACTACTAAAAAACACACAAGGGAGGAGGGGGAAGAAAAAATCTCACCAGCTTTACAGGGATCCTTGTAGTCGATCACCTCTGATGTGGCAGCGGACTCCACATAGTAGCCCGGATCGATCGGCTCCAAATCGATCGCCGATATCAAGCCGAGACAGGAGAGAAGACACAAACATCTCGCCGCGAGATCCATTATTGTGGTGGGGAAACGGCGAAAGGCGAGGGATAAAGGTGAAGGGAGAGAGGGGGGACAGAGGGAGAGAGAGACAGAAGAGTGAGTGAGAGAAAGAGAGAGAAAATGGGAGGGTTTTTTTTGGAGAGGGGGGGTGGACGAGATCCCTCCGGAGGGCGGGTTTTAAATCCAGCCTCTCTCCGGTGTCTTCTTGGCTCTGGGGGCAGTGATTTCTCTCCTCCAGCCGGAGCTCCGCACCAGAAACTTTGATGAGCTGGCAGCTCCTCGGCGGCCGCGGAGAAGCTCCTATTACTCGGGGACGGGCTTTATCGCTCCCCGGTCGATCCGTCAGGGGTCCTCGAAGAGCTCATAATGGGGAGGGAGAGGGGGTCACATCCCCATCATCCCCTAGTAGAGGACACTTTATAGTCGCCTTCATTCAATATCAATAAAAGTAAACATATCATGTGTCTTCCTGCGAGAAAAATATTAAATTTCAAAATAAAACTGTAGTCACGTCATCTTTTTTTTTTTTTTTTTCCCTTTTTTTACTAATTAAAGTTGTAGACGCGCGCACAGTTAATTCACTCGCACGTGAGCACGCTGCCTCCATGACGCGCCCACTCGCGCGATCACACACGCGCGCGCACACACAAAACAAACAAACAAGACTGAGCTTGACCTTTCAGGATTAGATTCATCAGTCCCCGAGCTAATTGAAGTGATTAGAGCGCCACCTGTTGGTGATTTACGGAATGTTACACGAAGAGATAATTAAGTGAGATTAAAAAATAAATAAATAAATTAAATAAAACAGTGAGTGTCAACATTAGAAAAAATGTATGAGTTGGGCTCCCCTGGACTTCAAGCAATGAATCATATTTTAATCATATTTTTTTATTAGTATTTTCTGCAAACATAATGTAGTACATGAACTCTACACCAGTCTTATCATTCGTAATGCACAGCTCTAGTTTATTGCACAAGGACAATCCTGCAAATAACATTTTCATCTGACTTGTTTAATACTGGCAGCAAGACATGTTCAACGTTTAATCCATAGCTGAATAAATATCAACCAAAAATGAATCCAGAGAGCAGAGAGGAGATGCATTAATGGATTCCCTCAGCTTCTTCTTGATTTATCACAGTACAGCCAATTTAATTTTGCTATTAATTAGTGAAGTTCCCTTCACTTCCTGTCTCACTGGACTCAGCACGCACTACAACTCATTTTATGGAGAAAATAACAGAACTGTGGTGTAGATTGGATTTAGAGATGACGAGGAGCTCCGCTGTTGTGATTTATCCTGCCTCACATACAAAGCCTGGCTTATATAAGAGGGAGGAGACACTTCTTCTTGTTCTTCTTTATCTTATCTGACTGCTGCCTGTGTGAGTTATTTCAGACAGGACGTCGGCTGAGATGCGTGGGCTGTATTTATGCCATCGCAGTAAACACGCTAGTATAACCGTCATTTTATTCTGAATAAGAGGAGTTTCTTCACTTGCTCAATACAAGCGTCGAACGCACAGGAACAAATATTTAGATTCAAACACAGCCGAGTGTTTTCCCGGGAATCAGGGTGGAGGTCAAGCTCTTTCTTTTTTTTTTTTTTTTTACTGACATGAAGTCCACACACAGTGAAGTGATGACACGGTGCAGATGGGGAATATTTGCATTATACAGTAGTTCAGTGGAAACAAAACACTGCGTATCGTAAATATGGACAGACATGACCTTTAACATAGTGACCCCCCCCAACCCGGGCTTTTGCAATCACATAATACAACCAATACTGACATTTAATCAGTGTTCAAGTTCAGTTCTGGCTTTAACATCTTTCAGGCCTATCATACGGTTAAGTTGTTTGTCACGGTGACAGAAAACCGCGACGCAAAAAAGCAATTATTATGATGAAATGCTGTAATGTAGTAGAATCGCTGCGATGAACAACATGGGAGCAACGACAACCATATAAACGCTGAAAATATTCAGAAATATCCAGTTGTTGCGATATCAAAATGCTCCCGACATTCCTGTTAATCATATATTTATCTCGGCCGATGATGGATGAGATGCTAAAGAAATCAAGACAGAAGGATTATATATATATACACAACTCAGTTTGTTGTCTGTACAGTGATATTATCACAGTTCATCCTCACATGAGAATCATTTCCCTTTAAGGAAAACATGTGATCAGGTTTTATATAGCTGGAATGTTAAGAATGAATGTTAAAGGTGTAAGAAGACTACAGTGTTAGTAGAGAGTCAGCGTTACCCATCTGCACACTGAGGTTAAGCAAAAGCCGACAGTGGCTGCCCGGCCTTTTCCCACCATCTCGACCAGGAGGGGGAGTTTCTCTGGAGGACGTGAGGCAGGTGTTGTCGGCTCCATTGGTCCATCATTGCAGGGAGGGTTCGGTCTCGTCAGCAGGCTGCGGCTCCCAGGTGCCTCCCACCAGGTGTTATCACCACGCGGGACACTTTCACGGCTGTAAAAGGAGCACAGTGGGATTAATCAACTCACACTCTGGAAAAAAAAAAGCTTATTTATATCAAAGTCTCAAGGAGTAAGACATTTACTTATCTGTCTCAAACTGACAACACACTAAATTGAGTAATAATGCAGCTCCCTTTTATACACAGCCACCAATTTAATGGGTTAGGATTATATTTAGTAATTTTCTCTCTGCAGTCATGACGGATTTGTATGGAAAGCCAAAATATGACAAAAATATGCGTGCCTCTGGACATCTGGGAAAACAGCTGTTCTGTCAAACAAGGTCTTTGATTAAATAAAGCAAACGCCATCAGCGTGGCTTTAACTTAAAAACGTTAGTGAGTGCATTCACTGCTAATTTATGTGCAACTTTAAATACACATTAAGCTACAAAATATGATAATTAATTGGGTAAATGATTACTATTTAAGGCAAGCGTCATTACTTTGTACTCTCACCATAAAAAAAAGGATTTGTGGTTGTAAAAAAAATGATATAATTGCATTGAAGTTATTCATAAAAAGATTAATTAGGCTACCGTGTGTTGTGTGGAGAACAATGTGTGCCGTCCCATGAGAAATAATAAGCGCCCTAAATAAAGAGGTTTCTAGTAAAACGGCTCAGATGAATGAAACACACCTTGGGCTCGAGGGTGTGAGTCGGCGCCACGACCTCGCCGGCGTGGCTGAGAGGTCCCACTCGACTCGGCTGCGCTCCTCGCAGGGTCACCGTTATTGAGGCGGGGGCTTTCTGCCCTACTGACACACAAACAAAAACCGCTCAGCACTAACAGCTACACACTAACCCCCCCAAAAAATACACTATAGGAGCAAAAACAGATGTTTGACTTTACCTCCTAAAGTTGTCAAATGTGTGATTAAAGTCATCAGAATTACCTTTTTTTTTTGCTTTGTGGTCAGACAAGCAAATGAAAACAAACCGCAGGTTGCTGGACGATGGACACAATGATAGGTAAAAGCATATCTGGAGTTTAAGTTAGAGGCGTGGAAGGTTTAACTGAATCACGCTAAAAGAAAACGAAAAGAAAACAAACAGGAGCAATGAAAACATGAGTTTTGATTCCAGTCTTTATTGCAACAACAGGAACAGAACTTGGGCAATGCCATGTACTAATGTTATTGCTTTGTGGTTAGCATTCATACATATGGATATTATAAGCAGGTGATTTAATGGAAGGGTTTACAAAATGATGCTACGTGAACAGAATAAACACATGAAGTGATCGCTGTTGCAAACAAACAAAAATCTGACTTACAAAGCTGGATTTGGGTATCACATTAAAAGTTGGTCAACCACACACTGGTTTTAAATTCACAATTATTCTGTATCAAATGGTTTTTCGTACATTTTATATTTATTTTAAATTTACATCCAATTCTACATAAACATGAGGTGTCAAACATAAGCTGGGAACTCAAACTTTTTTGTGATCCGTCACTTCCCATTATGGCTGTTTCTCAACATGAAAACAAAACATGTTGCACGACACTGATCTATCCTCCGATGCTGTAAATCAACACCCGACTCCACGAACCCGATAACCTGTCAGGTTCTTCCAGGCAAACCATCTACACACACACATACACACACACACACACACACACACGTCGACAGAGCTGTCCTCTACTGCAGCGAATCCCCCCTGGCCTACAGACGGCCTGAACTAGCGTTTTTCCAAAACAAAAGGATGAATGAACTCTGAGCATTCAACGTGGCCGTCGTGTTTTGGCAGTTCGAGACATACCGGCGGTCTGATTGGTGATGTGCGCCAAGCCGGGCAAGCTGCTGGCAAGTTTGGCCAGCCCGCCATTAGTGAGCAGCTGGTGGATGGCGGTGGTTTTAGCCACTCCTCCTGTGGTGACCACAGGCAACGCCCGGAGCAAAGTACCGCTGCTGGTACCGACGGAGCTCAGGACCTGACCCTGGGACTTGCCGCAGACCGCCTGAGGGTGGAGGAGGAGAAGAAAAACAAACAAAAAGTTGAAGGCTTATATATACAAGAATAACAGACCGAGGATGAAGTTCACCTTTTACTCCTGTAGGTCAACTTTTGTCTCACTATGCAGCCTGCTTACAAGATAGTAGCACAAATAAAAAAAAGAGGAATGACCAAGTCAACATAATCAAGGAGATGAAACACTCTTCTGAAACAGTGTGGTGCTGTGCAGAGGAAGGGACAAAACCAGGTTGCAGCTGGAGCGCCGGGGAAAAAAAACGCTCCCAAGCGTTCGTGGCTAGAACGGCTGTTTTGCCTCTCAAATGTTTGTCGAACCCGTAAGTGATGGAGCTCATTTTTCAAAGCAAGTGGAAATATCTGAGAGAACAACGGCTGATATTGAAATATATGGGCTTGATGGATTTGGCAACTTCCTACAGCAACTTCTCGGTCCAAACAGTGTGGCATGACTGACATTATAGCAAAAATCACATAATCTACAATCAACAGAAAAAGAAGGGTGCTTTTATAAACTAGTATCAACCAATTTCCACCTATAAAACCAATCGTGCAATATATCTGCAGCTTCACTTGACAAGCAAGGTGTGTGTGGATTCACAGTCCTCTGTCTGCCCACTTTTTAGCAGCCCAATCAAATAGAAAGAATTTAACTCCCTCTAGTAATTGTACACTAATCAAATATTCTGTTTTACTGTGATATACTCACAGAAACCAAGCTAAAGATGCTCTCTGATTTAAACTATAAGCTACTGTACGAGGTAAACCATCATTGGTTTTACTGGTAGGAGAAGACACACTAATCCCAGTGTAATGTCTTGATTTTCTCAGCTTCATCCATTGCTCAGGTGGAAAAGACAGATGGCCTCTTTATGCACACCTTAAATTAACAACTCGTAACTTTGTTATCAAAAGGCGTGCGGGTTGGCAGGTCTGTATTTCTCTACTACATCTATCCTCTGGTGTTGTGATGTGTTCTCTCACCCATACACACCTTGGTTGTCAGTATATTATACATAATCCCATGTTAATGGACTTTAACCAAGCAGAATTTCCAATTCTGGTCATTCAAACGTGCATGCCATGTAGCCAAGAGGTACCTGGGTGCTGCCCGTGTTGGCTGCTGTGGAGGGCAAGCTAGGAGCTTTGGTGACGATCTCCTGAAGACTGAAACTTAGGCCTTGGAGCAGACTGCTGGCGGAAGGAGCTGCACACAAAACACAAACGACGGTGAATCAATGGAGCTGAAATCTGGGGGGAAATATCAACACAAGAAGAAGTTTTACAAACAGCTCCCCCGCCCCCCACACGCATCAACTAGATGGACACACACTCACGAACACACCATATGAAAGTCATGTCCAAAGGGTATGGGTCGGGGCAGACAGCGATGGCGCAAGAGTGAATCAATGATGATGTTTGCTTAAATATGCTGCCCTCGCACACTGTTGTCATCCAGTGTTCAGAACTTGAATCTCAAGTCTACAGAGCGGTTAGAGCGGCGCTGTGTGTTGAGGTTACTGCGCTGAGATCAGCTGCACAGCTGAGAGTGCAAACAGGCGTGCACGGCAGGACAGGACAGAGATACCTTGGGCAGTAGCCGGAGCTTGCGCCTGGATTGGTGTGGAGGACCCTGACACCATGCAAGGCTGCACGCTGCTGAATGAGCCTGGGGACAGGGCACCAGATACCTCTGAGAGACTACCAGACCTGCAGTGACACACATAACCACCAATCCACTCAGGAGCTACCCCAGCAAGTGATGTTTGGCCACCGCTCAGCTCCCAGACTACACCACTCATCAATCCCTCTGCACCAGACACACCTTCTGTCCAAAAAGGGTGGGAGTGTGCACGATGAGCACGCTATACTGAATGTGCCTGAATGCACCACGGCAGGCTTACCGCTGGCCTGTGAGAAGTCCAGACAGCTCCTTGGCTCCAGCCACAGTCTGTCCCACTGTCACCGTTAGGGGCTTCCCAGAGACTCCCACTGCATGGAGAAGGGATCATTATAATTCTGGGTTAGAGATACTTCATACATTCATTTGGAAAAGGCTGAAACAATCACACATTACAGGGACTACAGGGATTACAAAGTCCTACTTTTACTTAAGCAATAGTGTACAAACAAAAAGATGTTTCTGTTTATCACTCCATCTAGAGGTCTGTTTAAATGTGAGCTGTAAGAAACACATTCCTTCCTGTCTGCCCATTACTGATTTTATCAATCCACAACATAAACAACAGTATCTGTTTACTCAACAAAAAGCCACAGGAAGTTTTTTTTCAACGTTTAAAGAAAACAGAATGAATCAGACAAAGAATATATCTGCTTAGAGGCTCTCATATGTGTGTAACAAAGTAAGGATGCCAGCTTTTTGTACCTTCCTGTGCACCAGGGCTGATGGTGCCCCCTGCTGACTCGCTCTGGGAAACGATGGTGACCTTGATCTTGGCTCTCTTGGCTTTGCTTGGTGTAGGACTGGGCACCTGCCTCTTCTTGCCATGGGACCTCAGCTCATCTCTGTCCAGGCCCTCCATCTGATCACTGGTCACTGGCACTGTACCACACAAACAAACACACAATGACCAGACTGCAGAGTACACGTGAACCTGAATTATTCATTAATCCCACCATTGATATTATATGGGCTCTCCTGTTTTGAAATAAAGAAAGCTCATGAATATAAAATGTAATATTCTAAGTTTAAGAGGTGTAAAAATTCAAAGCCTGACTTTGGGTGTGAAGAGCCAGCAACATATTTCAGTGTGTGACATTCATAATCAATTAGGGCAAGGTGGAAACAAGAAAAGAAGTGAAAAGACACAGAGGAAAGAGAAAGGAAGAGGGATAGACACTTACCAAAAATACAAGGAGGGGTGCCAGGAGGAAGATTTTTCCTCACAAGCATGTTTTGTTTCATAAAAGCAGCAAACTGAGCTGGAATGAATTGGAAAAAAAGCCAGAAGAGAAAGTTGTAGGAAGAGAAGAGACAAGAGGATGAGAGCAGAGTATTTCAGTCACTTTCTATCTTGCCCTACGAGGAGATGTGACGGTTTTATTTGCAATCATTTTCACATCTCATATACCACCCCATCTGCTCAACACAACTTTTGCATAATTCAGCAGAAGTTGAGGTGAATGACTCATTGTTACATGTTTACACAAACAAGGATTTGAGAGCTGTGTACGCACAGGTACCAAGGATCACTGTGCACGTGTCGGTGAACGTGACTAGCTGTGTGTTTTCAGACCCGTGTGGCGGTGAACTGACCTTGAGCCTGCTTGTGAGTGAGCACTGTGCCCGAGCGCTGCATGTGCGTCTTGAGGAGCTGCGTGGCCGTGATCAGGCTGGACTTCTGTGCTGGAGACAGACCGGACGTCTTGGGTTTGGGACTTGAAGTGGGACTGCTACAGACGCTAGACAGATCCTGAGGACGCAGTGAAGAGGAGGGACACCCGATTAGACATATGTATTAGTATCAGTCATTCAATATGTAAAACTATTGCTTTTAACATTAGATTAGATTCAACTGTATTGGCATTATGCAGCGTACAAGAATAGAGACAACAAAATGCAGTTAATGTCTAACCAGAAATGCTAAAAAGCATAAAGAGCAATGTGAGAGACAGGAATTTAAACAGTATATGACATTAAGTGCAGTGAAGACAATAGTATACAGTAACATTATTAGAGTTCATATAAAAGGCTAAATATCCTAACCATTTAAAAATGGTTGCCGATTGTGATCCGGTAACTGACCTCTGAACCTGATGGTGAGATGGGAACTCTGAGCGCAGGTGAGGAAGGTCGTCCTCTCTCCATTTCAAAGGGAAGCTCCCTCCGAGGCCTCTTCTTCTTCTCCGTGTCCAGGTCCCTCATCTCCCCGGAGCCGTGGCCGTGGCCCTCCGCCCGCGTGAGGACGCCTGACAAGAAGTCGGCTATCTCATCCTGCAATCAGTCATGAAAGAAGGTGTATTTGTTTACTGCAGAAGATGAGAAACACTTGGTATAAACTCAATATTTCCAGGTAAAAAGACCAACCTGAACGCAGCGGTCCACCATGGTTTGCGTCAGTCCCTCTGATTTCATCTTTGTTGAATTGATTCTGTGGATGGAGAACATTCGTGTTATTACTACTGATACTCCTTATACTTGGCTAGGAGGAATATGATATTATATCCTTTTATTTCTTGCGTTTTAACCCGCTGGTCCGAGGTTGAGGCTGACCTGAGGTTGTCGTCTGATCCTCCCACCACCACCATGCTGTTGTCTGCCCTCAGCTTCTCTCTGAACTCCTCCATGCCTTCTATACTACACTGCAGAGCGTTTTGGCCAAGCACAAACAACACTGGGGTCTTCATGTCCAGCAGCGGGTCATCCACATCCTGCAAAACAGGAGCCCAATAACATTCATTACAAGTAGTAGTAGTTCTTAGAAGAAACAACGAAACGAAGGAACTTTGAACAAAAAAATAAACTTAAAAATGCATCTCAGTGAGGTCTTACCCCTCTTGGCCCGTTGACTGTTAGCAGGGGGAAGCCGAGGCACACTACAGCGGTCAGATACTCCATAAGGGATACCTGTAATTACATTATTATTAATCAGTATTTCATTATTAACTAAGGACACTTTAAAGGACACTTTTTAACATGTGAAAAACCCCTTGGCCTCACATTAGATTGGATCAGATTAGACAGTGACATATTTATAAAAGTCTTACGTGACAAGCGATGAGAGCACCAGCGTTCCAACCAACCAGGATAATGGGTTTGTGGGGGAAGTGACTGTGAACCTGGTGGTTAAAAGTTCAAATTATACAACAGACCCATCATGTATTAAACCAAACAAAACCTGTATTCTACATTTTTCCCATTTTGCCTTCACGTACATGATCTTTGCGTTATAAGATACTTTTGGGGTACTGATTCTGATTAAATTAATTTAAATAAAGGATGTCTGGACAGTTTAATAATGCACAAAAAAGCAGGGCAAGAGCTAAGGAACACTATATAGCTGTCTGTTATGCAATGAATGCTTTCGCAAATGTGCACATTAAGAACATACACACTATATTAATGACACAAACAACATCACCACCACACTGCAGCTACAGTTGCAAAAGAAGCAAATAAAACAGAAGATCCTACCTCTAAAACCTTGGCCCTGACGGTGCCCAGCATGTGCTCAAGGCACTGTGTGATGCCAATATTTGCTCCGCTGTTCACATGACTGTGCACTGGAATGACCTGACACAGAAACAGCTGTTATAGACACTTTTCTGAGATTATTAAAATATAAAATTGTTGGTAACACAAAGAGAGACTTAGGACCTTTCCCAAACAAGAGAGCTGCGACTGCCAGAATCTCATCCGTCGCGAGGTAGAGAGAGCAGGATTGGTTGGGCTTGAGGGTGCAATTAGGATGAGTGGAGATCCAGGGAGCTTGCTCTGAAACATAAGAAAACAGACACGGATCAGTTTTTGTAAGTAAAAAAAGGTAAATTGTATAACCCTGCTTTCTATTCCAACGGTCAACTGTTACCGGTTTGTTTTGGGACAGGACTCCAACAGCTGGATCCCAAGGCCGTTTCAAAAGCAGCGACAGGGCCTCTGCACTTGGAGCGCCAGTCTTTGCCGTTGTGAGCAACATTCTGTCAATCAGCAACGGCAACTTCCAAGACACGAAGAGGAATAGTAATGAATCAAGAATCCCAGACCTCGCAGACATCTGACAATAAATACTACAATTCTTTCTGTTCATCCAATTACACACATCATACCTTGCTTTTCAGAGTCTGCAGCACATCCAGGTAAGCAGCAAGCATAGCGAGGCTTAGGGATTCAATCATGGTAGTGTGCAACCACTGCGTCAGTTTGGTGTCCCAGCTCACACTGGCTAAAGCATGGCGCACCTTCCTGGCACACTTGTCCACGGCTATCCTCCGCAAGATCGGTTCATTGGAAGCCTGAGGAAACAAGATTGCACGCGTTTTTCTCTGGTGAAATGATACATTTACTCCCAACAGAGTACACTGTTTTGCAACAGCCCGCCTCAACATATTTTGTTTAACAGCGGACGAGCAGACAGACTGTTGCAGGTATAGCATTACATGTGCACTGTGCAATAACTGATGATCTCAGAGAGCATTCTCTCTCGGTTCAGAGCTCACGAAAGATGTTGAAGAATTTACACAATGTCTTCAAATTTAAAGCTCATGGTCTCAGTAAAGGGGACGCATACCTCCTGAAGAATTTTCATGGTTGCAAGTAAAAAAGCAATTACTAAAGGAATCCTCCTACCATGAGACTCTTAAACATAAAATCTATTCAGGCAATGAAGAAATTGACTTTTGTGCTGCAGCTTCAAAAGGATAAAGGAGAGGAATACTGGAAAAAATGTGATAGCTACAGACAAAGACACTTAATTCTATTTCTATTTAATGTACCTATGCTTTTCTTATTTGTACCTACTTTTAATGTGTGTACTGTCATGTCCTAGGCCTCTTTGTTTGCTTGTTTCTTGTTTTATGTTCGTATATAATAAATAATAAAGTATTAAAAAAAAATGTAAAGCTCATGAGAAAGGAATTACATAAAATTAGCAAAACTTACATGTTCATTGGCCAGGCGGGCTAGTCTTTCAGCCTGTAGAGCTTTAAGGACTTTATTGAACAGTTTGTTCTGGACCACTGACCATCCAGTCCTGAAACAGAATAACAATAAGGTCAAAACAATGCACTGTAGCTTAAATCATAACATCTTTTTGATGAGCACAAGTAGATAATAAATGAGCAGTGGATTATTTGGATTACTTGTTCACATGTTCCTCCCAGTCATCAGGGGGCGGAGGGCTCTCAGCGACCGTGCGAGCAAACAGAACATGCCGCTCACACTCCTTCATCACACTGAGCGCTTTCTGATTATCATACAGGGGAACAGGTGTCGGTGTGGCGGTCTCCACGTCTAACAGAGAGTCTGCGTCTCTGCTGGCGAAGAAAAGAATATCAAGTTACTGCGCAGAGAAAGTCGCTTAGTGACAAAACAGATCACTATGGGATGTATTTAAGACACAGATTAGGAGCTTTTTCGACTCACGACAAAGCCTCAGGCTGGCGTCGAGGGGTAACAAACAGCGTCCTCGTGGGTCGGGCGCTGCTGGCATCTGGGTGGGCGTTCCACGGTTTGGCATAGCTGTGGTCCAGAAAAACCAAATCCAGCTCTCTTTCGTGAGCTGACAACTGGAAAAGCAAGGACGTGCCCATCTTTCTCGCAGATATCTGGAAGTCCTTATCCCCACCACGATGCATCCTCTTCCTGGGCCCCACAGGGCCCCGGGAAGCGCCCGACAACTTCCGTGGGTTCAGTCCAAACTGGCAAAGAGAAGCAAAAACAATACGTTTCTTTGCCTTCCACAAAGGAAGTTAATATATTAAAAAGGAGGCTGAACACCTTTAAAAAAAAAAACATGGGACAATTCTACAAATCAGCCACTATGATTGAGCATTATCTGCTATACTATAATGGATTCAACATTTACACATCTAGCATCTTAAAAGAAATACAATTCTGATTCAAGCTGATGTGAATATGCTAAGTTACTGTAGTTTTTGAGACAAGACATTTGGTGAGGTTACCTTGGACTCTGGGAGGGCGATGGCCATCGTTCACTACTTTCTGGAAATGTACAGACTAAACAACTAATAGCGGAAATAAACGTAAGACTACGCGATAAGGAAAAATAATCGTTACTCAAGCCCTAGTGTAACGTGACGTCCAAACATGCGCGTGCTTTGTCCACGGAATGCACCACCCATTACTGGGTATTATTGTCGTAAACATGAGCCGTCGTGGGGGTTGAATGCAACTCCTACGCCATTAATACGCGTGTAAATGGTTTAACTTTACGAGCTCAAATGTTCAATATGTTATCATTAACGTTACTGCCTTTGCAAAAGGGGCTGACGACAGTGGGCTGGCCTGGCATGCTAACGTTAGCATAGCAAGCTAAAAGCTACCCAAATGGCGCTATCGCTCCATTCTGCCGCTCACCTTTTCGCTCTATTATTCCATGTTTGTCGAGGCGGTTTGAACTCTTCCTTTGAACCAAATAAGACCAAGGAAACCGCGTGTTTCTTTGTTAATTATAGCGGTTACGACTCAAAACACAAATATTCAGCAAGTACGAGGCTCACTTCCCTTTTGTTTGTGTGGTTTTGTTGCCACGTTAGGCCGCACGACCCTCCCTTTCGGCGCACTAAAAACAAGCAGGATAGTCAGGGTGACGTTTTCACGAGAACTGGCAACCCAGTTTGTGGCGCGTCAGAGAGTGACGTAGACATAGGCAGGATTACAGCAGCCTGGATCATCCTGCCAGATTTGAACAGTTTAAAATTGGATTTATAAAATACAACGACTATACACATTATCTTTGTTTCTCTATTTATATTATCTACATTTTGACCTTTTTATTTATTTATTTTTTCTTAAAAAAAAAACCTTTTAAATTGTATTCTAGTGTTTTTATTTGCAGTATTGATTAAATACAAACGGTGGTGGCCTGTTTCCAAAGTGACAACCCCTCTCATCCACTATTTAACTCCAAAGGTCTCCCCACTCACTGTTTAGAAGACACATCCCTTCAATAAACCTGCTAACTTCACACAGCAAGCCGACACGGTTAACTGCCACCATGGTGAGTTGTTTTCATCATGAAATCCTGGAAACAAATATTCCTGGAAGCCTTTTGTGAGGTTTATCAGTGTGTAGAGATATGATATGTGTGAGTTTCTAAATGCATGCTGTTATAAATATCTGGCTGGATATTGTACGCTGAGATCAAATGTTAAAGTTGGGATTTTTGTTTGTTTTTTTTGAAGAAATATTTGATTCTGGGTTTGCTGCTATGCTCTCTGGCCTCGCTGTCAAACGCTCAATGCTACCAGAAGCCAGTGAAACCAGGTAAAGAAAAAAGAAAAGCACATAAAGTGTCTTTGAGTGTCCTGAAAGGTGCTGATAAATAAAATGTTATATTATTATTAGGCATGACCAGATGTCAGGACGACGTGGATATGACCTGGCATGATGTAGGAACTGAGTGGAGAAACAGCAAATGTATGGACTGTACTTGCGGTGGGTGTTGTGCTGGGTAAGTAAACGTTTCCCTTTTGAAATTGGAAAAAAATCTATTAATTCTCTATACTTGGATTTTTTTAACTGTCTTTTCTGTGTTTTTGCAGGTTTTCAACCCCCAGAAGTTTCCCAGACGACTGTGAGTCGGTCTTTGACTCCAATGCTTGTGCATATGTAGTGCGCAAAAAGGCCAACCCATCTGAACTATGTCCAATTTATGGAGCAGTTGGGAAGTGATCAACTGGTCTGAAGTATCTTCTTGGGGGGGACATATATACAGATGTGATCCTCGTTGGATTCTCACCAGGAAACGCTGCCTGTTTTGTTTGTTGTAACACATGTCCAAGCAGGAAAACAGCTGCAGGAAACTGAAAATAAAAATTCAAATGAATAAATAAATAAATAAATAATGCATTTCTTCATTATTTATTTTTGCATGAGAAAGAAAATCATTTCTGAAGCAGAAAAAACTAACAACGTCAAAGGGGCACTCCACCGGTTTTAAACGGTTTAAATCAATAATTTGACACAAGAAGTGATTCTGAGGAGGATGTATAAACAGTAGTATAATGTCTTCAGTGACTCTGGAGGAAGCAGATAACCCTGATGATGATATCTCAGCTTAGACTCGTGACCTACATTTATTTTTTAACTGAAAGCCTCCATTGCAAACTTGACGGTTTTTTTTTCATTTAGGAGGCAAAGTTCAACAAAAAACACAACTCAGCTGCATTATGGTACATTTAAGATTCAGTGTTTTTGGAGCTTGACATATAAGACTTTAAGTCGAAATACCCTGTCCTTAGATTTGACCATATATTTTTTTTATTTAACTCATCTGAGTCCCAAACCTTTATGAAAGCGCAATCCTAAAAATCTATCGATAACAAAGAACATAGAGAACTTGATTGAACTTAATGGTGTTGGTGTTGACTAAGTCACCAACAGAGCCCACTGCTGTTGTGGGGCAAGAGTATTTATATTAGTGTTGATTAAACACAAACGGTGGTGGCCTGTTTCCAAAGTGACAACCCCTCTCATCCACTATTTAACTCCAAAGGTCCCCCACTCACTGTTTAGAAGACACAGCCCTTCAATAAACCTCCTAACTTCACACAGCGAGCCGACACGGTTAACTGCCACCATGGTGAGTTGTTTTAATCATGAAATCCTGGAAACAAATATTCCTGGAAGCCTTTTGTGGGGTTTATCAGTGTGTAGAGATATGATATGGGTTTTTTCTGTTTCTAAATGCTCTAAATTGGGATTTTTGTTTCCACTTTTTTCCCCCCATGAAGAAATATTTGACTCTGGGTTTGCTGCTATGCTGTCTGGCATCGCTGTCAAACGCTTCTTGCTACCAGAACAAGCCAATGACACCAGGTAAAGAAAGAAAAGAAAAGCATTTAAGGTGTCTTGAAAGGTGCTGATAAATAAAATGTATTATTATTATTAGGCACGACCAGATGTCAGGACGACATGGATCTGACCTGGCATGATGTAGGAACTCAGTGGAGAAACAGCAAATGTATGGACTGTAGTTGTGGTGGGTGTTGTACTGCGTAAGTAAACGTTTCCCTTTTGAAATTGGAAAAAATATATTGATTCTCTGTACTTGGATTTTCTAACTGTGTGTGTTTTTGCAGGTATTCAACCCCCACACGTTTCCCAGACGACTGTGAGTCGGTTTTTGACTCCAATGCTTGTGCATATGTAGTGCGCAAAAAGGGCAACCCATCTGAACTATGTCCAATTTATGAAGGAGTTGGGAAGTGATCGACTGGTCTGAAGTATCTTCTTGGGTGGGACATACAGATGTGATCCTCGTTGGATTCTCACCAGGAAACGCTGCCTGTTTTGTTTGTTGTAACACATGTCCAAGCAGGAAAACAGCTGCAGGAAACTGAAAATAAAAATTAAAATGAATAAATAAATAAATCATGCATTTCTTCATTATTTATTTTTGCATGAGAAAGAAAATAAATCATTCAGTTTTTTTTTAACCGAAAGCCTCCATTGCAAACTTGGCGATTTTTTTTTTTCATTTAGGAGGCAAAGTTCAACAAAAGAAACAACTCAGCTGCATTATGGTACATTTAAGATCCAGTGGTTTTGGAGCTTGACATATAAGACTATAAGTCGAAATACCCTGTCCTTAGATTTTACCATATTTTTTTTAAATTAAACCTTTATAAAGCGTAATCCTAAAAATCTATCGATAAGAAAAATGTGTTGCACACACAAGTAACATAGAGAACGTGATAGAACTTAATGGTGTTGGTGTTGACTAAGTCACAAACAGAGCTCACTGCTGTTGTAGGGCAAGAGCATTCATAATTGTGTTGATTAAACAAAAACGGTGGTGACCTTTAACCCCTCTCATCCACTATTTAACTCCAAAGGTCCCCCTACACACTGTTTAGAAGACAGAGCCCTTCAATAAACCTCCTAACTTTACACAGCGAGCCGACACGGTTAACTGCCACCATGGTGAGTTGTTTTAATCATGAAATCATGGAAACAAATATTCCTGGAAGACTTTTGTGAGGTTTATCAGTGTGTGCTAAAGAAGAGTTTCGACTCCTTTTATAACATGAACCTCACAAATGTCAACACTTTTCTGTTTCTAAATGCATGCCGTTATAAATATCTGGCTGGATATTGTATGCTGAGATCAAATGTTAAAGCTATGATTTTTGTTTCCACACTTTTTTCCCCCCATGAAGAAATATTTGACTCTGGGTTTGCTGCTATGCTCTCTGGCCTCGCTGTCAAACGCTAATTGCTACCCGAAGATGATGATACTAGGTAAAAAAAAAGAAAAGAAAAACATGTAAGGTGTCTTTGAGTGTCCTGAAAGGTGCTGATAAATAAAATGTATTATTATTATTAGGCATGACCAGATGTCAGGACAACGTGGATCTGACCTGGCATGATGTAGGAACTGAGTGGAGAAACAGCAAATGTATGGACTGTAGTTGTAGTGGGTGTTGTGCTGCGTAAGTAAACGTTTCCCTTTTGAATGATTGATTCTCTGTAGGCCTACTTGGATTTTTTTTAACTGTCTTTTCTGTGTTTTTGCAGGTTTTCAACCCCCATAAGTTTCCCAGACGACTGTGAGTCGGTTTTTGACTCCAATGCTTGTGAATATGTAGTGCACAAAAAGGGCAACCCATCTGAACTATGTCCAATTTATGGAGCAGTTGGGAAGTGAGAGAGAGAGAGAGAGGTGCAGATGTGATCCTCATTGGATTCTCAACAGGAAACGCTGCCTGTTTTGTTTGTTGTAACACATGTCCAAGCAGGAAAACAGCTGCAGGAAACTGAAAATAAAAATTCAAATGAATAAATAAATAAATCATGCATTTCTTCATTATTTTTATTTTTATTTTTTTTATGAAACAGAAAGGGGGTGTTAAAGGGGCACTCCACCAATTTGAAACAGTTTAAATCAATAATTTGAAATTATTATTTTTTTTTATTTAACTCATGTGAGTCCCAAATCTTTATGAAAGTGTAGAACTTAATTGGACTTAAAGAAACAAACAGAGTACGGACAAACGGACAAAATGCATAACAGCGTTGAACTTTAAACACAATCTTGGATGTGTGTCATGATGAAGAAAAAGAATCTGCATGTAAAGCTGATTTGATTAAACCAGACTCTCTGTGAGGCTGTAGCCTTAAAGGCACAGTGCTGCTTGGGTTAAGCTAGATGCTAATCCGGCGTAGCACAACAATGACAAATACAATGCTTTAGCAAAGTTTAGCACGTTAGCTTGCTAAAATTTGCTCAATAAAATTATTGCACAAATTGAAAATTTGACAAGATGACAAGTCAGTGGATCACTTGTTTATTTACAATGAATTGTGAGATGAACATGAACATTAGTATCACATTTCATGGCGATCCGTCCACTAGTTGTTGATATTATTCACTTAAAACCAAAAATGTCAAAGTCTTAATAATAACTCTAAAAACTCTAAATAATTTGGATACTTTGGGCTATTAATGTTTGTACAACATGTCCTGGTTATCCATGAAAACTGATATATTTCAGTCTAACAATCTCTAAAAAATAAAAAGAAAGTCTGTAGAATCTTCTCACCATGGTAACAAACCAAAAATGAAAAGATTTGCCATTCTCTTTGTCTTTTGAGGCTAAAGCGTTTTAAATAATGTACCGAAAAAAACAAATAAATAGATAATAATTAATCAAGGTTGGCTTATTTGTTCCTGATAAGCAACATTTCACAACTAACTTACTGGAACTAACAAGTAAATACATCAATAACACAATTATTTGATTCCAAATGTCCAAGTCTGCTGTCATCATGGTGATTTTTAACTTAGAAATTAAATTAGCTGTTTTTAATTAGCCTATATTGTATATTTTCATAAACAATATAGACTTTTAGATTTTACAAATTGATGGAGGTGAAGTTAAAAGGCCAATATGGATAGGAGGAATGATTACAGCCACTGTTAACTTGCAATGTACACATTATGGTATTTCAGTATTGCTTTAATATTTTGATGAACAAACTAGACAAACCACATTGCCAATAAACAGAAAATCTAACATAAGATGTATGAACTCTCTATTTTTACGCACCACATATCTGGAACCAACTTCCAGAAAGCTGCAGGTCTGCTGTTTTAAATCAAAATGGAAGACTTTTCTGTTTTCTGCTGCCTTTCACTAAACAATACTATCGATGAACTTCTTATTCTGCACTGTATTTTCTATTCCTTGATATTCTTGTTTTTATTTTTATTTTATCATTTATTTTCTTTAATTTATTTATTAATTTTTAATTTTTAAACTTTATTTTATTATTGGCTTGTTTTAATGTTATTTTTCTCCAATGCTTTTAATGATTTA
>NC_139936.1:3713602-3898602 GCF_963514095.1 Eutrigla gurnardus | reverse complement strand
CCCCCCCCCCCCCCCCAACCCCACACATCCCCCCCGCTGCCCCACCACACCCCACTTCTCAATTCCTTAGCTTAAGGAAGAAAAAAAAAGAAGTTCACCATTCCAGTGATGGAGACGTGGGAGCCAAATATACTACACCGAGCCCAATCCCACCCGCCAATCCACAAGCACCCCCCCAATTTAGCCAAACCCCCTCTTTACAGGACAAAAGCCCTTTAGAGGCCGAGTGTATGTGAGGGCTCTGGTGGATACCATAGTGGCTTAAAGACCGTGGAGGCCTCTAAGAGACACTTCTTTTACTCCCAGTCTCGTTTCATTTCTCTTTCCCTCTCTCTCGGCCAGTGAAAGGTTCAGCGAGGGGTAGAAAGAGTTTGGAGAGGGGAGGGGGCAGTAAAAGGGGAGGAGGAGGGGGGGTGTAGAGGGTGCTCTTATGTCAACATTGTGGTATTTTCCCAAAGATGCATATCGCCTCTATACAAATAGGAGATGTATTTATAGGAGTACATAGAAAGCTGCATGAGAGGAGAGTGTTTGGCCCCCGAGTCTTTCTGGCCACGGCCCCCACGGCTCCATGGATCTGGTCTTCATGGCTAGTGAAATTGTTATTCTTTAGATGCGCGTTGGCTGGGAAACACACAAGTTCTCAGGCGACCACACAGTTCTCTCTCTCCTCCCAATATGGCCGCCCCATTGAAGGGGGGAAAAAAAAGGTCCAGCGGCCATACATCTTGAACGGAGCCAACAACATCGCAAGGCTTCTTTGTCACCACGCCTGGTTCCACGGGCAGCATGTTGGGGGCGAGGGGGGGGGGACTTTCCCTCTTCTAGAAGCACCACACTAGTTTGGACTCGAAATAGTTGCGTTCAGATTCTCTTACAGCAACAAATTCGACTGGAATCCAGCCGTTTTGCATCTAGGTGAAAGAAGGCAACATGAGCTTTGGGCAACTTCAGCAACACAAACCTGTGAGCACAAGTCCTGCAGTTAAAAACGAGGTCAGCCAAACCAGACCGCCAGATAGAGTCTCACAGGAGTCTACCTGACGCTTTAAGGAAATCTTAGATCCTTGGCATGCGCTAAACACAAAGCAGTACAAAGCTCCAGGTTTAGTCAACAATACAGAAGCACTTGAACCTTTTTTATCCCCCCCAAAAAAAGGCTCTTGTGATCTGTTAAACGCATGCTAGTGTGCCGTGTCGCCACCGCTGCCAAACACCAGTCAAACCAGTGTCATTAATGACTCTGAACTCGTTCTCCTTTGTACAATCTGTCCCCTGCCAACAATAGAAAGGTGACTAAATGATTGGCACCAATTATGTTACATGATTGCTGGCGAGCGCCGAGAAAAAAAAAATGCACACGCACACAACCGTGTACACAGAAAGCAGAAAACGCCTTCAGAGCTTTCAGACGATATTTCACTGATTCGGTGAATGAAGCTAACAGAGAATCTCCGGCTTCGATTTCACAGTGAGCGGTGTAATCGGCGTTTATTCTCCCCCTTTTCTCCCCCCTTCCTCCCCAAACAGACTCTCCCAGGTGACGTGACAGTCTCTCACAAAACCAGTCTCTGCTGTTTGCTAACGCTGCAGCTCTCCGAGCAACACATTCACAACAGGCTCTGCAATCCCACACAGCAGGCGGGTACACACACACACACACACACACACACACACACACACACACACACACACAGACAGGGTCCTGCAGGGAGCTCCAGTGTGTGTGTGTGTGTGTGTGTGTGTGTGTGTGTCAGCGATGCAGGTTGATCACTAGCCCTGTTAGGTAGCATTGACGTCTCCACCTCAGAGCTGGCACACAGGGGAGTTATTGATTAGCATTAAGCAGCCATGCAGATGGCCAATAAAGAGGCAGGTGAGCCAAAGAGGGTCTGGGGAGTGTGTGTGTGTGTGTGTGTGTGTGTCTGTGTGTGTGTGTGTGTGTGTGTGTGTGTGTGTGTGTGTGTGTGTGTGTGTGTGTAGCAGTGGGGGGAGGAGCTAGGAGTTAGAAGGATGGTGTAGGGTCGCCAAAAAATCAACCCAGATGATGAGGGAAACAGACAAAGTCATTATATTGGAGAAAATGAAAATATTGCAGAATGTTTGCAGGCATGATAGTGATTTTAAATCGTCTTTTGGTTTGCATGGATTGTTTTTGAGGAGATATTAACGAGTGTGAGAGCGTCCAGATGTCAGGGAAGATGGGAGGTTGAAGTGGACATCGATCGTATCGGCTTCCAAACGCAGCAGGAAGGCTGGTTTTTAAAAGTCCTGATAATGAAGCTTCCTCCACGTCTGCATATTCTACATCAATCCACACATTTCCCATCACACCCTTTACCTTGAAGAGAATATTTACCAAACTATTTCAGGTTTGTTGCCGTGACTACTTTTCTGGAGACTTCTAAAGGACAAAATTAATCGTCAAATGCCACCTTTAACGTCATATTTATTGTTATTTAGTTACTCAATAAAACATATACAGATATATACAATATGCAGGAAAACAGACGACTGCACTTTACATATTATTAAAAAAAGAAAACAAAAAAAAATCAGTTCGTAAATTGCCGTCACAGTCCTCCAACTATTGTTTCAGAAATTCAAATTCAACAGAAGCTTCATTTAAAGATTACAAGATTGCCTAACACACAGCAAATGTTTCTCTTATTATACATGTGCAATACCAATAGTCTTTTTTTTTTTCAAATCCCTTATTAAACAATCCCTTGACCTCGTTGTTCAGTTCCCATTGGCTGAATCGTATGCAAGCGGAGCTCGTAAAGGTTGAGAGGCGAGTCGGAGGAGAGGATGAGGAGGAAGGTTATTCTCGCAGATAAAAAGAAGAGAAGAAGAAGAAATCATAAATGATTAAAAGCAGCAAATGAGGGTCCAAAAAAAGGTGAAACTTTTCTTTTTCTTTGACGAAGAGGGGAAAAGTCATGTTCACAAAAAAATGAGTTACATTCATGCAAAATCATCACATCTTCCCGTCTTCCTCTCGTTCTGATTTTTTAAGTGTCGGGCCCCTGTGTGTGTGTGTGTGTGTGTGTGTGTGTGTGTGTGTGTGTGTGTGTGTGTGTGTGTGTGTGTCTGTGTGTGTGTTATGCATTAGCCTGTAATAAACCAGTAACAGAGTAAAAGTCATGAAATCTCGCTCGCATCGCTCAAAGCTGGTATACAATCAAAGCCAATGACAACTGAATATCTCCTCCTCTAGTTTTTTTTTTTGTATTTCTCCTCCTTTTTTGCCATTTCTTTATTTTTCTTCAACAAAGAAAATAAAAACAAAAAAACAAAAACAAAAAAAATATTCAATTTGAGGTTTTCAAGATGTGGGCTTTTGTTGAGTCGAGCCCGGCGCTGTATCGTCCAGCAAGTGTGTGAGCAAGTGTGACTGCATGTATCAGGAAAAAAACATGGTGTGTGTGTGTGTGTGTGTATGTGTGTATGTGTGTGTGTGCATGAGAGAGAGAGAGAGAGAGACAGCGAGAGAGAGAGTGTGATCTTGTTTGCACATATGAGTTTAATGTCTTTCCGTCCCTGAACAGGCAGGAGCTGCTCGCCGTCGCCTCATCAACACTTTATCATCATCATCATCATCATCATCATCATCATCGTTATTTTGTCTTTTCTTCGTCTAAATGTTCTTTTCCTTCTTCCTGCTGCTTCGGCTCTTCCGTTCAAGTCAGCGCCGCCACGAAAGTCCCGAATCGGTTGGAGATGTCGGAGTGGAGGGAGCGCCAGGACGAGACGGGCCCTCCTCGGCCCTTACTGTCCCCCAGCTCGTCTGTGCAGTGGACGGACAGGCACTGCAGGTGGTTCCCCCCACTGCTCCCTCCTCCTCCTCCTCCTCCTCCTCCTCCTCCTCCTCCTCCTCCTCCTCCTCCACCTCCTCCTCCACCTCCTCCACCTCCTCCTCCGGCTCCTGGGGGCCCGGCTCCAGCCTTACTCTGGGACAGCTCTGATTCTGCAAACACAGGGAGGCAAAAAGTGAGAATTAAGACAAACAATTCAAGAAAAAACTTCAAACAAACTAGCATTCTCTGATCCAGATGAACTGTTTTTAAAACACACGCTTTTAATTAAACCAGCATCGTTTTCACTTCCCACTCCAAATCTGCACTGTGAAATTAATTCAACACAAGTCCGCCGCCCCGTCAGTACCAGCCCATGAGCAAAGCATCCTCTGCTCACACTCATCCTGTCTGATATACACCAGCGAAAAACACACGCACGCACACACACACACACACACTCACTCACTCCCAGTCGGGCGTGCAAATCTGGAGCGCTCCTCTGTGACCTCCGGGCAGAGGGTCAAAGGGCGCGGAGAATACTGGCCTCTAACCCTGCTTGACCCAATTTATTGGTATAATGACCACGCCGCGGCATCGACCCCGTGTCACCAAGGTGTGGAGCCTCATCTTAAATGGTTCCCGGGAAAATCTATACAGGTTAAATCATATATATATTAAAAAATAGTGTCATATCACTTTGATTGATTGTCACTTTGAAAGTGCAGCGTCACTTCCTGTGCGTAGGGAGCCGGAAAGGAAAGAAAAGTTGACGGAGGAGTTTGTGCTTTTGGGTTTTCCGCCTCGGAGAAAGCCTGAAGCGCAGTGAAGACGTGTGAAGATCCACCTCCGTCGCTCCGCGTGGACGCCGAGCGGAGCGGCGTGCTGCACAAAGACACCGAACTTAAAAAAAAAAAAAAGGTGTGTTGAGCAGTAAAAACAGCTCTGACAAGCTGAGTTACACGTGTCAGAGGAGGGCGAGGCTGTGACGGGCGACACGGAGGCTGCAGATCTGTCTGCTGCTTAAACTGTGTTTCATCTCTCTGCTTCCACAAACCCGGAAGGCAGCGGCGACACAGTGTTAACAAAACACAGCGAAGAGAGAGAGAAGGCCAACCCGGGCCCGGGCGACCAGGAGAGGCAGTGAGGCAGCGAGGCAGTGAGACAGGCTCCCCCCCCCCCCCAGCCTGTCTGGGTGCTGCGACCACTGGAATGGAAAAGTGGGGGGATTTGGTAAAAGGTCAGGCAGCCAAGTCCCGTTGTTCCCCCGTTTTTCTTTTGTCTCTTTGACTGCCGGCCTCCATGATTCTCTCCATCTCCCTCCATCTAGAGGCGTGGTGTGTGTGTGTGTGTGTGTGTGTGTGTGTGTGTGTGTGTGTGTGTGTGTGTGTGTGTGTGTGTGTGTGTGTGTGTGTGGTGGTGGGGGGGGTAATGAGGATTTAGAGTGGTGTTGGTGGTGGCGGTGACAAGATCTAACATTTGCCAGAGGGTCCAGTCATACACCTCAGCATGGCGGATCCCCCCCACCCCTCCACCTCCACCCAGCCTCCACCCGGCGCCGTGCCCTCCAGCACCCGCCAGCAGCTCATGCTCGCTGGGCACAGCAGGGTCCGCACCGGCCTGAATAGGCAGCCAAGCGTTCCCCTGGCTCGCTGCTGACACACAGCGAACTGACAACACGCCCAGCGAAAACACACAACACGCCAACCGCTGCCGCCGCCGCCATACACACACCAGCCCTCAGCTGCTGCTACACACACACACACACACACACACACACACACACACACACACACACACACACACACACACACAAATGCACATTTGTTATCATCTCTTCAAGTTAAAGTCCTTCAAAATGAGCTGCTTGCTATTTTTCTATGACACTTTTTTCATTTAACATCACATGCATAAATCCACCATTTATTATTATTTATTTTTTTTAAACAAAATCAGCCAAACACACTTGACCACCACAGGATTACAGTAGCAGCCGGTTTTACACGCTAGCCAAACAGGATTTAAAGGGGATGTGACTTTAAAAAAATCAAGACACTAGCCTTTAAATTGTAAGCGTGATCCAGGGCGGCACATTCCTTCACAAGTGGAAACGGCAGTGTGAAATCCTACATCACACGAGTCTGAATCCCCAAATCACCATGACATTTTACAAGCAGGGAAATCTTTATATATATATATTATAGAGAGAGAGAGAGGGAGAGAGAAGATCTATCTTGTTATGGCTGCTCATTGACTAACGTAGAATTCATATCCGCGGTAATATCTCAATAATAGCCTATTCATCTGAGGGGAAACAAGTGCTTAGCATCAACAAGCGAGGAGGGAGAAAATAGCTAATAAAAAGGGAACAGTAACGGCGGGAGCAGCTGCGCCGAGCACACAAACACACCTAAATATCCTTAACCACATTACAGCCAGGAAAGATTACCACTGTGATGCGTTAAGTAAATACCCAGTTTAATGCCACGCATTTATATCACTATATCTCTCGCCCCGAGTGCAGTACTTTGTTATTTAGTGCCTGGTGATGAACACACACACACACACACACACACACACACACACACACACAGAGGAGTGTGTTTTGTTTTTGCCGTCTTGCAGACGCAGCCGGAGACGATTTACAGAGATGAGTGGAGCTGCAGCGCTCAGCTCGGGTTGTCTGGATGACAGCGATGTGTCTGGGAGAGCTGACGGCCTGACACGGGTTTACATGTCATATCACACTCCCAAGCTACGCGGGGAGGTAAACAAAGAGTCTGGTTCCATCTATTTCATAAGAAGAATAAAGTGTTAAAGTGTGCAATTATATATTAAAAAAATTTAATTAATCTGGAAAAAAAAATATAACGTTTTTCTAAAAAGAAAATATATGTAGGGCAGAAAGTGTATTTCTAGAAGAGAAGAGTAAAAAAAAGCTGGTTCCTCAGAGCCGTCACTTTGATTTCCCATGCCCCACAATCCCATGCGGCAGGCCTCTGCCCTTTTTTCTCTATACTTCCATGACGACACTTCACCTTTGACCCCCCCCACCGCGCTCCTAGAGGGCACTGACCCCGTCCTCTCTGAACACAAAACCGGCACCAATCAGAAGGCTGCGCTCGCTGACAAAAACACCCAGAGGCCTCTGCTCTTATGACAGTGGTGTGACATCAGGTCAGATTCCTTTAGCATAACAACTAGCGCTATACGGCCTTGTGAGAGGATTCTGTCTCTGTCAGCACAAAAACACCCTTCACACCGTCCACAGAGATAGTCGGATTCAAACAGACAAAGAAGGGAGGGGGGCTTCAAGAAAACGTCTTCTTCTGGAAATATCGGCTTTTATCGCCGTCTCAGAAGTGACAGAATGTACCAAGTACAGTCAAGTTCAGGGGAGTCATAATGGTCCATATGGGGGTCTACCAGAGGTGATCCCCCCCTCCCCAGGGATGGTTGACTCCCTGCAACCCCCCCGACTCCCACTGTGTGACCGCTTCCCTCCGACGTTTCTCACACTGACGTTATTTTTGTTTGAATTTCTTGGCCTGAAACATAAAAAAAGACGTGTCCAGGCAGGCATGGCCGCCAGCATTCGTTACCTTTTCTTCAGCAACACACCCATTCCCTCACACACACACACACACACACACACACACACACACACTCACACACTCACACACACATACACACACTTCCCCCCTCCGGGCCACAAGAAGTGCTTCGGAAACCAAACACAAATCAGAACATGGGAAGTGATTTAGTGCCTCCGTCATAATTCACGTCCACGTCCAGGACCCGTCCGGCACGCCGTCCAAGGCTCTGACATTGATCTACTTCACCGTCTCTATTTGGTTACACACTGTGTGTGTGTGTGTGTGTGTGCGCGTGTGTGTGTGTGTGTGTGTGTGTGTGTGTGAAAAGGTCAACCACACGTGAAAACGGTGGTTTAGAAGCGTGAAAGAGGCTTTTGTTTCGAGTTGGAGATAATTATCAAATCTGTTTCCAGGAGGAGCAGAAAGTTGATGGGGGTGGATTTCATCACCAGAATAATGGTGTGGTCATGTGACCGATTTAAAAACTACAGGTATGATCACGTAAGAAGGAACAGATTATTCTATTGTTTATTCATCCTTTATTTATGCAGGAGACATTATGATTTATGATTACTTTATTTAAGATAACTGTTTTTTCAATAAATAATAAGTAATGTGTTCCATCTGTGATGGAATAAAATATTGTTTTCTAACCAAAGTCATTGTAGTTCATTTTTATTTTGGTGCCATTTTAAGATTTTTAAAGATATTTTCACGATTATCGGGATAATGTCGCGAATCGCAATTATTCCGGCGAAGATAATTGTGACATCAAATTTCCATAACGCCTCAAACTTAAAACGGATCTCTCTAAGTTGTGTCATGAATAGAATTTTAAAATGATATTTTGCTGCTGTTGTGTTAACGAGGTACTAGTTAGTGGAGAAGCTGATGGAAATTACAAGATTATTTTATTTTCCCATAAATGCAAATGGCTGTTACTCGCTATTAGCCATGAGTGAAACAAAGAAACCAACTCCATCTTTGTTACTTTCTCTTTCACTCCATCGGGCCAGTGTCATCATCCATTTGTCAAATGGTCAATACAAATTAAAGGCGTCTGACGACTTCCTGTATGGCTGATAACATAACTGCTGCTGACACACACACACACACACGCACACACACACACACACACACACACTTTTAAATGCTGAACTCGTATCCCGGGCAACACATGAACCCAGGAAACCTTTCAGGAACTTTTTTTTTAATATTGTTTTGGCAGCAAGACGACGGACATTTGGAGGCATGTCACACACACACACACGCACACACACACACACACACACACCTACACACACACACACACACACCTACACACACACACGATGGAGAGGTTTTTAAATCTCCCACATGAACTCGTCTCCCCGTTCCCCTCGCCTCCTCCGGGGAGAATATTTACCACATGCTGAGACAAGTTTTATTTTACACTAACACCCTTCCCCGGGGAAAACAAGACACCGGATTTGCTGCTATTTTTGAAGACTTGACAATCCGGCGAGGCCTGACACCTTTGTTCATCTTTTTCTCTCTTCATCAGTCACGAGCACGCTTCTGTAATAGGCTTCCTTTGACTGTCACTAGTGCTCAGCGTCTCGCAGAGAGAGAGAGAGAGAGAGAGAGAGAGCCCGGCAACATGCAGCAAACACACACACACACATAAACACACACCGTCTTAAATTCCAGGTGCTTTAAAGTCACGATGGGCTCACTTCAGTCCTGCACTATTTACAAGTCAAGTAAATACTCTTAAATATTTTCCATACGTTAGAAATAAGTGAGACACCTGAGATGGAGAGGGGGGGGGGGGGTCTAAATAAATCAAACTTTATGTCTACACCTGACAAATCCACATCATCAAGTTTCGGTGTCGCACATACACACACACACACACACACACACACACACACACACACACACACACACACACACACACACACACACACACACACACACACACACACAACAGTGTGTCCGTTCAGGAGGAAGTTGTCACTAAAATCAGCACCTGTAGACGTAACCTCCCCCCCCCAACACACCAACCCGTCAATAAGCCAAGTCAACTTACAAGGAGTTGCCCGAGGATGAATTATGACTTTTAGAAACAATATTACCCAGGCTAATTGCTACGATTATCATAATGATTGTCATTACTGCGGTGCGGGAGTGTGCGAGGGGGGGGGGGAGTGGATGTGTGTTGTTGTAAAAAAAAAAAAAAAAAAAAAAAAGTCAATATGAAACACCTTGTAATGACAGGTAAAGAACATAGACTGCCCCGAGCTGTTTTTTCAAGCATGTGCCAATCACGTTCTTTTTTCCGTTTTTAGAAATCGGAAATAGAAATTACCGGTGTGATTTGTGGAGGTTGTTGTCGTACTGAAATGTCAAAGGCAGGTAGTCTCACAGGATTGTTCTCGGCGGTGGAATATCAATACGGCTCTTTCACCGGATTTAAGTGCTTTCTAGTAGGCGTGATAAGATGCAAGTTCCCCTCCTTTCAAAAGCTGTCAAAGTCGGAGCGAAAAAGAGAGATTTTGATCGTGATTAGAGCCGTTTGTGGGGCTGATTATCCAGAGTGACGAGTGAAACGATTCCACGGGGGTCAACTGTGAAGTCTTTTCACTTTGTGTGTGTGTGTAGGAACAAAAAAAAGTAAAAATAAAAATAACTGAATCACTTCCTACGCCTGCTGCTCGCCCGTTATCAACACCGTGCATGAGTTTCCACATGAACGGTCGGCGTCTGGCTGAGATACAGAGGAGAGGAGGGAAGAGGAAGAGCCTGAAAGACTTAAAAAAAAAGGGAAATTACATTAACTGACACCGTAAGAGGGGAAAAAAGTTGCTTGCAACTATAGGACACTTCAGAGGCCGGGTTGCACACGGCGGCAGGTATAAGAGCTCCACGCTGTCAGATAAGAGGAGGCCAAACACGGCGTCCGATGGGAGGCTTTTACTGCAGCGCTTTAAAAAACGAGCTCACGAGGGAAAAGCAGCGAAGGGTGAGCGGAGTGAAGGAAGCACAGTTTATCTCTTATCGGCTGCTCCGTGTGTAACATCCACAGGAAGTTCGCCCAAGATGGAGTTTCTTATTGGAAATGGAGATTTTGGCGACGCCTGTGGTCTCTCTCTCCGTTGCTCACGGCAACGACACACACACACACCTGGGAAACTGAGCGACACCCTGAAGTATCGCACGACGTCACGCTGAGCACTTAAATGTGACGCTGCAGTGAGATGTTTCACCTCAAGCGACCACGCTGACCTTTGACCTCCCAGCTCTATTTTTTTTTTTTTTTTTTTTACTTTCCCTGCCAATCAACTGATATGAAGCTGCATCACCACAATTCACCTGTGTGAATCCTCAAGCAGCTAAAGTTAATTAAAAAATCAACTAAAATGCGATAAATATGAATCAGGTGTGAATTAATAAACATAATTTCATATTCTTTACTCACATTCTGGGAAACGATGATTGAGAAAGCACTTAAACTTCTATTTATAATTAGATTTTATTTTAAAGCATTTTCTATTACACATTTTTTTAATCTGGTGTTCAAAATGTGTTTTTTTGGATGTAAAAAAAATGCAATAATTACAGTTTATGATTATTTAATTTAATAATCTGATATTATGTTAATTATTTACATATAAAAAGTGATTCATTCAACACTCCTGAGAGAGTGGACAGGTAGAAGAGTACGTTCATATCATCACACTAGAAAATCAGATTTATTTAAACGTTCTATTTCCTCTGCAAAAGAAAAATATTTAACCGGTCATCCGACGATTAAAATGTTATTTCAACTTATTACAAATAAGTCCACCGTCACTGGAATTACATCAATTAATGAAAACGATCATTTAATCTTTAAGATGTTTTCTTGACCAAAGTTACATTTGGTTAATGAGATAATGATTTATTTCACATTAGTGCCACCGACGTCGTCTCCATACGACACTGAGGAGTGGGCTGATTTTTCTTTTTTTGCAGTGTGAAAAACCCTGTGGGACGCCGGCTCTCATGCCCACTGTGGGCTATGACTTATCTTAAATTATTATGTTATTTTTGCTCCCTTCTGTGTAGCCTGAGCATCAGATTCAATCTGAACCCTCCACCCGTTCCAAACACACCTCCACCCTCGTCTTTTTTTCTCCATCTTTGCTGTCTGAAGCACTCAAATGAGAAACTGTCAGGCGCCGTGATTTGTGCTAACTAGCTATCGATCGCTCCAGAGCTGCATGCCTTCGTGTCCATGCAGGGAGGGCTGAGAGGGGGGAGAGAGGGAGAGGAGGGGGGAGAGAGCGAACGAGACAGAGAGAGACAGGAGATAGGAAGACAGAGAGAGAGAGAGAGAGAGAGAGGAGAGGAAATTAGACGATTCTGCTTTTAAATACCTGCTGATTTCTTTAAAGCCTTGTTTTTGTGATGATATTTAAATGTGCTGAGATATTAAACAGTGAGAGCAACAGCTGACTGCTGATCAGCCACTCAAAAGAAAACTCATTAATCAATATCAAAAGTGATGATGTTGGGCTACTTATCTGCTGGCATCAGTGAGCTTTTTCTCCCTTTTACACCCCAGTGCTCTGGTTGTGTGTAAATTATATATCTCTTTATATATATGTATGCATAAATACATTAGAAGACATCTTTTGTAAATGAGCGTGAGAGGGAATAATGGGGGGGGGTGTTCAATGATCTCGTTAGCTGAGGACTGTGAGGATGAAGTCAAATGTACTCGTTTTGATGATTCTGTTTCAGATTCAGATCCAAAGCAGCCTCGTGCTCGTCGCGTCTGTAACTGGGATGACTGGTGAAATGTGGAAATAACCAGTTCCCCGTCGAAGTCATGGCATTAGTGTGATTACCCGACACCCTGCGCGCTCAGCCTCGTATAAACAATGCGCCTGGAGTCCAGACTCCGCGCGGCGCGCGCGCGCCCCCGCCCCTCTCTGCACCCGCACCGACCAGAACAAAGAGGCGCTCGAGACGCGCGAGGCACATTTATATATACGTCCTCATAATCATACATCCTCATAATCACACATCCACAGGCCCTTTCGGGGACTCAACCCCGACACCGGCTACTTCCTGCAGACGTCACAACATCTACAGACTCGGTTTGAAATTATTTGGAAATAACCAACGTAAAAAAAAATAATAAAAAAAATAAATAAAAATTAAAATGAAAGAAATATATGAAAATATATATAATAAATATAATGGCGATGAATAAATAAAAACAACAAACTTGCCTATTTCTGCAATTACAATGCATGCAAATTATTTTCTTTTACGATTCAGGAACACCAAATAATATTTTAAAAAATAATATAAGAATTAAGCAGAAATATTAACAACATGAATTATCATGATTGTAATTATTATTGCAACAGAAGAAATAATAAGCAGGCGAGATGAATGCGCAGCAACGTAACAGTAAATAACGCATCTGCATTTAGATGAACACCATTAAACACCATGAAAAGATCAAACTACTATATGAACTCACATGTGATTGTAAAATCACCATCTAGATGATAAAACTAGCTCTGAAGGGGAACTTTGTCATGTAAAGACTCTTTAATTAACGCCAAAAATATGCTTTACAACCACCAAATCTAAAATAACGATATATTATTTAAAAATGACCAAAGTGACAATAATTAATAAAAATACATAACAATAATCAAACCGAAAATGTAAATGACAGTATTAAAAATACCTATAAATGAAATATATAAAAAATATATTAGAAGTCAAACTGTTGGCTGCATTCATATCTAATCCTTGAAATCCTGTCAATCTAAAATCAATCCACTTTCAGCAGCTGCGTATTATCCCATAATAACAAAAACAAACAGGCAACAAGGCGACGAGGCGGAGGGGAACCCCGCTGCGCGAACGCATATCCTCAAAAAGCTATTAATCTTCTCAATGTAGTTGTTCGCCCTGAAAACCGAGATAAAGAACCACAGGAAATGTTTACTTTACTCGAGCTGCTCTTTTGAAGTGTCTCTGCGACGAAGCGACGCAGGAAAACACTGTGAGGTGCTTTACTTTGTTCATTTTACCTCCACAATTAATACATGCGTTTAATTTAAAAAAAATACCGCATGAATCTTTTATAATTCTCTTTGTAAATACTTGAATTGCGCTTTAATTAAATGCACCATCCTCCTGCAGGCTAAATTAAACAGACACGGCTGCTTTCTGGCCGCACAATGTGGACAAAAGCGTCTCTATTCTCAGCGTCAGCAGCGCATTTTACCTATAATGTGTGTGACGCAACAGGGCATTTCACATCAGACAGTGGAGCGTTTAAAAAGGGTGGAAATAAACTCATTTTATGTGCAAAATCGAAAGTGTGAGAGAGGACAAGTGTAAAAAAAAATGCAAAAAAAGGGAATTTAATGGTTTTATTTACCTTCTTTGCTGCTGTTTTGGCTCTTATTTTTTTCCCATGGTCCCATGGCCTTGTCATCCTCTGACCCGTCCATCATGGCCTTGTCACTGGGCACGTACCAGGTGGCGTGCTGCTCTGCCATTAGGGTGTCAAGGTCAATAGTGCCCATCGAGCCCTTCCCCGCATCCGGGCTGCAGCTCGCCAGCTCATTGTCTGCGTTCTGCGGCGGACACTCGCTGCTCTTCTTGCCGTTCTTCATGGCCAGGGGCTGGTCCTCGGAGATACTGAACTGCTGCCGCTGGAGCTGGATTTGGGCCTGCAGGATCTCCAGAGGGTGGATCTCGTCCTGGCCGGAGGTGCTGGACGGGGTGCGTACCTGCTCCACCCCGGGAGTGCCCGGGTGGCTCACCCCGCTGGCCCCCGTGCCCCCGCCGGCGTTCAGTCCGTAGCTGTCTGGCGTGGAGGTAGTGTGATTGTTGATGCCCATGCCCAGGGGCTTCTGTCCGTTTATCGCCCCGTGGTCGCTCCTCTGCATTTTGGGCGAGCCGGTGATCATGGGGCTGCGGTTGGGCTTGGCGGCCGAGGCCCCTCCGGCGTCCGAGCTGGAGGAAACCTCGTCCTCGTTGCCGTAGTGGGTGCTGACGTCGTCAGGAAAGTCCACTCGTGGCGAGCTACTGTCGGACTTGGCCACACTTTGAATGCCGCTGTCCAGAGAAGACATCAGGTCGGCCTGGTCCCCCAACATTAGGTCGCCTCCCTTTCCCCAAGAGGGTGACTGGAGGTGTTTCTCGTGGGGCGTCCCCCCACCCCTCTCCCCAACGCCAGCAGAGGGGGTCTGCTGGCCTGGACTTACAACAGGGTTACCATTGTCAGGGGAAAAAAAAATTCCAGGGCTCACATGTCCACTGTCTCTTTTTCTCCTGCCTCTCCCTCTCCCACTCCCTGTTGTTGCCTTCCCCTCACTGCATGGGGTAGCGTCCATGTTGAAATTTGGGGAGAGGGCACTGGCTTCCCCCTGCACCGTCTGGCTTTGACTCGCAGGCTTAGAGTTGCTATTCCCAGTGCCAGGCATCTGGCTGTTCTGGGAAGTGCCGCTCTGAAAGTATTCAGGCCCAGCACTGCCAGTCCCGTTAGATGTGCTGCTATTAATGTCCTGCTCCGTCTGACTCAGTTTTCGCTTGCCCTCATTTTGGTTCTTCTTGTTGAATGTTACGTTAAGATTGGGGGCCCCTAGGCTAGCGATCATGTTCTGGCAGGCCGTGGAAAGGGCCGCCAGGCAGCTCTGGCCGAAAACACTGTCTTTAGCGCTGGTTTTGTTGAAGTTCCCGAGGGAAAGAGCTCCGAGCTTACTAACAGACGACCGCTGGCCTGGGGGGAACTCGGACTGAGGAGGGTAGCTCCCCGGTGAGGTGTTCACCCCCTGGGGAGCGCTGTGGGGCGGGCCCTGACGGTTAGCACCCCCATAAGGAAACGTTGGCTGCGCTCCCATCGGAGGTGCGGGGAAGTCAGCCGGCCGCCTCTCCGCCGGTGCGTTCGGGTGCCCCGTCCCGGCTCCCGGAGACTGCATCTGTGAGAGGTTGCCCATGTTGCCGCTGAACTGCGAGTGCATGTTCGGGGAATGGAGAGCCTGTACGTGCCCGTCTCCCGGTATTCTCATGGGCTCCTGCATGCCCATGCCTGGCCTGAACATCATTCCGGCCCCGTTCTGCTGCAGCCCCATGTCATGGGGCCCTGATTCATTCCCCGCTCCACCCATGCGCCGTGACATCATCTCTCCTGGTGGGTGGGACCCTTGGAACCAGGAGTTCTCCTGAGCTACATGAGGATTTTGTCCATCGATGTTGGGCATCCTGCCACCGTTCTCCCTGTCAAAGTTGGGCTGAGGCATGCTCCCCACCGGGCCGCCGTGACTCATTGGGCCGGGAGGAACATCGCCGTGGTGACCCAGCTGCTGCAGACTAGGCTGCCTCATCCTCTGCTGCTGGTTGCGAGAGGCCATCTGTTTGATCATCATGGCCGCGTTCTGACGCTGCTGCAGAGACTGCTGCTGCTCGGGCCCCGGATGCTGCAGGGGCCCCGGCGGGAAACCTTCGCTCACCGGCGGGGTGAACTCTCCGGGCAGGCCGGGGTAGGCGGAGGGGGAGAGGTGGTTTTCCATACCGCCGCACCAGCCTTCACCGCCATGTGCATTGGGAAAGTCAAATCTGGGCCTTTTCGCCATGTTCATATACGGAGAGTCAAAATGTTGCAGCCTCTGATTCGGCGGCTGCTGGGAGGGAGGAGGAGCCGGCTGTTGCATATTAAACATGGGGTCCCCATAGGGGTGCAGACCCCTATTTTCCAGTCTGTGAATGGGATATTCAAACTGGTTGTGTTGGCCGGGCATCATGACCCCTCCTCCGTCCAGAATGTTAGGGTTAGTAGCGCCGGGCTCAGCCTGAGGGGGTCGGGGGAGGCCAGGGGGGCACGAATTCTGTCTGGCTATCAAGCCGGCCTGTTGTTGCTGCTGCATGAGGGGATGTCTTGCGTTGACCCCGGGCTCCATTCCCACGGGCACCTTCCGGCCATTTCCAAAACGCTCAAAAAACACTCCGTGCTGAGGCTGCTGGGGCTGCTGCGGCGGCGGCGGCTGGTGTCCCTTAGAGATGCCCGGCATACCCGGCGTCCGCGGCATGCCAGGATTCCCGGGGAAATTGCCACTGGGAACCGGCCTTCCTGGCCCGAAATGGGGTAACTGAGATTCTGATTCTGATGGGGAAAATACATGTACATCAAAATGTCCAGATGGAGGCTCGCTGGGGAAGTTATACTCTAATCCCTCCACGGCTCCCTGGTTGGGCATCCGCCGAGGCTCGAGGCCGTGAGACTCAGAGGAGGAGGACGAGGAGGAGGGGAGCCCGTGGAAGGAAGCTGCTCTGTTAGGAGACTGGTCCAGGGGTAGGCAGGGAGCGGGGACAGCGTGGCTGCCGCTGGGGGGGCCGTGATGTGTAAAGTCGGGCATGTTACCAGGCCGCTGCTGCTGCTGCTGCTGGGGGAAGCCATCCCCTGCCGGTCCCTCAGCGAGAGGATCAAATCCTTCTCCAAAGCCCTGCTGTGGTCCCATGCCATTGTTGTTGTAGCCCATTAGCCTGCCACCATGCAGGCACGACGAGCCTGGCTCTGGGCCTCCAAAACTTCCACTGAAATGAGGGTGAGGTTGGTGGGGGTGAGGTTGGTGGCCGTGAGGATGTCCTTGATGAGGTTGCTGGTTGTTAAAAAATCCATGCATGGGTCCTTGCTGCTGCTGCTGCTGCTGCTGCTGCTGGAGTCCACCGCCTGCATGCATGTCCGTGTGGCCCCGCGGGTGGAAGCCCCCGTACTGCTGCTCCCCGTTCATGTTCATGTTGAGCCCGAGCATTTGCGGCTCGCTCAGAAGGCCCATGCCGGGCTCCACGGCGCCCGGCGGGCCTCCGGCGTGAAACCCGGGGCTTTTATAGTGGGAGCCCATGTTCAGTCTCGGTCGGCTTATGTTTCTCTCTGACTGGCCAGGGTTTCTGCTATTAATCTGAGAACCAAACTGCTCCAGCCCAAACATACTCCCCTGCAATCAATCCCACATGACGGCCAGTTTGCCAGACACCAGCACACTGTCGGGTATTTTTATGTCCCAAAAAGCAAAAAAAAAAAAAGAAATATATGAAACTATAAAAATGTATTAGTATACTGATATATATTCTTTAAATAGTCAAACTCACCTATTACGTTCTCATGGCGGTAAATCAACTGTTATTTTTTGTTTTTCAACTCCGCCAAGGACGAGAGAGAGAGAGAGAGCTAGAGAGAGAGAGAGAGAGAGAGACGGTGTCCAAACACGCAGGTAAACCGGGTCCCTGCTCCCCGGCTTTAACGCGCACTTCACTACTCTTCTCTTAGACTTTAATTAAGCAAACGCACATGAAACACCGCTGTTTAACTTGCTGCATAGGTGACCTACCATAATCCAAAGTTTCTCTGCGCGCATTTCTTTCACGACGCGCAAACAAACTAGAAAAAGCAAAAGAAAAAGTGGAATAAGGATTCGTTATTTCCAGTCCAATGTCAAATGTCCCGGAGCGACTGTTTTGTATCAGGTCCCATTCTGGAAACAGGAGGAGAAGAAAATATGTCTTTACATAAAACAAAACGCTGCCCACCGATGTCCTTCAAATAAAAAACTGCCGAGCAGGCGCGTCGCCAAAAAGTCCAGTGTGATGGTAAAAAAAAAAAAAAAAAAGTCCACAGGCGCGGATCTCCAAACCCTGGGGTACACCGGAGAACCGTTCCGTTTACGCGAGCCCGAACCCGGGAGGAGCGCGGCTGCACACTACCCGCGCTCCACGACCGCGGAGCGGCTTGACAGCATCGTTGCACCCGCTGCCGCCTTGCAGAGAAGCGCCTCCGCCTTTAAAGTCCCCTTTTCCTCCAAACGCGCTCCTGTGTGCGTCTCCGTGTCCGCGCGTCTCCGCGCGTCTCCGTCTCCGCGCACCGACTCTCGCCTGGCTGAGGTCTGAGCGCACTTTTTTTTTGGAGCGACTCTCTCGGACGCACTCAGCTCTCGTCTCTGTGCCGCTCGGCGCTGTGTGAGATCAACGCGTCCGGAGGAGCCAGCAACAAGTTTTGCATTTCTGCAGCCGCTTCCATCCGCGGGGTCTCAGCCAATCAGAGCGAGAGAAGGAAGCTTGTAAGGAGGGAGGGGGGGAGGAGGAGGAGGGGGCGGGACAAAACGCTTTTAAGGTGGTCCGTGGGATTGTGTGAAAAAAAAAAAAAAATCACACTCTTCCAAATGGCTTTCACTCAGCGTGTTTTCACCATTTAAACACATTTGAACTTCTTGATGATATTTTCTCCAAAGTGTTTTGGGTTCTTCGTAGAACAGAAACGGAATCTGGAACACTCCTGCAACTCTCATCTCCTCCACTGGAGGATGAAGGGAAATTCAGCTGTTAAATGTGTATATGTTGGTCCAGACCCTCCTCACCTGTGAACCCCCCCTTCTCCTACAACCACTCATCCATCCACGAACCAGCACTCCATCTGGATCCAACAACACACAGCCTAATGGAATAACTGGATACAGTTACACCGGCAACAACAGAGGAGCAAAGTTATTTCTTGGGTTCGTAACTTAGAGACACTCAATGCAGAGGAAGGTAGAACGATGAGAATGTCCAACATGGGCCTCCGTAGCTGGATGTGCATCAGAAATGTAGCCTAAATATGTGAGCTGATATTGATTCTGTGAATAAATGTATAAATAGGCTAATATTATAGTGTGGGTGTGTGTGTGTGTGTGTGTGTGTGTGTGTGTCTCACCCCCAGAGAGCAATCAAACTCGCCTGACTCTTAGAAAAAAAAAAATCCCCCTTAAAAGACCATCTGAACTAAATCATGTGGATGATATCGGGCTTCGTTCCAATAATCAATAACATTCTCTTAGTATTATAGTCTGTAAAATAGCTTCTTCTTTTTTTTCTCAAGTCAAAATTAGGCTCGTTTACTCGGTGGGTTAATTGGCTGTGTGCCTACGGTGGCCGTTAAGGTTATCTGCAGTTAAGTGGTGCAATAAATAAGCTGATAAGATTTTATATTATAGGAAACAGCCTGAAAAAAAGTCCCAATGTGAGGATCGATAATAAGACAAACAATCTGATATATTTCATGTTACGTCATTCAGAATGTGTCTGTCTTTGTGTTTTTAGTGTATTTGTATTTTTTGGGGGATCTCGTGAACTGTGACGTCACCGAGCTCACGCTCGTTTTTCTTGCGTAAAACTTCCACACAAATGTGAATAAGAATGTATGAAGATAGTTCACTCCCTGCCTCCCAAGCTGATCAGAACTGTGTCAATATTAAAAAAAAACAAAAAAAACGGGAACATGTGGGATTAATGAACACAATGTACTCCCATCCGCCACCGCGGCTATTTTCTTTGGTGAAATGAGAACACCATATCATCCTTTTTTTCCCCGACATTGTGGACAATGGGCATTTAGAGAATTTGGTGTCAGACATCTCTTTGGGGAGGGAGGGAAAAAAAAGAAAAAAACCAAGAGGACTTTTACCAAACAGACACAGTGCCACCTAGCGGCCGCCCACGTTAATGCCGAGGCTGTTCAGAAAAAGAGTTTAAGACCATATGAGGCATTTAATGTAGCTTTAAACTGATATAAATATATATAAATATGAATATGTAGTGAGTTCATACAACACAGTTTATAAGACATAAAATAGTTGGGATTAAGAGAGTAAAGAGAGATGATTCACAAAAAAATATATACAAATATATAAATAAAGATATTTAAAAGGGGCACTAATGTCAAAAACAGCCAAGAAGAAATTATATTTCACAATAAATCAGATGTTTTAAACTCATCTTTCTAACTTTGCTTTTTTTTGTGCTGTGGAAGCAACACAGGAGAAGGGCTGAATGTCAGGGCTGAGGCTGCAGACAGGTCAGGACAAGGCACTCGGAAGGAGCAGGGGAGGGTTGTTTTTGTATATATTTGGATTTTTTGGGGGGGTGGAGGATGTGAGGACAGCAGCTCGGAGCGTGAGGAGGAGGCAGGGAGACGTGGTGTAAAGTACCTGTCTTCTGGTGAAAGGAAGGTGAAGCATGGTGAGCTGCTCTGAAGGCTGCTGCTTGTGTGCTGCTGAGAGAGAGAGAGAAAAAAAACACCTTTTCCTCAGTATCACCTTGCTAGAGGATCACTTTCATATCACAGAGCCAGCTGGGTGAAGCATCATTAGAATTTCACCCAGACAAACAAGAGAAAGAGTGCATATCAAACCTGTTTCAGCCGCCACCGACGCTCCCCGAGGAATACCAGGATTCATGTTCATCTCTCCTCTGATAACGGCCTCGTTGGAACACAAAGCCTCATTAACGCCGGAGACAACAAGAAAGAAACACGAAGACAGCGCGTGGTTGTAAGATACAGATCCCTGCAAGTCTCCTCAGATGGACATGGACAAGTTAAGTGTGACAAACCGACGGCGTGCCCTCCCTTCTGTCCCCGCTGATGATAAATGCAGCGGCGAAGGCGACTTCATGACAATGGACGGGGCTTTCAAGCACTGTCACAATACCACTCTTCTCTGCGGTGATTTACTACTCAATTTGTCTCAATATTTCAGTCAATAGGACAAGATAGCAGAAGTGGGCGCCCTCCTCAACCCCTTAATTCATGGTGTTCCTCAGATAGACATATTACTGTGTGTGGGAGGGGGGTCCAGACTGTTCCTTCCCCTTGTAAAGGGAGGGAGGGGGGCGTCCTGTGCCGTTTGGGCCTAGTGGGTCCTGTATGGGCCTGTCACTCAGCCGAGCCATCGCGACTCCCTGGGTCAGGGCGGGTTAAGCAGCATCTGTCATCCAGAGAGGAACCATTGTATTGTTGGGGAGGGTTCGCGACAGAGACCACCCCCTCCTCCTACCCATAACCCCCCCTCACACCTTTTATTTTCCCACCTCTCCCAGAACAACAGGATAAACTCTGGAGAATCTCTGGAGCTAAACTTGACCCGAGCCCGGAGGATGAGGAAACACTCGTGACATCACAGCCTGCCCACCAGAAATAACTTTCCTCCTCCAAGAAAAAAACCCTCGCAGGTCACACACACACGCCCGACAACGGGGATAAATCACCGCGTGTCATCTGGTAGCACGGAGATGCAGCATGTGGTGCAACAAACATGCGTTCTGGAGAATCCATTCTGACACATTTAAGAATATTTGTTACTTTGGCTTTAACGCGTTGAAGGCAATAAGCTGGTGTGTGTTTTTAGAGTCTTTCCTCGGCGTCGTGCCTGGGTGTCCTGCTGTGTCCACGTCTCGTGCCCCCTTTGAGATCCAGTTCTCCTCTTCATCTGTTGTCTCGTCTATTTAAACTGCAGGGGCTCACTCGTGAGACGTCCCTTCATCTCCTCTGAGAGGGAGACTAAGGAAGGATGGATGGATGGATGGATGCCCATACAGACTATACTGCGAGCTGCCACTTAACAGGAGGTGTGTGGGCGAGCCTGTACCATCTCCGCTTTTAGAAACAGCATCATTTGCTTGTTCTGGGGGGCAGATATGACTGGCTTCCTTGCAGCAGGCACATGTGACCCGTTCCTCCACAAACAATAAAAGAAAAAAAAAAGGAAAAAAAGGCGGATATCTCAAGCAGCAGACTGGCAGGTCTTCCTGCTCTTTAACACCCGATTCCGCTGTTATTGTGCGACGACTCTGACCTGCGGGGTCATTCAAAGTCAAGTTCATGCCGGAGTCACCAGTCTTGTTCTGAGGGGATGTTTACCCTCTCTAGTGTGCATTTTACACTAAAGGGAAATAATACTGAGTCAAGCCGTCTCAGCCACTCAGAAGGAATTCAAGATGAAGCTCTCTGCCTGCAGCACATCCAAGGTTTCTATGCAAACGTCAGAACGGATCTCTTTACCCATTGGTCTAAAAGTAGACATGAATGCAGAAGGAAAGCACATCCCCCTTTAGCCTTCAAATCTCCAACAACCACCTGTATACAATCATACAAAAAAAAGGAGCAAAATCTAAGAAAGAAAATTATTCTCCAGACAAAATTTATTTGATATTTAGATACAATATGTAGACTTTAAATGGCACACGAGATCTCCGAAAGAAGAGGGAAAAAAGGCACACAATCTCATACATTCACTACCATGTCCCCTGAATTTCAAAAGCATTAACATTTAAAAAAAAAGAAAAAAAAAGGTGAGCAGGTCAGAAATGAAACATTATGTGGATTCCATAAGTTAGGATTAGACTGTACAGTTTGCTTGGCAGCGCCGCCCTGACGGATGGGGAACCATTGATTGAGGTCGTTGGCTTTAGCCGCTGCCTTCTCTATTCAGCAGACAGCAGGAATCATTAAGATAGACTTGGAAACATCGACTCCAATGAGGATCAATAGCTCCACACTTTGAGACATTTGCATACAATCCCAGTACAGTAACAGACAGATCAGGATACATTACAACCGCTGGATCCCCCCACAGACAAGAGATGGTACGGTCTGGTGGAAGAAAATCAGCTGATTGAGCGACAATATCAAAAAAATAATAATCTGCACGTTGCAATGTTCACCTGAGAAGATTCTGTCAAGAAAAAAAAATATGTTGCATGTTCCAATGTTCCTATATTACCGCTGTCTTCATGTAAACATTACAGATAAGCTATCTATGCTCTTTGGACAAGCCAATAACTGAGAAGTAATCACACCCCCTCATTTACAGACAATAAAAACATCGCATTATTTCATTACATCTGAGACTTGAAATAGATTTTTAAAATAAAAGAAAAAAAACACCCAATTACTGACACACACACACACACACACACACACACACACACACACACACACACACACACACACACACACACACACACACACACACACACACACACACACACACACACACACACACACACACACACACACACACACACACACACACACACACACACACACACACACACACACACACACACACACACACACACACACACACACACACACACACACACACACACACACACACACACACACACACACACACACACACACACACACACACACACACACACAGGATGAAATGAGGAAAGCGCTTGTACTGTTTATGTATGTAACACTAGTGATGACCAGCACTGCACTGCGGTGCCACATGATTGTGAAGACTTAAGGGGAGGAAAAAGTGCAACATGGAGTTGAAGAGTCATAATTACGGCATATCGATGGTGATCGGAGGCAAAGACAGAGTCAACCTGCAGCAGCACCGTCTTACTGAAGGGAACCGGCTGCGTTGCTCATCAGGAAACATTAAGGGAGTCTCCACAAACAACTTTTACTCCCAACAAGTAGCAGGCTGGAGCTCACCTCCAGGTGTGAACCGGCCAGTCAGAAAGGAAGGAGGTAGCAGAGCGTTGGCCGACAGCAGACAGTACATTAGGTCGTACTCGGATTAAGGCGAGCGGTGTGTGTGTGTGTGTGTGTGGGGACCGGGCCACCGGCGAGGCTGCTGTGGATCTGTAAACACAACCTAGAACGTGGTGGAAGGGACGAGGGCATTTATTTTTGAGAAACCAGATGAGGGAGACGTGGGTCCTCGAGGGTGGGCTGGGTGAGGGTGGGGGTGGTGGTGAGGTGGGGTGGCTGGGTGGGGCAAGGCAGTGCAGTTTGGCTTGTGACAAGAGGCTCGAAGGGTGCAGCACCATCTGTGGCTGTTTTTCAATGCTGTTTTTCTCTGGGGGGACATCTGTGAGGGAGCTGTGTTGTATGTTATGTATGAATGTCTTCAGAATAGGGAGTGTGTGTGTGTGTGTGTGTGTGTGTGTGTGTGTGTGTGTGTGTGTATGTGTGTGTGTGTGTGTGTGTGTGTGTGTATGTGTGTGTGTGTGTGTGTGGGGTTTGTAAACATTTCCAAACTAACATCCCGTCGCTGAACAAGCTTGCATGGATCTGCCCAGCTTGAGCTTTTAAGAGATCAGTCACCGCAAAGGCATCCACACCTTGGAGTGTGTGTGTGTGTGTGAGAATTAATTAACATGTGTATCCTTATGTGTGTGATGTATATGCGTCATACGCCTGCGTGTGTGTGTGTTAAATGTGGAGGAGAGTGAGAGTGAATACCTGTACAGGCATGATTGTCAGTGTTTAAGATGCAGTGCTTTAGGTGAGGCGGGGTGATGGGGAAAGGATTATAATGGGCCGAGGCGCCAAGGGTGTTAGTAATCTCTTAATGGAGGCTGTGGCAGGAAGGAACACGAGTATGACAAACAGACAAGACTCATGCCGGGGAATGCAAACCACAGTGTGTACAGTGAAGACCCGAGGAGGAGACAAAGAGAGGTCAGACGGGGCTTCACCCCGAGAGGAATGTTTGGGAGGAAAAACGACGGCGGTGGAAATCTAAATACGACAAAGAGGAAAACATTTGGTCCGACACCTGCCAGCGTGGAATCACGCCAACGACTCCTCCTCGCATCGAGGTGTCGTCAACGACGCGACGCCGATGGCTGGCCCTCCTCAGCCCGCCACATCACCGTGAAGCACAGTCTTATCAGCGAGGATCGTGTTCTAGAAATCAATTCCTCAGTGTATAGAATGTCTATGATTGGATGCAAGTCAGGGATCTGCTCTATCGATTGCAGGTGGTAGAGCACCCCCCCCCCTCCCCCCTCCACAGCCTGAATGAGTTCTGGTAAAAAAAAAAAAAAGTGGCACCAATGGAGGCCTCCTAGCTGTCATCGTGGGTGTGTTTTTTCAAATTCTCTGCCTTTTCATTTGTCTGCAACGCTGGTTCCTCGGACTTGTCCCCGTCTGTGAAGCTGTGGGAAAACATGGAAAATGGACACGCCGTTAGATTCAGAACGATATATGAATAGTTTGGACTCATTTTCACATTTCATGGTAAAGCATAAAAAAGAAAAATACAATAAAAGTCCTTCTGCAAAGTGAAATATGCCACCTTTTTCCTCCTAAATCTCCTCCTCGTTTGTCTCCCGGATAAAAGCATCACTTCCAAATTCTCCCACCTTGAGGCTGATGGCTTTGGAAAGTCAATTAGTGGGAGAATCTGATAGGCGAAACACCTTAATGGAACAGCTGAAACCAACAGTGGCTCTAAACAGAGGAACAGACACATCTGATGGAGGATTCACCCTCCGACTCCATCCTTTTCCTCCTCTTTTTTTCTCTCAATCACAGCACAGACTCCTTCTCAACTGCAGAATTCCATTTGTATGTTAATGAGGGGGAAAAAAGGAGCCATTTTGGAGACCTCCCCCTACCTCCCTTTCTCTATGCCCTTTCCTTCCCTCACACCCCCCCTTTTACTCGACCAGCATCCACTAAATAAGGCAGACATGCCTGTTGGAGCATCGTCTCCATAGTGAGACTCGTCCACCCAGTCTAGTATGGTGATTGTACGTTGTCTCAGAGTCCCGACTGCTGAGCCCCGAGGTTCAGGCCTCGTCGGCCTCCCTACCACAGCCTTCTTTGATGGCACCCGCCTGTTTACTTACTGCTAGGGAAAATGAGAAACACATGCCGAATTGGGCGAGATGTGAGGAGGGGAGGGGGGAAGGGGGGGATGCTGACTGTTGGTAGTAGGCCAGGCCTGGTCCACTTGGGCCAGTCCAGCCCAGATTCCTCCCTTTTTTTCTCCTTGTACGGCCAAAAGTTTCCCAGACTGATATTTAGAGCAAACCGGCGGTAAGATTTTTTTTTTTTTTTACAGAGAATGTCGGTTCAGAGAAATTAAAGAGGGTTGTTTTTCTCCTCTGCTGCTCCTGAGCGCGTCTTCTCTCTATGCTTTTTAAACTGCCGGCCACCTCAGATGTCAACGCGCTTCCATACGCGAGGACGTTGGCGTACAGGCACTCACAAGCCACGCTGGGAGAGTTTCACTGGGTCAGCACAACGCCTAACGAGCCTCCACATACGTCACGCGGCTCTGCTATATGGTATTATTGATTAACTCATTCAGAGTGAGCAATGGAGGTGCCAGTGAAATACACACACACCTATAGACATAGTGGACTAAAAGCCCTTTGACAACACCGAGGAGCACAGAGTGAGAGCAGCATCCCCCCCTCCACAGAGAAGTAAGACTGGCCTGGACCAGCAAGAACTTACACAGCACCAATCAGACCCACAGCCGGCCCGCTACTCGTCTGAAGCCTTTGTTCCTTGCACAGCGCCCCTCTTACGCATCTAGACAAACAGAAATACAGCAAAAACACAGAGATGGGGATTAGGAAGCATGGAACGATGGAAAGGTTTATTTATTCCAATATCTTTTCCATCAAGAGAGAAAAGCATCAAATGAATTCTACAGCACAGTCATTGTGATCAGGATCTCCAGCACGCGTCCGGTTTTATCCCGCCAGCTATCTGACGTGTGATTGGGAGACGGCGGCTCCACCCGGAGAGGAACTAGACGGGTGGTGCACTGGTTCATTTCAAGCTTGGCCAAGTATCAGACATGTGGTGCCAGAGATCGCACACTCTGGTATGTTCTGTTGGCCGCCGTCGACCAATAACACGCACTTCAGATTCACGAGGCTCACTCTTGAATCGCGGGCAATCATCAACTTGTGCACTCACCTCGTTCAGCTCCCTCTGCGTCTCCGCCTCCATCCACCGGATGTCCTCCATCGACAGCTCCACCCACTTATCGATCCAACAGAAGAGCTGGCGGTGGAAGTTGGTGAAGATCCGCTTCTCTTGCTGAGGGAGAGAGTAGTAGTTAGAGCTGTGTGTGTATATATATATATACATATATATAATATCATCCTCATCCACAGATGAAGGAGGACTCTCTTGGAGCCTGAACACAACATCCTGAGCTCCATGTGTGCAAACTCACGTCGTGGATGAAGTTCTCCAGTTTGGTCTGCAGGCCCCACCACTTGAATTTGACCGTGACCAGTTTGTAGGCGCACATCCTCGGGCAGTCGTCCTTTTTATCCAGCTCTCTCTGTCAGGAGAAGAGCAGAAAGAGAACGACGAGACTTTAAAAACCAGTCACTTATTTATTTATTTTAATGCCTACTATCAGAATAAAGGAGTCAAAACTTGACGGCAACTTTCTCGATGAGAGAATAATCCTAAAAACAGAAGGCTGAGAGAATATTATGTTAGACTAATCTCGGCTGCAGTCAAAGCTAAAAAAAAAAAAATAAAAAAAAATCATTAATACATAATGCTTTGGGTGTGGAGCTTGCTGAAATAATTATCAATATGAAGATGTGCTGTGCAGAGATAAAAGTGCCCTAATCTACAACACACTTTCTAAATCCACCCGCTGCTTGCACTCTGTCTCCCTCTGAAGAAGAGAAGAAAAGGAGGAGGAAGAGGAGGAGGAGGAGTGGGGGGGTTGGGGGCAGAGCAAAGTGGATAAACTCCAGATGAAGGGACCATTTCTCTGCCTCCGCCCTGACAGCGACACCGTTCCCGACAGGCATGCCTTTGTGGCCGCGGCAGGCAGATAAAACGGCGCTCGCGAAGCGATAAGGGCGTCGCGGTGCAAAGCCGGTTACATTATTAACACCCAGGACCTCCTCGCACCCCTGAACACACACTCTCTCCCTCCGAGAACACCTGTTTAATTAATCACTTCATTCTGGCTCGGCATTCCAAGAGAAAATGCCACAGACCCGACTCCAATCACCCTCCATCCCGCTGCCGTTTGATGCCGCGATGGTGGGTGGGGGGTGGGAGCGGGAAATGAGAAACATTTCTAAATTTGCAGTGGGTTTAGAAAAGTTGTCATCGCTAAAGGAGAACTTCACATGAAACGGATTCTACATCAAAACACTTACGGTGACATTTCTTCTCTCCCTCTCTGTGCCCCACTCAAAGGAGCAGAAGTTTTTCAGAAATACAAAGGGTACCGATATGCAAGCATGTGTGCATGCAGAGATAGACAAGAGTTTTATTGCTCTGAGAAGCTGGCAGAAATTGTGCCTCTGTTGTCACATAACTACTTTTCTTCTACGTTTTTTTTTTTTTTTTCTTCACCTTTTCAAAAACAGTCTTTTTCCGTGTCCACAGCGGATGGGAAAGTGATCTAATTAAAAACACAAAACGAAAAGTTGTGGCGCTTTATTCATACTTTTTAAAAGCTGTTTGGCTGCCTTTGTTCTTGGATTCTTGAAGCCGAGGAAAGTTTCCCCACGGTGAACTCTGCAGAGTTGATATTCTCAGGACCTTTTTTTGTGAGGCTGCGGGGGTACGGGGGGGTTTAGAGGGGAAAGCAACAACAAACTTCCTCCAACATGGATACGCTACGTCTTATTACTCTCCATCACAAGTACTTCATACAGAAATACAGCTTGTCAAATTTAGCATCCATGTCCACACGGTCTTCACGATGTGTGGCAAAGCCGAGCTCAGAGTTAAACCCTTTATCTGACCCGGTGACTAGAAATGTCTATTACATCCAATTAGGGGCGAGAAGGAGGTGATTTGTCTTCATCAAATTGCAGCCGTCTCCTGAGCAGAGCTATTCTGAGCCGATGGCACCGGTGTGGAAACACTAACGTCTTAGGTGAAAAAAAATCTCTACAAATAGACAGAAAACAGCTGATTTTGTAAGTATTTGGTGTTTTTTGGGACGTCTGTGAATAGGGAGCATTTCTTACATCTGGACAGATTTCTCCCCATTCTGCTGCTCACGCTTTCACAGGGAACACGACCACAAATCCTTGATTGGACTGAGGTCTGGACTGAAGTCTTGGATATGAACATTGTAGTTTTTAGGCATTTTTCCCAGAGTAGCTTGGGTTTTATTTCCGGGGTTGTTGTTTTCTTGGACAATAAATCTTCTTCTCTCTCAGACTGCAGCAGGTTTTTCCCTGAAGGCTTTTCGCTGCATTCATCCTCCCCTCTTACCTTCGTAAGCCTTCCAACGCTGCAGAGGAGCATCCTCTCAGCGTGACGCTGCCACCACCACCCAGCACACAAAAAGCTCAGTCTTTCGCTTGGTTTCAGACCGCTGAACTGACTTCCACTGTATTTGAGAGGCTCCCACATCCCTTCTGGCAACACCAGCCGAAACCAGCTTTGTTTCCGACAGCGGGTTCTTGTTTTGCTGCATGTATAGTGTCTCTAATACCAGCTCTTCATGCCTGCAGCGTCTTCAGAGTCGGCTCCAGACAGATTTACACATGTTCTATATACTTTCATTCGATTATGACTGACCAGACTGTGTAGCTTTTGGGGAAAACGTGTGCGTGGAATTATGCGGAATATGTGAAACTACAGTTGTGGATCTTGTGTGAACGAGCAGCTACACAGGAATAGTCTGCTGTATGGGGTCAACATCTTTGTTTAGTCTCTTCTGACATTCATTTCCATTCGTGTGTGAATACGACATATCATTTCCACAGCTCATGAGGGCGTTACCTTCCAGGTGGGCCCAAGGGGTCCTCTGCCGGTCTTGACGGACTTGAACTTGGCTGGGTCCTCGTCTGGCTTGTAGTCCTACAGTGAGAGCAATTTAGATAATTAATACAATACAGAGTACATTATATTTATCTGGCAAACTGTTTGACAAGCTGAGGGAATGTGTATGACTGATTTAAATGTTAATGCGTGACTACTGCTACACTATTGAGTAATAATTAGGCCTTTTATTTTATTTACCAACAAAAAAAACACATAAGAACTGTCCTGATGACATTTAGTCGGTAACAGAACATCCTTCATGCACGGAGCTCTAAAACCAAGAAGCACAGCAGTCACCGCCACAGAAAGGCCAAAGAGTACCACACTCATTCTCCAAAACCCGCCGCCCCCCTGGAGATGATGTCATGCAGCAAGACCAGAGCACAACTCAGCCCTAAGTGGCTCGGGGAGAGAGGGGGGGGAAAAACAGTCTACGGGGCGTTGATGCCACCAGCAACATCTGTTTAATTAGGGTGACGGTTCAGAGACGCTCGCATCTACAGGCATTAGTGCTGATGTGAGCTTGTGTTGCTGCACATACGTATGCGCACACACACACACACACACACACACACACACACACACACACACACACACACACACACACACACACACACACACACACACACACACACACACACACACACACACACACACACACACACACACACACACACACACACACACACACACACACACACACACACACACACACACACACACACACACACACACACACACACACACACACACACACACCTTGCTAAACCCATGTTAGTGCACTAACCACTTATTCCCCATATGCACAGGAGGATCTTGGTCCTATGGCAAAGAGACCTTTTAAACCACATAGAACAACACTGGAGCACACACACATATGCCTCTCACACATGAGCACATGACAAAGTTGACTTCATAAAAAAAAAAAAAACAGGCAACAGAAACAGAAATACAAATAAATGAAATGGCTTTCAAATTATCAGCAGCTCAAGGGCCCAGCAATTTTAAATAAATCATGATGCGCCTGCAGCAAGAAGCTACTTTTCAGGGCTATCGGCCAACAGGAGGGTGCCAAACGTGTGCAAAGAGATAGAAAGCTGCCCCTACACACGCACACACACACACACACAGACACACACACAATAATTTGGCTGTTTTAATGCTGAGAGCTCCATCACTATAACAATACACTGTGCTGCACTAATGAGGTCTGAGAATCGATATGCCGTGGTAGACGAAACGGAGCTACTCCACAAGTAAAACAGTGTGTGCTGAGAGCGCGAGTGTGTTTGTGTCGTGTGTGTGTGTGTGTGTGTGTGTCTAGTTCCGGGATACGAAGCACTGTGAGCCTTAATTACACTAACAAACTCATCTGTGCTGGCGGTACGCCCCAGGCCCTGCAGCCATGCCTGAGGCTGAGGGCTGATAGGGTCCTCAGACACAACACACTCCTCCAGCAAGGCAAACACCTCCGCCTCGTTAACTACCCACCACAAACAAACACGTACACACACACACACACACACACACACGCTTCTCAGCCAAATAGCCTCACATAGACGCACGCAGAACCGTGGTGAAATGAGGCAATGTGATGTCAAATAACAGCAATAATGTGTAACATCTTCAAATGAGATTTCAAGAGTATCAAACGCTCATATTTACATTTTGAAATATTGAGGCAATCTTAAGGATGCTCAAATGGAGTCTATAGTTGTTATTTTCTTAAATGCTTTAAAAAGACTCCAATGTGTTCACGTCAAAGTGGAGATCAAATGTTAGTTCATTCACTTTTATTGAAAACATAATGAAAATATTAAATCAAATCTGCTCCAAACGTCTATAACGTACTTTGCTGCTGCCGCTTCCTATCATCCACCGTCAGACAGACGGGTGTGTGTGTGTGTGTGTGTGTGTGTGTGTGTGTGTGTGTGTCATGGTATTTCAACTTCTGGCAAGACACAGTTTCCTTAAAATACATTTCCAGCCTCGGCTCCACATGATCCGCTAAAACGGTTCACGAGATACAACAAGTACCTGGAGGTATTCCAGCACTGTTCAACGAGCTAGAGGAAATTATTCTGCATTGCTAGGCAGGTGGATTTCAGTGGAAAAAATAGTAAGTAGAATTGTTTATCATTTAAGAATATATATCAATAAATAAATGCTCACTTGTTGATGTAATTATCAAATTAAATAGCAAACATTAGTAGATTCCAGCTTCTCCAAGTGATTATTTGGAGATTTTAAAAAAATCATTATGAATAAAAAATCAAATTTGACTTTTGGGATGACATCATCATAGGCTCTGGGGATTTTTTTTTTAATACATACAGAGTACAAAGATAACTCAACACAAAGATAATTGTATCCTATTTCATATTTAGTGAGTCTCCAAATGTTCTGAAATCAATTAACACAGAAATTAAGTTTTTTTTTTAAACTGTTCAAAAGTAAATGACAAGATTACAACTCATCAAAAATCAATCAATAACATTTCTGGTGTACAATGGATCGGGTTCGGCAGACATCTTTGCAATGATGGGCTCTGTCCACATGAGGGTGCTAAACTGCCTTTTACTTTAGGCGTTTCTACTTACAGCGCTGGACACCACACTTCCGTCTGCGATGTCGATGGGCACCACGGTGACATTCTGCCACGTGGAGAAGTCTAGGTTGTGCACCTGAACAACAACACAAAAGAAAAAACACATAAAAACTCAAAACCTGATGTTCAAACACGATACTCTCTTGATTAGATGCAGAGGTACTCACATTTTCTTGTGTCCCAAGGTCTGGTTTGTGCCACGTCTCAATCTTAATGAGGAAATTGTCTTTCATGTACTCATTCTGGAGGGAATTCAGGGTATTAGAGAACCGAATGAACAGAAAGTAAAGTAAAGAAACGAGCTGTTTAAAGGATACCTACCGTCACAACTGTATCAAGGTTAGGAGGGGAAAAAAAGCAGAAAAAACATAATTACATACACATACATGACGAACAATATTAATTCACTCCAGCTAAACACATGGCCATGATGCAGGTGACACAAGTGGATTCATCAATGGAGAGGACTAAGGGTTTCAGGGTAAAGCGACATGGGAAGGGGGACTCACTGGTCTTGCAGTACGGGTAGGCGTTCCAGGCCTTTTCATGGAATGATAGGGAGCCTGCAGGGGCGAACAGCTTGACAAAAGCTGGGACTTTACTGTAGGGGAAGGTAGATGCACAGGGAGAGGGAAGACATATTGTCTCAGTTATCAGAAGCAGGTGAAAAATTAACAGTTTGAACAACAAAGATGAGACGATGCTGCCACCACCTGGTAGCACAGTGCCATTACACTAGAGATCATTTTCCAGGACAGATGGAGCTGTGTGACAGACGGGCGTGGCGACATACATACATCTCTGAGGAAGTCTGATTTATGGCTATAACTTCTCTATGACATTACTTCCTACATGCTCAGAAATCACACACATTTAGTTACAGAATACGATGACAGTTCACAGCATTTCCACATCACAACCTATTGAAAAATACTAAATACTAAGTTTACTAATAATAAACTTGATTTTGCAAGAAAAAAAGAAAAGAAGAAAAAAAAGAGCGAAGCATGGGTTGGAGGGATATGGGTGCTAGAGCCAGAATCAATCTTATTTCTGGAGATGATTTCCCTTCTTCCTGTGCTCCCTGTGTTAATGCTATATAGATCAGGTGTACAGTTATATAAATATCTATTTTTCTTTAATAAAGAAGCATTTTATGGAAGCTCAATTAATCTGTCTGGAAAAGGTAAAAAGAGGAAGAAGAAGTACCTCTTTAGGTGGTAGACTTTGTGTGTGTACTGTCCTTTCTCGCCGTTTTCCTCATAGGGCTCATTCACGAGCACCTCGATGCCCTCGCCACCGCCCGTCTCATTTTTACTGGCTTCGGCCACCGAGAACAGCTGCCCCACCTGATACTGGAACCCAAAAAACACAATATTAACACAAAAAACATCCTGTAAATATATTAAAGCCGCTCTCTAACTTGCTTGAAGGTCCAGGTAGAACTGGGTGTAAAATATACCCTGTTTGTTTTTAATTACGTGTCCTAAAATAGGGAACGGCTATAAAAAGCGCTTCCATTTGAGCAAATGTTTGTTTTAACAAGCGGCACGTCGATCATAAACCAGAATAATAAGCCATGTCATTGACCTCATGTTTCAGTCCTGTGGTTCTCATTCTTTCTATGCATGTGATCCCTTCAAATGAAGCAATGTCTACCTCAACGCATGGACCTGACATGTGAGCAGTTTACACAAAACAGGATGTTTCTATTCCATTAAGACTTATTACAGAACTGTACGACAGAAAGACAAACATTATGAAGAAATACATGTATTTTTTGTGCAACAGAAAACATATTTTCCTTCCCATTCCTTTAAATATCTTGTGACGCTCCCGTTTGTCGGGGTAAGCCAACATAAACTAATGTCACTGCAGGAGATTGAAGATTTAAATAACAAGATAAATGGCTGCATGATGTTTGAATAACAGACGTTGCGACAGAAGGCTCCGTGTTTACATTTCATCCACCAGAGTTCTTATTAGTGTTATTTGGAATGACTTTTTAAAGATTTTAATCAGCATATTAAAAAGGCAGCGGGGTGAGAGTCCAGGTTTCATGATATAAATCCTGCTCTTCATAACAATTAAAAAATTATGCTTTTTTTTGGTGGAAGAAACCATTTGTCTTAACGAAGCCAAACACTAGAAATTATTCATTTCATTAATCATTGCCTTTAATCTTCATAATGATAAGAATAACACAATTATTTTTGTAAGAAAGGTGCATTCCGCTGCTATAAACCACTACTGTGTGACACGCTTTAAGCCCAATGAGGAGTAATCACGTTGTTAATATCAATTAACTGGCATTATTGATTTTTCTGTGATTAAGAGTGAATGTCGAACCGTTGCAAGGCTGCAAGAGAAACGTAGGAGAGGAAAAAGGCTGTGAGCTTAGCTTTTTGTGTCATTTATAATGAGGGAAGACCTCAGTGAGAAGTACAAGAGATTAGGTCGCACAGAAATAAAAACACAGCTATTTTACAACATGACTCATTTTGTCAGTGGAATAATAAAGGGAGAACAAAAGTGCTTACTTACCTCCTCAACACTGCAGGGTAAAACCACACGGCTGCAAGAGAGACACAAGTGTGGTTACAGTCACATATAACACAATAAGAACAAAGACACAATAAGAACTTCAGACGGAAGGACCATCACTTTACTTTAAAGTCAACCCTTGTTAGATCACATTGTGCACCTATTTAACAAAATATATGCTGACAAATATACCCCCACATTGATTTCTTTCTATTTTAATAATGAAATATAATATTTTATTCTTCCTGGTAAACAAAATATGACGTGTGCTAATCTTCTGAATGACAAAACCTCCTCCCGATGTTACGTCCGCCTGCCTGTCCCGTCCGACCTGATCGAAATGCCGTTTTAATGACAGTTTTACCACCGAAAACAACTTGACGCTCAGGGCAGGTGTTGAAAAAAAATGAATCAATTCAATATACATTTTGGACTATGGTCCAAACTAAGTACAAGAACACAAAATAGCCTTTATTATGACAAAAAAACTACCTTAGTCACATAACCTCAACAACGCACAGTAACCTTCTCACTGCTTAAGAACAGAAAGCAAGTTGTGGTCTCTCCTCTAGAGGCAAAACAATTTACAGCCCAGCGTGTTAAACTGCTGACATCAGCACTACGAGAAGAAACCCATCACTAGAGTGGAATATGAAACCAAGCGATGGAGAAAACTCCTGTGAAAAGAGGCAAAGAGGGGGGAGAACAGGAGCAAAGGAAAATGTAAGCGGTGAGCATTTGTGCCGTACAGACGAGTGACTGAAGGTACAGCTCATTAAAACTTTATTAGACAAGATATCCAAATGTTAAAGACAGCATTTGCATAATTCAGTACACAGCAACCCTACCCTATTCTTCAAGTCCCAACAGATTTCTACTTCTGGGTGTGGTGTGCCCGAAACCAATAGCATCACATACCCTGATGAACATGAGGCTTCGGTCAATGACCACTAACCACACAGAGCAAAAGAGGAAAAATAAGGAGGCATAGGAAGTGGCTCTTTTGGTGATGCTGGTGAGCTCTGGCAACCAATGACTGAGGGAAGTAAAACATAAACCAGATTTTAAAAAACAAATACGGGATATTAAATATGTTTTTTATTTATTTTTCCTGCAAATATGTTATTATTATCTTTGTTTTTTTTAAGATAATTTGATGTTTTTTCACACAAAAAACAACGTGAATCTGAATGATTTTGACCAGGATAATCATGACATTAAACGTTCATATCGTCCCCATGCCGACCCATGACCATGAGGTTTATTAACTTGTGTTGACATTAGGGTTAATCTTCACAACGACACCCAGTGATAGATGAAGTTTTATCTATCCAGGCTGCTGCGATACGGCCACTTTAACGCTACAGCATGGATTAGCGATGAGTGATGCTGACGTTCAACACAATCAAGGGCACAGCGCGCGTCGGGATGGTTCTCAAGTTTGAGAAATCAACTGGACAGAAGCATAGTTAGTGTGTATGACGGGTTAGTGGTTTTATCAGGAAGCTCTTTAGAAGAACATTACATAGATGATACATGGAGGTGGTGAGCGAGCCTTGAATTAGCACAACTTTCTGAATGTCAAACATACACTGATGTTCTAGAGAACTGTCTGCCACAAAGGCTTGATTGGGTACAGTCAGATGAGAAGACTACTCTATTTTTCTCCATCTTTCGTGGTTTTTAGTTGTAGAAAGTCCTCTTTATGGAATAGATGTGATTTTGTAAATAGTTTTGTTCATAGAGAACAAATGATGTATGTGGTTCAACCAGACAGACAATTAAAAGTGCAGAAGGAGACGTAGAGAACAGAAGAAATCCCCATCATCGTCATTGTAAGAGAAAGGTGGAAGCTTTGCATAAAGATCTGTGCAACAGGTTCCTGTTTCATTGTCAAGTGGAGAATAATACCTATAGCAAGCTGGAATTAACGGGCGTGTTGCTTTAGCAAAACTATCATTAAAACTATCAAAACAAATGTAAGGTTGGTCAAGGGTTCACCTTGGGAACATCTGGAATGTTCATAACTTCATTATTATTCTTTTAGGACAATAACTATTTAAAATTAACTTTTTAACGGCAGTGTAATGGTTGGAATTTACAACATGGTAACATAATTTTATTGTAGATAGTCTAATCTGTATATGGCCAGTATTTTTGTGGCATCTTCAGTCACCCGTCCAATATTCAAATAAACAGCAGGGTGTTAAAACGAAACTTACAGACTCGAGAAATAAGAAATCAGGCATAAACCACAACGACTTGTGTGCAAATTAGTGATAACAATAGACATAAATACCAGGACATTTGAGTTCACATGTAAATTAAATCAAAAGCAATGAAAATAATATTATCTCATCATATGATTAATCTTTCTACCATTCAATCAAACAAGAGGAAATGCATTTATCCACACTAGGACTTGTTTTAAAACTTTGCTGATAAATAATAATAATAATAAAGTTAAGAATTCATAATTTAAAAAAAGGTATTTTACTATTATTAATACATTACAATAATCTGATTTGCCTTTCTGTGCTACGGGATGTTGGATTATAGTTTTAATTGATTAAAGAAATGTACAGTTAAAATCATAACAGACTTCCTGCCTTCATCAAAACACCGATGGAGGCTAAATAAATAAAAAGCTAGCATCCTTCCATCTCCCGATTCAGCAGCCACACATTTGACTAACTCGTTATCATGACTAACTTATTGTACTTCTGAGTTATGGAGTTTTGTTTATGATAAAGGCTTTAATGTGAAGACGAGCATCTTTTTTTTAATCCAACTTCATAACTCGCCCAAAGCTAGCTAGCACAGCGCTAGCATGCTAGCTTAGTTGGTTTGGTTTAACGCGAGAGAAAAAACGCCTATTAGTAAAAGTCTCTTATATTGGCTCAGATTTGTTGTACCGATGTTGCAAAGGCGACATAAGCACCGCTACGTGATTTCCATTCACATCAACGTAAGCTAGCGGTAGCTAGCATTAGCAAACCGCGAGCTAATTCGTAGCTTCAAGTTAGTTTTTAAGTTTTTTTTTTTTACAGCTCGAAAGCGGAAACGCCGCCGCTCTCATCTCGACAACACGCGACACACAACGTGGACCGGAGTGTTTAGAAGACAGCTACGTAAAGCTTCACACGCGAGGAAGCCGTGAAAATGCAACAGCAGCTGTCACACGGCGAGATAACGGCTGTCAACGCCGGTAAACGTAGGCCGGTGCTGCTCTCGAGCAATCCCACCCTTCTTCTTCCCTCGTGTGTCCGACACACACGCATACACAAGACGGGAAAAGTTTTCATTTTGTGTCAAACCGGAGGGAAATAAGAGCGTCGAGCCAAACAGACTCATTTATAACACGATGTAGTTTCTTCAACACTAACAAAAAAAGAGAAGAGTTAAAGAGAAAAATCGCACTTACTACTCTTTGATGAGGACCATCGTCGCTCGTTTCTGTCGACGCTACCGTTACTGCCCAGTAGCGTCCGCCGACGGCCGCTGACGTCATGAGCTGACGAGGGCGTCGTCTGGTCCCGCCCTCGTGAGCGGTGATTCGCTGGCGGGGGAGTGGGGCGTGGACGTGACGCGCTTGGTATGAACCAATAGAATCGTTTTCTGCTGGCTTTTAACCCGCCTACCGCGCTTCGGCTCACAAACAGCAGAACTTCATCGTTACATGATTTCAGGTTTATTTACAAAGCGATTCACGTCACGATATCGGTGTTTTTATTAACCGACGCAACGGCTTTAAGGCCACATTTATTTAATATAAAACAAGGTATATGTGTGGCTCCTCATTACCTTAGTGCAGGCATTTAAATGTAAGCAGGTAATTCAAAATAGTGATTTTCCTTCTCAGATTGTTTAATTTGAGGGTTTTTTCAATCTGTCTGTCTGTCTGTCTGTCTGTCTGTCATCACACAATGGCGCCCCTCATGTAAAGTCAGCAATACAAGAAAGCAAACATGATGTTTTTTTTTATTGAAACAGTTTACTGATAAGTGACAGATGGTTGTCATGAAACCTTCATGTTTAATCTCAAAAAATCATGGGCTAAAAAGTCATACATGGTACTTAACATTGAATAGCAAGAGAATCCATGCTTCAGAGCAGACACTCAATTCACAAAGAAATCAGGCAAAATGCCCTTTTGATTTCAATAAAAAATATTAAATCTTTTTTTCCCCCCACCCACTCGATCCATCTTTACATGGTAACAGGTTTGTTCACTTTATAATAATATAAAAACGTTTAATACTGATTGTGAAACACTGGAATTAATTTACAAAACATAATAATAATTATTATAATATTAATAACAATAAACAATAATAACAATAACCATTAAATTTAAAAACAAAACAACAAAAAAATTGAATGGAGAAAATCAGTCATAGCTGTTGCATCCTGGCCCACACAAACAGCAAAGAAAAATACCACATGGCATTTACATCTACCTGACACACAGTTACACACAAACACAGTATCAGGTCGTTGAGTATTTCTCATTGCCATTTACAGTGTTATGGGCACGAAGACAAGACACCCTCTAAATCCTCCATGTGCCTCTGCAGGGTCACACTCGCTGACCAATCGAATCCTTCTTTAGTGTCAGTCAAGTTGCTGGACCAATAGCGGTCCTCAAAAAGTGCCCTACTCGCACAGGATAGTAAATGATAGATAGATAAAAGTATACTGTTTTAAATGTCTCAGCATTTTGAAGAAGGAAAAAATCTTCCAGGCGACAGGAACTTGTATCCATTGCCAGCAGGTAGTCGGATAGAACGAGCACCAGGGCTACTGCTTGTGGAAATAGTCGGCGACGGAGCCACTTTTCTAGGGTTGGAGCAGTGGTGTCCATTGGAAGAGTTCTTGCTGCCCCTATCTAGTGATTGCAGCCCCAGCTCCCGCAGCTCCAGGCTGTCTTGGGTATCATTCGGGGAGCAACGGCGTGGGGAGAGGTTCAGAAGGCTCAGTACATCCCTGCTGGCGAGGGCTCCGGGGTTACCGTGGACTCCTCGGACGGGACCTAGATGCTGCTGCTGCTGCTGGGCTGCGGCGTTAGCCCAAAAGGTCTTCAGATTGTGGATAGCTTGGACTTTTTCATCGATGACCCCTCTCCGTAGCCGGTCCAAGTCTGGGACCTCGGCCGAAGTGGAGCAGGCGGAGCCCGTGGAGGAGTAGGACAGGGCGGGGGACGGAGCGCTGCCGGAGGGGGACTGGTGACCCGAGCTGGGGGACACGTTGCTCGGGGAGCGTGAGATGTGGCCGCTGTACGGCGAGCTGGGGTACTTGAGTCTGAACTGTGCGTGGCTGTCCAGCGTGGGCGAAGGATGGCTGCCGTCCCTTTGGGAAGACTCGGAGATTGCGGGGCTGTTGTAGCCGGAGCTGATCTTCTGCAGCGAGGAGGAACGGGAGGGTGGTTTGGGCCTCGGGGACGACTGAGCTCGGCCACTGGCGCTGCTGTTGGGACGGCTGAACGCGCTGGTTTCGGAGGAGCGGAAGGCGCTGCTCCGCGCCGAGGTTCCCCCGGCCGTCGCCCCCTCGGGCCCGGTCCGCTGGAGACTACCTACGGCCCGTAGATGGCTCTGGGTCTCCTCCAGGATCTTCTGGGCCAGCTCCTGAGGGTCTAGAGGGACTTTTTCCTCCTGGGACTTGACAGTGCTGTCCGTCTCGGTACTGGACTGGTCGGATTCTCCTGTATCCGAGCTGCTCACCTTACCCACCTTCTGGAACGGCGAGTTTGGGCCGGCCACCAGGCATGTTTTAACGGGGGACGTGGGCGTGCTGACGCTGCCCCTCGACGACACCGACACCGTGTAGCCCCTCCCCGCCCCTGTGCCGGACCCACCGATGACCCCCCGGCCCCCGCGGTGGTGCCGCTGGCTGTGGCCCGGCGGCAGCGGCAGAGAGTCGCAGTGGCTTCCCAGCGGCTCGCTACTGATTATGGAAAAGCCCTCGTATTCCTCGTCGTCCCCGCGGGCTCCCGTCGCCGCCGCGGCCGCCGCCCCGTGTGGCGAGGAGCGACTGCGGGCCACGTGAGGGTGTTTGTGGATGGAGTAGTGCGCCGTGGCGCCGCTGCGTTGCCGATGACTGAGGAAATCGCAGTCTGACTTGGAAACGAAGCTCATGGAGGAAGCTACGGAGCTGAGGCTGTAGACGGAGATGGCGTCTGATGCCTGATTGTCCAGGCATGGCGGGGAGAAGGGGAGGCTGGAGTAGCCCATGGGAAGGGGGTTGGACACCGACTGGGCGGAAGCGAGAGACTCCAGGGAGGATGAGCTGTCCAGGCTCAGACGCTTGGGCAGTTCTGTGGAGTCTGGACAAACGGGAAGAGAAAAGGAAATTTTTGGATGATCCCATTGTAAAATCACTGACAAACACAGGAAGAACATGTATAAGTGGATTTACCAAACAGCGCCAGCAGAGACTGGAGAGCAAAGTGCAAGGTGCGGCGGTTGGCGAGCTTGCCCGTCTTCAGCACCACTTCTTCTTGGCCTACCTCACACAAGTCGAATCCTGCACAAACAACAGTTATCAATCATACATTTGACACACGGCTGGGTGGGAAGCTTGGAAGGGAAACCTAACAGCTGACTAACCGAGAGCAGCCAGGAATTCGTGGCATCCTGGCAGCCTCCACAGCTGCACACTGATGGACACCTGAATGGGCAGGAGGGAGAAATCCTGCTCTTTCTCCCCGGTCTGGAGCTGGACGAGCACCTGGTGGAGCTGGACGGGGGGAGAGAGGGAGAAGACAAATGGGAGAGAGAGAGTGAATTCTAGCGGAGATGTGATTAACGTGTGATCAAACTATTTCTACTGGATCAAGAGTTAAATCAGCGCTACGTTCTATAGTTCCATGCTCTCTTCATCCTAATATAACACACGTTTCTCCACAGGTTCGAGTCCCCTGCGTGTTAACTCAGGGCCAAAGGGATATCTGCAGGGAATACACTCGCATGTTTTGTTTGAGGATTACTTGAGCTCGAGACAAACGCACCTTTGTCAACATGACGTAACCGTGCAGAAAGTAGAAACATGCCTCGACTGCTCACGGAGGGTTTGGTTTGTTTGCATCATAGCTTGATCCCTTCTACCGCCCTGAAACATTCCCTCTGACCCGTAATGAACCAGAGGTTTGTAAATCCTTTAATGCTTCAAAAGTCCTCCTAAGATCTGGCTGCAGGACCCCGGCGATGAGAACATTATGAACACAGTTAAAATGTTTGCTCAGCTACACTTTAAGGCATGCAAATGCGTGAAAACATCTAGACGGATCATTAGATTGTCATGCAGCTGCTGCAACAGGAGGTTTTGGCAGGAAAGTGGAGGAAAAGAGTAGGAGTGCATTTAGATGAAGGCCTACTTACCATTGCCACCATATTTTTAACAGCCTTCAGACCGCACGTTAGGGGCAGGGGAGAGAGAATAGGCTTTTAATTGCATGCACACAAGGCCATTCACAAAGGGGTACAAGGGTTCAGCTCAACAGGGAGGATAACAAGTAACACAGGTGTTTAACACGTCTATGCAATCGGCATACATCCCGCGTTCACTCTCGGCATGTGATATAGCCACACGTTACACTCACAGAGGGATAAAAGCATAGGATTAATTCTCTGGTGTCACAAGCTTGGGCACAAGAGAACAGTCTTTGTTCTTGCAGGACTGCTAGTTAGGTGCATTTCACTGCAGATTAAAGCTGCACCCTGACGTAACCGAGGTTACGCAACGATACGCCCCTGATATTCTCTTCCAGCCAGGACCGCATGGTACAAAACGTCTTAGTAGATCTTAGAATAATAGTGGGTGTTTGTCGTTTTTGGAGCGATTTCTATCCGGCGCATTAGATTTAAAAAAGAAAAGAAAAAAAAAAATCTGGTAGCATTTGCTGAGAGCTGCAGGGATGCCTTACCCGATTGATGAGCTGCTCTCCCGCCTCTGAAGCTGTGATGAGTTTGCACAAAGCCTGGAGAGCCGGCGGCGGCAGACCTGAGGGACGGGATCAAAGGGAAGTTCCTCATTATTCACACTCTCTCTCCACCCAACTAGTAGCATTATGACGAAACAGGTGATCTGAGGAGAACTGGCTATGTCGTATAAGGAAAACAATATTTTATTTAACAATGACTAAATCTGACGGTGTAGAGTCTCATGCATACCCAGCAGTGATTGTAAGGTGGTGCTGCACTGCTGGAGCCTGTCTCCTGGATCAGCGGTGGGGAAGAAGACTGCAGACGGCATCCCGGTGCCCACGGAGTCCAGACGGAAGCCCACGGCCGTCAGCAGGGCCTGCCAGCCGGGGACGCCGCCCACCTTGTTCTCCACGCTCTGCTGGGACGTGTACATGGAGTTACGCTGGCCGTTCTGGATCCTCTGGAGAGACTTCTCCACCTGCAAGCACGAGGGGGAAGTGCAGCGTCAGCATTTCTGGCGGTGACATGTTGTATCGTAGGTGTTTGTGTGTTGGATGTCTCACCAGATGGAGTAAAACTCTCAGAGCATCACGCGCTCGATCAGGATACTGCAGGATCTCTGCCAAAGCTTGGCCGATGAGGGAGGATGGGCTGTTGAGCTTCACGTCGTTGCCGATCAGCATGTATCCTGTAGAAGAAGAAGAACCTTCATTACAAGGGCATCTCCATTTAGAACGTAGAATAAACACACGAGGGGTTAACATCTCCCACCTGCCCAGTTGGAAGGGTGCGAGTACTGCTTGCTGCTCTGGACCGTCTTCATGGCATCGGCCAGCGCCGCGCTTGCCTTTGTGCCGTTGAGCAAGGCGGTGTAGAAGGCGTGGACGAAGACTTTGGAGGCCGCGACGGGAACCGGCCACAGGGACACCAGAGCACACTGAGCCCCGGCGGCCAGGAAGGCCCGGGTCAAGCCCACCACGCCGTCCGCCGTCACTTTGCTGCTGGACTCCTGGTACGACCTGCAGCCCAAACGGCACGAAGATCAGGAAGATATTACATGTTTAAAAGCATGTTGAATTGTACTGTATAGAATACCTCATCAGCCGTCAAATCACATCTACAGCGTGACTGATTTCATCATAGTTTTAGACATAAAATCCAGGGTTCCTACACCTATTCAAAAGCACTTTTCAAGCATTTCAAGGTGCATTTCCATGCTTTTCCAGCACCTTCCAGCTGTGGTAAACTCCATATTTGTATCAATCCAATGGTCAGTATTCAGTCTACTTATTATGTCACTTGTTCATCACATTAAATGAGATGTTATTGTCCTCTAAACAACCAACATGATGTTTGGAGACAGCTTTTTACAGAAGGACCACAAATGAAAGGAAAACTAATTCCACTAACAGATCCACAGAAATATAATCACCAACTATTTTCATCATCTGTTCATCATCAAAAGTCATTTTTCATAAAGAAATGTCACAAAATGCTGTTTTCAGTCCCTCAAATATGGAGATCTTCTTTCCTCTGTTCTATCATAGATGTCATCACATACAACACACATTTCAAGCACTTTCCTCTAAATCCAAGCACTTTTTAAAACATTGAAAACACCACACTAAAATTCAAGTGTTTTCAAGGATTTCCAGCACCCGTATGAACCCTGAAAATAGCATAATAGCTCTTTGAACCCAGCCGACCTACCCGAGCACCACTAGCTTGACAGGCAGCCTGAGGTCCAGGATGTCTGCCGCCGTGAGCAGGAACTCCTGCAGCGGCGGGCTGTCACAGATGCTCTCCACGTCGCTGCTGTCGTCCTGCATGTGGAGGGACTCCGGGATCGTGTAGCCGCTTCCGATGGAGCCCTTCCTGCCTCGGCCGCCGCTGCCTCTCCTCCCCCCGGCGCCTCGCCCGACAGTCCCCACTCCCACGCTGGCGCTCGCCCCACCGGGAACGCTCTCTGGGTTCGGCGTGAGCACCAGAGCCGCCAGCTTCCAGGAGATGTGGGTGGCAAAGTGGGCGCACTCGGCCTGCGTGAGGGCGCTCATCACCCGCTCCTTGGTGGCGGCGGGGCCGGCCAACGGCTGGCAGCCCAGCAGCTCCGCCACCATCAGGGCCTCCTCCTCTGCGGAAGGCATGGGCCCCCACAGCCAGCGGTCCATCACGGGCGAGGGGAGTCTCGGGTTCCCCACCACCGCTGCCATGGAGACGCCGCCACACGGAGCCGGTCCGGGGCGTCGGGAGTGAGCCTGGGAGAACCAAATCAAAGGTTACATCCTACCTCAAGCACCGCAGACCAGAAAGAAGACTTCTGAACCCTCAACCCTCCTCAAAGCATCATTAAGCAACTCCACTCCTGGTTATAAGTACCAGATATTCATTAATTTATAGGATGTTAACCCTTTAAAAGCCAGTTTGTGATGACTGCTGTGTATGACTGAGAGGGGCTTTGATTCACATTTAGTAGATTTCACATTTTTACTTCACATGAATGAAAAAAAGAAAAAAATAGCTCAACCAGCGGGGAAATAATAAAATCTAAAATTTTGAAGCCCCAACTTCAGTTTGAAAGCCTTTTTTTCCTGTTTATCGGCCATGGAATGAAAAAAACTTTGTTATAAAGGAAGTCAAAAACGTCCAGAGGAGGCTGAATGATTATACAATATAGACTTAACATAAACCAGTGGTTGAATTTCCAAAGGTTGTCCAAAAATACAGACCTTGCCCAAAAGACCCTGATAAAACAGAAACTACATCACATTTTATATGCGTTTCAAATTGTGCATTATCCCCCACCTTGGTATTGGATCCCAGGCCTTGGATGGAGGGAACGGCGATGAGGCTGAAGCGCTCGTACAGGTATTCGTTAGAAGAGCTTCCTTTGAGCAGAGCGAAGGGGATGAGGTACAGTTCTCCCTCCAGCACCATCACCAGCTGTCTGTGTCTGCCGACCGGCCCACTGGAGTGCATCAAGCCCTGTCAGACACAAGGATTAGCACCAAAATGCAACATTTTCCCTCATTTTTTTTATTTTTTTTGCAGCTACATGGACAGGCAGGCAATGACCCGCGGAGCACGCCGACACTCACCCCCTCCATAGGTGCGATGAGCAAATCATAAAGCGCCCGCAGCGGAGGCTTCCCGAGGTTGCTGGAGCGGCGAGGCAGCGAGGAGTTGCCGTCTTTGGCGGGTGACATGGTGTTACTGAACAGGCTGGTCATACTCTGGCAGCTCCTGTGCAAACACAAAGTAAAGCTGGGTTTTAGTTTGTACCTCACAGTTTTTACCTCATCGTGTTTTTACACTAAGCTTCCAAAATACATGCATGGACAAGATAGCTTTCTTTCTGTTTTCTTTGAGCTACAGAGTGACTTTCCATTCTTTAAATCTACAGATATTCATGGTATCATAAAGTCCTTTAGTCCCCACAAGTGAGTCAATATGAATATCAGGTCTTATGTGATATTATTGTATTTAAGGAAGTTGAACAGTACACATTTAATAAGAAGAAAACATGCAGTTTTTATAACTTAAAAGTCAACAGAAGGTTTGTAATTGAAAATACTGTGTAGAATCTCTGTAAATGTATGTCTCGTGTATTAAATCAAAGCTTCCTGCTGCAAAGAGCTCTTTGCATGTTAATGTTGGGAATGTGGCTGAGGAGCTCCAAGCCTAACTTGCTGCATAGTGTTACATCAGATGCAGCTCTGGCTGAGTTTCTGTGACTTTGTGTGGAAGCAGTTCAAAGTTGCAGCAGAAAGGACGGAGAGTACTTTCCATCAGATTCTTCTTTTTTTATTCTCTTCCCAACATGCCAAATCTAAATAATAAAAAAAAATCACACTGAGTAAAAGGCAGATGAAGGCAGACCATTCTGCATCTCCATCTAACGTGCTTCAATCCCTCTGTGAACACACACAATTTCACACAAGATGATGTAAGTATGAGAAGCTCCACTAGATGGCAGTAGTGCACTGTGGCAGTCAGGAGGAGGTGGAGGCGTCGAGCTCATCCCATCATCACAGGGACCTTTCCTCCACGCCATCAAAGCCTCCAGCTGATGAAAGAGAACATCGCGAGCGTCTTCAACGAGTAATATGCGGTCCCGTGTGTTTGAGGCCCGTGTGACGGGGGGTGTGACGGCTCAGAGACACGCTGCACACCATCGACCGTGCTAATGGTGGCTGAGGGGTGAGAAGCCTCGGTGCTGCAGGGGCTTCATGGCCACACTTGTCACTACTCTCCATCTGTTCCACCAGCCAGAGTTTCCTCCGAGCGGCCGGCCAACAGGCATCTATCCTGCCCTTCTGGTATCCCCCCCCCCCGGCCATGGCTCCCCTCCAGCCTCCCAACTCTCTCCCTCTCTCTCCCCCAGGCCTCGGCGTGGAGCCTCCATGAGAAAGCAAACAATCAGTCTGTTAGTCTGACAGGAAGAAGGAGAAAGGGAGGCGAGGGGATGAAGCCAAGAGAAAGGTGAGTGAAAAAACAACTGAGAGCGGCAAAGCTTTGCTGTTTCAGCGGCGGCCTATTTTGGGTGCCTTCAAGTGTGATCTGAGCGGCGATATACAAAGTTAGCCTCGATTACACACACGCTTTCCATACTGACCTAATTTCTAAATTACCGCTAGTTGCCACTCTAGCTTTTTGGTGCAGACGTCCGGCACCGACAACTTCATCAAGATCCTCAAACAATCTCATTAGGCCATCATCGTGCGTAAAGAAAAAAAAAAACGTATTCAATTACACGCGGAGAGGGATTAGTCACGAGGAGACTTTCATTATCACCTTCCCATAGTAATCCTGCCAAGCTCCCCGGTGAAGATTACATCTCCGTGTTAAAATAGGGCAATCGATGATAATACCAAACGGAGACGTCAAACCAGGACGCGCTGATCTTTTAATGCGGCTGCATTGTTCGTGTACCTATTTCCATTTAAACGTCATTCAATTACGAGTTCATTATATTTCCCTCCTTATTCTTAATTATGAGCAATTGTGGAAAAATACCGAGGTATTCACACCAATAATAGCCTAAATCTAACGGCTAATTGTGAGGAAGGGGGAGCTGAAGTCAAAGCACATACATGTACGTTTGTCTGACAATGAGTTTTTCTTCATATTCTCTTGCTTTAACGTCGTGATAGATGGCAGACGAATTATAAAGCTCCTCATGCTTAGGAGGCTTTATAATTCAGAGTTTTTTGAGGCCCACAAGAATGAGCGGATTATTACCGGCAGCCCATTAAAGGGGCTTAATGAGCACCGAGACTCAATTAAAGCTGGAATTACCCTCTCATCAAAGAACAGCTCAACTGTGGACGAGGACAGGGAAATATGACCCACACACACACACATATATAGATACAGATACACACACACACACACACACACACACACACACTATTAGTATACATAACCAATCACCACAGAGTAAATAATATTTTGCATCCTGTCGTTAAACGATACTCTGAAGCAGACAAACTGAAATACCCACAGTCATAAATCTGCTCAGAAAACAAACGTCTTAAAGCAAACATAGCGGTGTCTGGTGCATGCCTGCACACGTGCACACGCACGTGCACGCAGCCCCATCAGAATAGGCAGTTGATAAGGGCTTTAACAGCTTGGCTCTACTCAGTCTATTTAATAAGGAGGATTCACATGCAGCCCTCTGTGCTGGCTGAACAATGGAGAGAAGACTCCTTTCACAGATGAGCCACAATACCCACCAATCTCCTCTCCGGGGCAGATATCTGTCATCTTCTTGGGGTTTTAGTGTGTAAAAGTGGGTCTAAGTAGCTCACGGGAAGAATGTGGGAACATCCAGGTGGTTTTGCAAGAAAAAAACAACCAAAAAAAGCCAATCTCCTCACCTGTTGAACAGGTTGTTTCTGGACACCATGCGCAGGAAGCCCGTTGGATCGGTGACGGAGTTAAGCTTGTTGTTGAGCTCCTCGAATTGTTGGTCCAACAAATCTCCCGCCTCGCTCTCCGTCTCGCTGCTGGAACACCCTCTGGAAGACACGGAGACGCCGTCAGAGACATGCAGGGACGCGGGGAAAAGCGTTGGCAAGAAAGACAATACACCGACTTACATTGTCTCTCTGCGGATAAGTCACACACACACACACACACACTCCTGAAACACACACTGTTCAACCCACACACACTTGGCCTAATTTCCCAGGCTTGGTCCAACACCCCGATGGTAAGCAGAGTTAAATCCTTTCATTATAATGCTGGTGATGCTGATCCAGTCAGTGGGGAGTCAACCACCCTACCCCCCCCTCCACTATACTACCACCTCGCCACCATCTTCATGCCTGACTCTCTCCTCTAATGAACTCACACCATGTAACTCTTTTGTCAGCTTCTCGCAGCATCCGAGTGTGAACCTGCACCTCTCATGCTACTGTTTAAATGAAAAGGTGCGTGGTGTGCTGAGGAGACGGTACAAGAAAATCCATTCGTTAACACAAAGATTTGGACTGTCACAAAAGGCTGCATCCTCCCTCCTCTCCATCATCCTGTCCACCTCCATCCCCTTCTCTCGCTCAGAGCCTCTCTTTTCTTCTGCACTCACACGGAGAATGAATGGGGTTCTGGTAAGTGGTGCCATATTGTGCCCATCCAGGCGCGGTAGCGTGAGTGCAGCTTCCCATTGGAGTAGTAAACGAGCTGGTAATGGGGCAGGAGGGGCTCAGGCTGGCGGGAGGCTGGCACCGGGGCTGAACCAGCTGGGCTCTATGGATCAAACGCCAACTAGAGAGCGGTGGCCAACGTCGGAAACGCGGCGTCGGAGAACAACGCCGATGTCGGCCGTCGATACGAGCAGAATCCCTCTCTCTGTTGTCTGTTCTGCTCTTTAACCAGCAGCCTCTTGCTTCTTTGGATTTCACTCCATCGATTCCAGCGCTGCATCTTAACCTTCTTCCCATTCTCCTGTATATCCCCCCCCCCCCCCACACACAACACCTACTCTCTATTCCTTCACTTGTCAGGTTCGATGTTTGTTTGGTGGGTTCAATAGTCCGACTATCCAAAGAGCCATTATTCCGTCTCATTTATTCCCCGCTGGGGAGAGAGAGTGCTGGAGGAAGGTGGCGGAGGCCTGTCATCACAGGGTGCAATGGGGCAGAATAACACTCTTTTAGATACACTCGCACCTTCTGAATGATAAAATAACCCTTCCTCAGATATCCCTCTACCAATAAAAACCTGTTTCATCTTCCTTTCTTGTTGAGATGAGAAAGCCGTGTTGTTTGTGATGACTGGTTAACAAGCACTGTTCCAAAAAAGAGCACTTGTTAATCAAACAATGTGATGCGAACGGCCTTTTCCTTTGTGGTTTTTGTCAATAATGTTTATGTGCTAGTATTTTATTCTTTGTCTGCTCAGGAAAATAGAAAATAACAGGTTGGGTTCTGAATGGCTACTGCAACATAAAACTCCAGAAACCTTCAGAAACATAAAGCGAGCCCATAATAAAGCTTTTAAAGACGAGCAAAATAAAAATGTAGATTTATATAAGATAATAGGGGTGGGCAAAAATATTGATACGGCAATATATCGCGATACTTCGCCCAATACAATATTGATTTTTCAACTCCAAAGATCGATAAAAAAAAAAAGATTCACGTTTACACATATACCTTTAGATTATTTTTATATGACCTCTTCAGTTCAGTGTTCAAACAGTGACACAAAAGGAGAAACATTATTTATTATTATTATTTTATTATTTATTATTTTGTGCATTGTCACTCAGGGTACTTTGTCCTTTTATTTTCAATATTTATTCCTGTGAATTTCATGGGAATTAATAAAATGGAGAGGCTGTTTTTAATTAAATAGTTTTGACTCAATTTGTCCTCTGATCAATATCATCTGATGTACATATACAGGTACTTGTGTTTTCATCTTTATTTATATCGCAATATCGCGATACGTATCGTGACCAAAGTATCGTGATACGTATTGTGACCAAAGTATCGTGATACACATCGTATCGTGACCAAAGTATCGTGATACGTATCGTATCGTGAGGTTCTTGCCAATACTCACCCCTATAAGATACCATTAACATGCTTCTGCAAACAAAACTCATTGTCCTTTCATGTTGGTAGCTGTAAAGACCTCACCTGCTGTAATAAGACTCCACCCCCAGAGCCTCCCGAGCGCTGGCGATGTGCTGCTCCAGCGAGGAGCCGCTGATCACGCCGCCGCCCTCCTGGAAGTCCGACCCCACCTCCGACACGCCCTCGCCCAGGTACACCTCGTGAAACTTCAGGATGCCTGCGGACAGAGACGAGCAACGGCAACATGACTCACCACTTTGAAAACAAACAGAAGAAAAGAAAAACACGGAAGTTCCTCTTTTTCCTCACAACAGGAGGCGACTATTTGATGGTTTCCACAGAAAGCTGCGAGCGAGGCCGCGGCAGCAATCGTGCATCTGCTCTGCAAAATGAATAAAACAAATAACGCTCAATAAAAGATAAGAGTGGGCTGCCGGTGCCATCTGCTGCCCGCCACCAGAGCTCAGCTGAGTTTCTAGCGGCAACAGCAGAGCGGGGCGGGGAAGTGCACACTGGGAGATGAAGTGTGTGTGTGCTGTATAAGTGGAGGTGCATATTTTGTATTAAATGCATCTGAATGGAGAGTATGTGATCCGGGTCTATAAAACGTGTCAGAATGCAGACTAATGAAGTCACTGGGACCCGAGCAGCCCTTTGTATTGACTGCAGACTCTTTAGAGCGGCCCTCGTGTGCCAGTTGGATGCCGGGCAACGCCAGGAAGTGACAGACAGGCGATTAGTGAGCAAGTGGTTCCCTCTTAGCCCGGGGTAACATTCAGCACTTTGAAGATCTCCACCGGTCCCTGTAGAGTTCCTCCCCTCCGTATGAGTAGTGCTGTAGGAGGGGGGGTCAAGTTCATCTGCTTGTTGAGAGCTGGATTTGATAAAACGTTTGGGCCTGGGTCACGGCTCAAATTACTCCTCTTCACAGCGGAGGGAGGAAGTGTGAGAACAAGCATGGCCGCCACGTGGAGTCATGTGACACCCGCAGCTTCGCCTACTCCCTTTGAGAAACGTGAATTTCAAGAGTCTCCAAATCTAAGTTCCTATACCTTTTCCAAATTTAAATTCCAGCACTTTTCAAGCATTTCAAGGTGTATTTTCATGCTTTTCCAGCCGTGTTAAACTACATATTTGTATCCAATCCTCAGTATTCAGTCTACTTATTATGTCACTTGTTCATCACATTAAATGAGATGTTATTGTCCTCTAAACAACCAACATGATGTTTGGAGACAGCTTTTTACAGAAGGACCACAAATGAAAGGAAAACTAATTCCACTAACAGATCCACAGAAATATAATCACCAACTATTTTCATCATCTGTTCATCATCAAAAGTCATTTTTCATAAAGAAATGTCAGAAAATGCTGTTTTCAGTCCCTCAAATATGGAGATCTTCATTTATATGTCATCACATAGAACACACATTTATAGCACTTTATTCTAAATCCAAGCACTTTTCAAAACCTCGAAAACACCACACTAAAATTCAAGTGTTTTCAAGGATTTCCAGCACCCATACACGTGTGCTGGTGTTAAAAAAGACGAACACACAGAAGTGCAAAAAAAAAAAAAAAAGCCTGCCAAGGCCACGAGGAAATCTAAATGAAAGCAAAGAAAGAAACAAAGCAAAAGGAGACGGGATGAAAGGACAGTAAATTAGGATGTTTTGTTTGGGTGCGACAGCTAAGTGCTTTTCCTGTTGGCATGTGTGTGAGAAGATGCTGCTGATGTCACTTTAAATTAGCACGGTCCCTGGGCAGATGCCTTCTGGGGGCGAGAAGCAAAGCGGAGGGGGGTGAATCCTAACAGCGGAGTGGCAGGTGGCACCGCCGCTCGCTGTTCCAAGCTGGTCTTCTTCTCCCCCCCCCTGCAGCCCAAAACAAGCTGCAGCCTGGAGGCCTTTTATCCACAATGAGCTGAACAAGCAAAGTGTGTGTTTATTGTTGTGTACGTGCTTTCACCAACAACTTTAAACTACGCACAAGAAATCTGTTTCAATATTAAAGCCCATATATTTGCAGTGTTCATGCAGGAAGTATAGTTAATTACAGGAATGGATGCTGTGTGGGAATATAAACGCTTTGAGGGAGAAATAGTAAAAGTACCAGGAGTTATTGGCTAAAGTGTAAAGTTGCCATATGGCCAGCTGGTAGAATGGATTTATACAGAAAACAATAACACCAATAAAGACTATTCACGGTCCTCACCTGCTCCCGGAGCCAGCAGCCAGCTGTACAGGTAACCGGCAGCCATCGAGAAGTACAGCACCAGGGCCCTCTGGCTGTTGACGGTGTCCAGGATGTGCTCCACCGTCACCGGGGTGTAGGGGTCCGAGTCCTGCTGGCCCGTCTGCCTCTCCACCAGGAGGTCGGCGAAGGCTCGCGTGCGGCCGCGCTCTGCCACCGCCAGAGCCTCATCGTGGTGACCTGCGTGCGTGTTCAGAGGTCAACAGGTCAATGCCGGAACGTAGCATTTCAACGGATTAGAAGCGGTGGGGGTACGAGAGGGGATACCTAGGCTGACGAGGACCCTTTGGAGGGCCTGGTAGCAGGAGGTCTGCAGGTCGAACAGGGAGAGCTTGTAGTCCGTGCTGTGCTGGGCTTCGTGGCGGATGGTCTCGAACAGTGCAGACGCCCGGTAGAGCTGAGGATAACCAACAACATCATCAGATCAGGCCTGTTCCCTCACAAAGCAAAACGATAATATTATATATTAAGTTTTCAGTTCTGAGGATAGAGGGGTTTGACATCTACATGCAAAATTTAAGCAGTCAAAAACATTTTCTACACATGTTTGATTGGCCCTTTGAAGACGAGAGGAAGATGGCCACTAGATGGCAGCATCCCACCTCCCTGCTCCCCACCGATGAGACCCGCTGCCTTCCCATCATGCTTCTCTCCCCGGTCGGAGTAAAGTACCGTAATGTGGCTTGATGAATCACCATTCAACACAAGTAAACGTCTCCAGCTCGTATTTGTCTGGACGCGGAAAAAAAGGGCAACGAGAAGCTAAACCATTAGCCGGGGCATCTCGTCCAAGGGAATAAATGCTTTGTGAACTCGCCCTCCCACCCCTCCCCCCCCCCTTCTGTGCTATTAGACCTTTTTCCATCCAGCACCAGACGTCCAGGATTTGAGAGACGGGGAGAGACAATGGAGAGGTGGGGCGGGCAAGGCGGCCGTTTGCACAATGGCCAGCGGAGCGAGCCAGGAGTGCTGATTCATGGGAGCCTTTTATTGATTTCCTATTTATGCACCCTTGGCAGCCCCCCGTAGGGCGACTAGAAGCTACTGCTCCCCGGGAGGCCAGGACTCTGCTCACACACTTCCTAAAGCACAAGACAAAGAGCTGCAGTTGAGCAAAGGTTGTTGGTGTGGATGGGATGGGTTCTCTCAGCACCGGAGGCTTCTTCTTCTTCTTCTTCATAGATGCAAAACGCTGCAGCTCGCCTGGCTTATCCCAAGGTCACGCAGCATAAGTGTGTCAGAGGGAGTTGGATAGATCAGCATAGAACCCGTGAGCTCTGCTGCATTAGTGCTGGTCTACGGAGCTGCTGGTCTCAGGCTGATAGGACCGTGGATGGATCTGCAGAGATGAGATCTTTAAGAGTGAAACCAATTCCTCATGGCCCAAATGCTGCCGCGTCCTCGGCGGCCGGTACAATCTGCCACCGTCGTCTCCGGCTGCTCTGCATTCAGACGGCGCCCTGGTGTTTTTACCGTCTTCAACGCCAACGTATTTATCTGACATGTTAAGTGAATGTCAATGTCACGCTGGATGGAGGAGCTCAATAGCCACGTTCCTCTAATGATTCCTGTAAAATAACCTTTCTGATGACAAACATCAGACCACTAACACGGCGAGCGCTTCTTGAAAGATGAGAATCGGGACGCGTCAATCACCGGCACCGTGTCAAACAACAAATGGGTTTAAATAAAGAAGGACGAGGAACATGAGGTCAAGTGCTCTCGTTCCACGCTTTATGAATTTAAACAGAAGGAGGTTTGAAGTGGGTTCGGGGGGTATCTACACCAAGGTCGCCCGTAGCGACCGGGCCCCGCTCATGAATAACCATGTGATGTGTACGCTGAGGACAACGGCGTCCTTTCCTCGCCGCACATTCTGCCTCGGGCCTCTAAGCTCCACATAGGGGGAGCAACACTTAAAGCATTACTGCGGTCGACGTGGGCAAAGCACACAAAGCTAAAACGCACCATTATGAGTCTCAAGGTCAAACTGGGAAAAAGCAAACAAAGCAGCGGAAAATATGTTGCATTGGCTGGAATAATATCGAGCTTTAATTGAACACGAATTCCTCAATATGAGTCACGAGCTCCAGTCGCCACCTCGGTCCGGTCTTTTCTCGCCCCCTCCGCTCTCGTTGCAGATAATTGCAAACAGACAAAGTTACTTTTCTGACAGGAGGAGGAAGAAGAGAAAAACGCTATCTGGGTCACAGAGATGTATCGTAGTGAGGCGTGTATCATAACAGGGGAGAATGTTTTGGACTAGATTTTTCTGAAAATGAAAGCGGTTGGATAACATCCCCAGCAGACACACGTGACAGCCGGTGCTGTTGGCTGACTGTTCACACACTTGATGTGTGGATGCACCGGCGGAGACGGAGACGGAGAAAATGAAATCTTGAGCCGCCGTGTGTGGACAGACTGTAAAGAGAGATGTTAAGGGGATATTCTATGCTTGCCAGGTGGGCAGTGGGCTGAAGAGGCTGCGGAGGCTCGGGACTCCGGAGACCATGAACATACATACAAAGAAGAAATCTCCAGTCATCTGTCGCCTGTCTGCTGAGATGACAGCGTTTAGCAGCTCGACAGCCTGCTTCTGCCTCTATAGACACCTCACCTCTTCCTACTATCTCTTCTGTTGTTAGGGTGGGAATCACAATATTCTGCCCACGATAACCATGGTATCACGATACTATGATTCTGCGATATATCATCTACGATACGCATCACGATATCTGTGTATCCGAAGGGAGAAAAAATACCAGTGAAAAAGTCTTATCTCCTTTCTTATAGCCCTAAACTGGCAAAAGGCCAAGAGGAGTCATGAAGTAGTGACTCTGGTGCTTGCATATTTGAAGTTTTTGAATGTTTCGATAACGTATCACAGCAGGGAGTATCGCGATATTTCTATATATTGTCCCTCCAGTATTGGAAACTTCCCATTTCAGCTCAGACGCCTACTTCCTCTCATGTTTGTGATGTTAGAGGACCAGCAGCTGCGTGCTTATTAGAGGTCACTCCCATCTACATATATGAGGTCCAGACGGAGGAGGCGAGACGAGGAAGGAGATGCTCTACCTGATGTTGGGCCTCCTCCAGATTCCCGCTGGCCCACAGAGAGAGCCCGAGACGATGGCGGATCTTCGCCTCGTCCTCACGCCGAGCCAGCTGCTCGGCGAGCCGCAGGCCTGTCGGGAGGGGGAGGAAGGGGGGAGGGAGGGAGGGAGAGGATGAGAGTTAAAAATTATTCAGAGCAGGCAGACTCTTTAGGTTTCTCTCAGAGTAACAGATGTAAGCGTAGCGTGCTACTGATGTTCTGACAGCGAGCAGGTTTTGGATATTTGGCCTCCGTTGTAAGATGCCGTTCACACTGGGACTCTAACACACACACACACACACACACAGACACGGGGAGAGGAAAGCTGTTAGAGCACTAATCGGACTGCATAGTAATCAATGCTAAGCATCGACTGGCTGAGCAAACACAAACAGGCGCTCGCACAAAAAGGAGCCACGCAACATCACAGAGACGTCTGCAAATATTTGCAAACACGTTGATGAGCTATTAATAGAGCGCGTGCAAACCTTCGCAGTCTACTTAATTGCGAGATATATATTTATCTCTGAGGGTTTTTTTCCAACGTGCACGTGTGAATTCGGTGTTGGCGAGCACGCGGCCTGTTTTCACCTCCCCAATCCCTCCGGCGGCGAGGCGTTTGTCACATCTTCTACCTGCCGAGTGACTCGCTGCTGCCCAATTACCGAGACGAAAACGCCACCTCACAGAGGACGGCGATGAAGAACAGACAGCTGTCGGGGGCCACGCATCACCCACGAGGTGCTAAATGCACAGCAAGCGGTCTGCAAAGGGGCTCATGCACGGGGGACTGGGTTTCTATTTCCTCTCTCTCTGCTCGCTCCTGTGCCACGGAGGGGTCTAAACATGCTTTTTGGTCAAAGGAGAGGAGGGGGAAAATGGGGCCAAGCCGCCCTCATCCGAGTCTCGGGCATTCCTGGAAAACAAGTCTGTGGCGGGACCAGATAAGCCAAGAAACAGAGAGTGACCTGGAACAGCCAGCCTACTCCGCAAGACCCAGCACACCACGCCGCCATAGACTTCATGGCTCCTCCACGGCCACGTTAGCCGGCAGCCTTTGAAGCCTTGCAACAGTCTCCCCTCTCGCCTTATCTTTCCACACACCCTCCCTCCCTCCTCATGCATCTGCTGTGCTCCTTTCTCCCTCAACCTTCCCCGTATTCATTTTCTCATCTCCCTGCCTGTGTCTCTCTCTCTCCCTCCCTCCCCCCTCCTCCCCCTTCTCTCTACCTGTTTCATCTCCACTGCGGTGCCAGTGCTTGTGGGTACTCGGCACTGCTTAGGGCTCATTAGGCGCCGGAGCAAGAGAGAGGAAACAGATCTAAATTATCCTTTTCATTCTCTGACAGCCTCACCCCTCACTCATCTCAACTCTAACTCCGAGCCTTTCATCTGCACACACACACACACACACACACACGCACACGCACACGCACACGCACACACACACACACACACACACACACACACACACACACACACACACACACACCAACCTTTCTTTTCTCTGCTCTGTGATAGTTCTTTATGATCAAGCCTGAATGTCAACCAACTCCATGTTTTCTTTTTTCTCCGGTTGACAGTGAAATAATGCATGTGAATTATGACTCACGCCGATCTCCGTCTCTCCCCCCTCCTCCTCCACCCGCCTGCCATTCTTTCTTTCCCTCCCCCCCCCCCCCCCCCCTCTAAATCTCTTATTCCCTCTGTTCTCCCGCCTCCGTATCATTCAGTGTCTGTCACTGTCACCGCCGCGTGCCTTTGGTGCGCCCCGCAGGCACAGTCACGTAGCGGCGGCTGACAACGAGGATGTGGCCGTGGCTGGCTGCACCCTGAAGAGCAACTAGAGAACACTTTAAAAGGCTGCTTGACAGCCGGGTGAGAGATTCTTCTGCAGCCCCCCGAGGCCCACGCACCTCTGGCTTCAGACACCAGCCGCTACGTGCACACACGCCACGCACGTGCACACGCCCGTTTCAACAAGGGGCATCGTGGAACTGGAACTGCATGGTGCTGGAAACAGAAAACACCCCGGATCATGAGCACTCTTTGATCATGACCACAGTTTTTGTAGAAAAAAAATTCATGACATAAAATCTGCTGACTGACTTCTGACGTGCCGTAAAAGTTCATTCTACATAAACATTTCCCACTAAGACATTATCGGCATTTGCATCAAGCCGAGAACTAAATATCGGTTTTCATGACAGCTTGCTTCATTATTTATGAGATAATAGAAAGTTAAGGGAATTCGTTTTTTTCACTGAAATATGTGTCAAGGTCTGTTTAAATCTAAGAGGAGAGAAAGAAATCAAATATTCTACAAAATCAGCAGCTCATTATGCCACCGGTCAAACTACGTACTGCCCCTTTAACAACATTCAGGATTCATAGCACACAAATACACTATGAGGGGTCGACACGCGATGATGAAAGGTCACAATTATTAGTGTTTATTGCATAAAAGCATCCATTACAAATGCACCATTTATATACTCTTATGTATGTTTTGTGCATTTTTTTTTTAATTGCATTGTTCTTTTGTGTAAATGTAAGTTTTAATATTGTACTGTATGTGAAGCACTTTTTTAAAGTTAATTTCATTATTATAATAGTTTGTACATCTAAGCTAACATGTGTTGGACTTAATTGGATTTTCTCCATACGGGTATATTCTGCATATTCCATATATTTTTTATTTTATTTCCCAACTGTATTAATCAGTTTCACCAAAAACGGGTTAATTTTGTTATTCCATTAGTTTTTTGGTCCCATAAATGAAGCGTGGAGGAACTTTAATACCTCCATTAGTCGCTACAATGACGCCATTGATTTAGTGACACCGACGCGGTTGATCGTTGAAAAGTGCATCTCGGTGTGAAAATGCCTCCTTTCTTAACGATTTAGACGGAGAAGTGCAGCGTCCATTACTGTGAAATCACAGGAAGGCGACTTGGGGAGGGACGGAAATTACAGCAAATTAATCGGTGTCTTGGTGTGTCGTCAGTCTACATGACTGTGTAACTCACGTATACATACATGCAGTGATTTGGAGGTCACATGTCGTCAACCTGCACGAGTCTGCAGCCGCCTTTCTACCACTCCTTCCAATTAATCTTTCCGATAAAAAAACAAACAAGCAGTGCAGCATGAAGAACAAAAAAACACACAACACACAACTAGCAGAAGGGAGTTGGGAGGGAAAAAAAGGGAGAAATTGAAGGGGAAAAAAAAACGCTCGCCAACTTTTCGGTCTGGGTAGGTTGGCCAGAAATAATTGGCTGTCAAGGATAGTGAAGGCGCTGTTCTTTTTTCCCAGCCAGACCGAGGAACAACACAAGGACAGTGCAGGGGACAACAGGAGGACAGGCTGGAGACAGAATGGCCTGTCGCCTTTGTTTCCATTAAAGCTCAAGCAGAAGGTCCTGCAGAGGGGGTGTGGGTCACTGCCGGACTGGGTTACTCTAATAGGACGGACGCAGCACATATATTCCTCTCCACTCGCATCCACAGAAATCTACAACGAGCTGCTTTTTCTAACAGGGTTGGGGTCGTCACGCGGCGGGTCTGCCTGAGAATCAGCTTTAAATCCACGGATGCTTCCGCTCATCAGTGACAAACCCTCCCCCCGTCACAGACCCCCTTCTTCTGAGGCAAAAGCTGCAGCTTTTATTTATTTATTTCATCATAATCTATAGGGGCAATGAGGCTTGAGAGGCAGGAGTCTGTCAGCCAGCGTGTGAAAAGAGCCAAGTAGATATGGAGGTGTGAAGAACAGCCGGCGGTAAACAGGGGGAAATGCCTCGGCGTGCATCCTGATAGCTCTGCACACACAAACGCTGGCACAATGCACAAATCCCCCCCGTGCACTTATAACACATAAGTACAAACACACACACACGCACACACATGCACACACAGCATAATAAAATGTGGCAAAGGCTTAGCAACAAATAGGCTCTGAATTTCATATTCATGAATTCACAAACTCTAAGCCTATCAGCTCAGGCAACAAAGGCAATCCGCTCCCCGCCGTCCGGCCCTCACCTTCCTGCAGGTACATGACAGCCTGGGAGTAGTTCTGCAGGGCGTGGTGTGTCCTCCCCAGGCTGCCGTAGGCCAGCGTCTTGGCGGCCAGGTCGTTGGTCTGCGCTGCCACGCTCAGGTGCTGCTCCTGGAAGACCACGGCCCGCTCGTAGTTGCCGAGCGACTCGTAGGTGAGGCCCAGGTTGCCGTAGGCGCGGGCCTGGCGGGCGGGGCTGCCGGCCTCCTCCGCGATCTCCAGGTCGCTCTGGTGGCACCGCAGCGCCGTCTCGTACTCCCCCATGGACTGGTAGACCACGCCCAGGCCGCAGCTGGCGTCGCCCTCCAGAGCCCGGTCCTGGGTGTCGCGGGCGATGCCCAGCTGGCGCTCCAGACAGGAGATGGCCTGCTCGTAGTTCCCCAGCTGGCTGTGCAGCGCGCCCAGCTCGCCGTAGGCCTGAGCCTTGCCGCCACACTCGCCCAGCTCGTGAGCCACGACCAGCCGCTTCTCGAAACACACCAGCGACTGCTGCAGGTTCCCCATGGCCCTGCAGGCGAAGACGGGATAAGATGTGAGATAAGAAACCGACAACCTCGAAGAAAAACATTGGGTTTATTTTCTGTCCAAATGAACAAAACACTGAAATGCCCACAAAATAAAGTCTCTGCTTATCTCACATGCTGCAGCTGTATTCTTGATTGTACATTTTTAAGTTTTAGAGGTGTAGTGTAGTTGATTTTGTATTTTTAAGTGAAAAAAAATCGGTCTTTGGAGTTGAAAAATCGATATATCATGATAAGTATCGTGATATATTGCCGTATCGATATTTTTACCCACCCCCAGTAATAAAGTAGCAAATTTGCGACTTTTCTTTCTTGTAATATTGCCTCGTTGTAGGTTTATATAAGCAAAGATAAAAAAAAATAAAAAAAAGTTATATAAAAAAAAAAAATAAATTACTACTTTTTATACCTGATAGGATTCAATTGGATTTCTCTCTCTCTCTCTGCTTATCTCATATCTGATTCATACAGATGCAGATATTCTCACTATTAGGATGCAATAAGAAGTGCACATTGCAAAAGAAACACTTTTTCCTTGCAGAGCACCAGATCATCTCAGTTAAGGGTGTAAATGAAGCAGATCTGGATGTCTGACACCCGGCTGATGGACTGATGAAATAGAAAATGTAAGGTTGCGTTTGAAGAAGTAACGTCTTTAATACGGGGCGGGTCATCGTCTATTAAAAGGAAGCTCGCTCCCATCCTCTGTTGACAGAGTGGCGTTCATCCCGTCTCGGCATTTGTGTCAGCCTTCAAAGCCGCCGAGCAGCCTTCATTCACACGCTCAGGCACACCGACAATCGGCCGATAGCGCCTTCAAACGGAGCATTGAGAGAATAAAAAGCCGTAAGCTTAATTAATGTTGTGCGATAATGTCGCGTGCTTGACTAAGAGCCGCCAAGACGGCGAGAAGGGGTTCGAGTGCGATGTCTATTATTCCCCTTCTGAACCCATGCGTGGCTAATACCGCCGGTTGTGATTGCCGCGGCGCCCCGATGCTGATGACGCACAATGAGAAGAAAGTCATCTGCGAAATGAGGATTTCGGCAAGCCGCTCGTCGTGGTGTTTTTTTATTTATTTTCCAAGCGTCTTCTTCGTCTCCGAGGATGCTATCAGCTCTTTGAAGCGTGAGGGAGGAATAGAAATAAAGGGGGGGAAAAGTGACACGAGATGTAAGAGGTTGCCTTCGAAAAAAAAGAACCGAGCTTCCCTTCCAGTTCTCAGACGTCTGTGAAAAAAAAAAAAGCCTCTTTGCATACAGATAAGGAACCCGGGCCACTCGGCTGCTGCTGAGACAGCTAGGACCCGGCTCACATCCCGGCTCTGCTCACCAGCAAGGTGCCTCCAAACTACGTGCTATAATAATAATGATATGCAAAGTAGGATTACTTGTATTTGTAATACACTTATCTGCTCGGGATTAACAGACGGAAAAGTACTTCTCCTAGCCGTGTGTAATAGTACATTTTAAAGCAGACTCACCGGTGTCCGTTGCCGAGGCCTCTGTAGGCCTTCTCCTGGTCCTGCATGCGGTTGAGGCTCTGGGCCACGGTCAGATACTGGTCATAGTACTTGATGGCTTCCTCGAAGTCTCCCAGAGCCTCGTAGCAGTCTCCCAGGTTCCCGTAGGCCCGGCCCCTGTCCATCAACGCCTCGTTGCCGTTCAGCTGCTGCAGAGTGGCCAGCTGCTGCTCCAGGTAGCCGATGGCCTCCTCCATCACGCCCACGTTCATCTTGGTGATGCCCATGTTGCCGTACACCTGGGCCTCCACCACGGGGTCCTTCAGCCTCCGGCCCAGCTCCAGCTGCTCCTCGTAGCTCTTGAAGGCCATGGCGTACTTCCCCAGGGCCATGTAGACGGCGGCCAGGTGACCGTGGGCTTTGCACTCGCCCGGCAGGTCGCCCAGCTCTTGGTAGACCTCCAGCTCCTGGGTGTGGTAGCCCAGCGCTTTGTCGTACTTCTGGATGAGCCTGTAGGTGGCCCCGAGGGCGGCGTAGGCGCAGGCCTCCATCCGACGCTCCTTCACCTGGAAACCAGACAAAGAATTCCATCAATTCAGAATGGAGGCGATGTTTTCTATTTGTGATGATTTGTGTGTTTTATTGCTTCATTGTGTGTGTGTGTGTGTGTGTGTGTGTGTGTGTGGGCGTACCTGGTGAGCTAAGGCCAGTTGCTGCTCGTAAAACTGAATGGCTCCAGCCACGTCTTTTTTACACACAAATATGTCCCCGAGGTTCCCCAGGGCCCTGAAGCGAGCCTGAGCATTGTTCAGGGACTGGGCTAGCGACAGCAGGTATTTCTGACACTCCTCCGCCTTGGCGAAGTCTCCCAGGGCCTTGAAGGCCAGCCCCAGGTTGCAGTAGGCCTTGGCCTGACTCAGTTTATCGTGGAGGTCCTTGGCCAGGGCTAAGTCCTGCTCGTAGTATTTGACGGCGTCCTGGTAGTTGCCCAGACAGTAGTGGGCGTAACCCAGGTTGTGACAAACCTTCCCCTCGCTCTCCATGTCCTGGAGGTCCGGGGACAGGCGGAGGTACTGCTCGTAGTAGGGCACGGCCTGAGGGAACTCTCCCCGGGAGCAGTGGAAGTTGCCGAGGTTGCCCAGGGCCCGCGCCTCGCTCTGGACGTCCCGGAGCTCGCGGGCGATGTTGAGGTGGTTCTGGTAGTGCTGCAGGGCGCGATCGTGGGCCCCCAGGGCTTGGTAGGCCACCGCCAGGTTCCCGTGGGTGGATGCCTGCGAGGCCCGGTCGTTGACCTCCATGGAGATCTGCAGCTCCTGCCGGTGGTAGCGGACGGCCTGGTCGAAGGCTCCCAGCGCGTTGTAGGCGTTACCCATGTTGCCATAGGAACGGCCCTGAGCGGCGTAGTCGTTCAGCTCCTGAGCGATGGCCAGGTGTGTTTTGTGGAGTTTCAGTGCGGTCTCGTAGTCCCCCTTCATCTGGTGGATGATGCCTGAGTTGGGGGGGAGAGAGAGGGGGGATGAAGGTAAAGACCCATCGGAGGTGGATTGTAATTGAGTCAATTGAAGTGCCGAGTCAGCTCTTCATGAACAAAATGAGTCAGTTAGTTGTTAAAAACTGCTCTTTGAGCCATCTGTCCTCACAACACTCTCCCACAGAATTATGGCCATTAAAAAGTAGTGCAATCAAACGGTTATTATCACCCCCAAAATAGGATCTCCTCATTGTCTTTGATGATTGTGTCCTTTTTTTTTACAAAATCACCTTTTTCCACAGAGTTATGAGAGAGTAAAAGCCAGAGAGGGAGAGAGAGTGAGGAGCTCAGCAAATAACTTTAAAAAAAAGGTGTGGAGAAACAATAAATAATGGAGAACCCGGTGCATTGAGCGTATTATCTCTAATAAAATACCATCCTCTGAAAAATAATAGCTTTACCTCACAGCCAGGCAGCCATCTGGCGACACACACACACACACACACACACACACTAATACACAGCAGAGATAAGCATATCTGCCGTATCTCTCCCCCCTTCCCCCTGAGACTCTCCTGATCTCCGGCTCTCCCTCCTTTTGCATTGTCACCCAGCATTCAGAGGTAATAACAATACGAGGGAGGAGATGGGACGGCTGCAGGCTGGTGTGGACGGAGACCGGGAGAGACCAGCTGCAAAGCAAATAACTCCAGTCCTTCACCCACCAGCCCAGCCATCATCGTTCTGCTGCATCAGCATGGAGACTAATGGGCTACCATGACGGGGGTGATGGGACGCCGGGGATGGAAAAGGCCAGAACGGGGAGGAGGAGGGGGGAGCGGCGGCGGAGCTCTGTGGCTTGTGGTGAGCATGTGATGGTGCCGCCGGGATTAGTTACCGCCATGTGTGTTTTCCCATTCAGTTCATCCGAAACCTGCCACATTACGGGGGCCCGAACACAGGCTACATAAACACGGGGCCTGAAACTAAACAGACGCCGGCAGAAGTTAGACGGTAGATGTGGCCGCACGCTCAGATGTTGGCCCAATTAAAAAGGCGGCACATTAGAGCCAATGAGAAAGCCTTCGGCGCCTCTACGGTAGGAGCCAGTGGGCTGACACATGACCGCGTATCTATATTTAAACACACGGTGCAGATCGGTGGACGTGGAAGTTGCATCATCAATCACTTCACCCCGAATCAAGTCTTAACGAGGAGATTAGCTTCAAACTAAACCGGCCTGAATTGGGAAATCCAACAGCTTTTTTTTTTTCTGCAGACAGATTCAATTTTGCAGGGAAAACATCATCAACCTACTTAATTCAGTCCATGATTCAACGCGCAGCTACTGACAGATAGAACCTCATTTGCTGTATTGTTTGTGTGTTTTCAGGTTAAAGTGATGCAACCTGTGGTGACCTTGTAATCATCAGGTCATGGCCTAGAATAATACACCGGTTTGTAAGTCAGACACAGCTGCAGGATCAGCGTGAGAACCACCACGTGCTCCTTTGGACCGCGTACAGGACAAATACAGTAAAACTGTCTCTCGCTGGAGCCCAAGTAAATTAACGAGCCGTAGAACATTTTTAGAACGTAGATTTTCTGATTCCCGCTGACGCAGACGTCCCCACGCCTCGGACGAGCTTCCCTTTCTTCTCCGAAGAGTGGAGTTAAGATTCATAGCAGGCTGGTTGGAAGGGAGCATCGACAGCCCCTCGCCACAAAGTCACTCCCAAGGTTACGCTTTCCCCAACGGAGGCTGATCTTACCGAGGATATAATGCCTACTGATGTATTACCAGCAAACATGTTCCATGCTGCAGGCTAAAAATGGATCTGGGGCTCGGGCGATGGATGGGGGAGGGGGTGGGGGCGACCAGGTGGTAATATGGTCTGAGGTTGGGCTTGGCTGCAGCCAAAATTGCCATAAGCCTTAGGCAACGCCGGGAGCCACTGGATTATGGAAACACCCTGGGGAGGATAGCAACTAAAACCTCCACCAAACTTGTTAATACCACTGAAACCTAAAGAAAATGTTGGGTTATTCTGGCTGGAAAGGTCACCGTGGCGTTCTGTCCGAATCCAAACTGACCCCAAATCAGATTCAATTTTAAGAAAGTCTTAACATTGAAAGTCTGCGGGAGTGCACGCCGGGCGCTCTCGACTGGAACATGTTCAATAATACGGCTCAATTATTTCTCTTTTGCTCGCAGCTTTAAATGATGACTGTGAAAAAAAAAACACATTTTTATGCATCCCCCCCACTCCATAACCAAAGACATTAAAAGCATGGCAATATGTTGTCACTTTTCATGACACAGCTGGCGGTATGGAGAAGGGGAAACGCGGCGGCGGCGATGACTTTGAGGGATGGCGTCTTGTTCTGAGTAAATCACTGTCGCTGCTGCAAGTCTGCTAAGAGGATTCTGACCCACAACGATGCTGCTGCTAGTAGAGATGACCAGCCTGAGCCCTAAAACAGTAACCTGGGTGTAACCTCCTTTTATAATGTGCAAGTCATGTTTGAGAAGTGAAAAATAAAGAAAAAGATGCTGGAAATGTGGGAATGTTGATGCCTAATTCAGGTCTTGAGCCGCCTGCACCAACGTGTTGTTGGCACTAATGGAGGCGGGGTCACTGACGAGTCAAGGCTGCATCGTGCTTCATTATGTTTTACAGTTTTACACCAATGGTGAGAAAATGAAGAGACACACTGAAGAAGGTGAAACACATTTCACAACCTTTTTTTTTGTTCTGTTGAGAAGATCCACTGGGTTTGATTTGTTTTGTATCACCGTCTCTATGAATGAATATATTACAATATGTTGGACTACTTTCTTCCAGTTCAATCTACGACAACGACTGAAGATGAGTTTATATACGATAGTGCGTATAGTGCGTGTTCTGATCTGTGCGTGTTCTGATCTGTGGGGGGAGGAGCAGCGAGCCGAGGCAGAGTCTGGATCCTCCTGGGGGGGTCTGCAGGAGCGGGCTTAAGGTAGCAAATCCTCGCAGACGCAGACGTCTCCTACAGTCTGACTGGGAGATGAAAACAGATCGGGGGGGTTCGGATGCGAGCCGTGTGGGTGGTCAACGGAAACCTGCAGAGGTCTGCACGCGGTCCTCTTTGCAGCCTCGGATCTGATCCTCATCACCGCACCGTCCACACACGTCATCCAACCGCGTCTTTAAAATGTATTTTTGTGCACTGCCTCACAATCGCCTCTCTGTTTAGGAACGGCTCACATTTCATGCTGAGTCTGCAGATGTGCTCGACGCCGGGGCCACGGTTGCTTAATGCAGAAGAAGGCTACGGCTCTTTTGTTTCACTTAATGGCTCCGCAGTGAGTCGAATTAGTCCGCAGACCAGCCAAGCACAAGGACTGGGAGACGGTGTGCCTCTAGTCCACTTTCTGGCAGGGTCCGCCGTCGTGAGATTGAAGGAGGCCATGTAAGGGGGAGTCTGCTGGTTTTCCTAACAGACAGACATTCAGGGGCCCGAATCAGCTGGCTAAAGACAGGAACACATCATAACAACGGCATCCCATCATCCCTCTCTGCCTTTGCAGGCCTTCTAATATTTACTTTAAAGTGTTTACGTCATTAAAAGAGAGCTGAAGATGTCACCGATCTCGTACAAGCTCCTTTTTTCCCCCTGTCGTCATCCGAGGCCCCGGCCATTAGCCTCGCCAAATTCCCCTCGCTGTTCCCCGGCCAGACTAATAAAACATCTACAATCAGTGCTGTTTCCAAAAGGCTTAGGTACAAAACGGGAATAATCTCTCTCTGCCTCGGTGCCCCCAGGCAAAGTCTGGTCCCTGTCTGCGGCTCGCCTCTCTGCTGTGGGCAGTCGGAAATGAGTTCGGAGACGATACCATCATCCCGCCACACTGTTGTTGCAGTAAAGATGATACTACAGATGATCGTCATGAGACAGGATGTATATCTCACTGAGTGATTTCATGATTCAGCCCATTTAAATCCCATTCACTTACACAGGGTTTGGTGTTACTATATTTAAACTGCAGACAAACAGCATTAAAAATGCTAAACATGTTGATTCTACCGGTGTGACATCGTTACGAAAACCCTCGTAATCAGATGAAGCACATTTGCAGAACTGATTTTCTGGAATGTACATTCCTCCGCTCGATTCTCACACGACCCTTAAAGTAAGTGGAAAAAGCTGTAAATGTGGAAGGCGTTCCGAATTTAAAAAAAGAAGAAGAAGTCTGAAACTAATTAAGGTCAGAAGTGAGTTTTTAGATCACTGATGAGATTTGAACACATTGTCTGATGCTGTGAACTCTCCTTCCTGTTGTTTTCCTCCTTTATGTTGCTTTTGTTTTTTTGTGAGTGTCAGCAGAAAGCCCCCCCCCCGGGGACGCTGGATAAAAGGAAAGGAGGAGGGGGCGGGGCTTCATATGGAGCGTTACCTCCAGCCCCTTCTCGCTGATGGGAGTCGACACTTTCAAGTGACTTCTTGGAGAACACGTGGTCGAAGCGAGGAGGCGTGAGAGAGAGAGAGAGAGAGAGAGAGAGAGAGGGCTAAAACAAAACAAAAAAAAAACCCCACTATCAAACCAACTTATTGAGAGTCTCTTTGAAGTGGAATACAAGGGGAAAGAATAGAATTGAGATTCTGTTTCATGAGCTTACATGGGAAGCCGGTTCCTCGCTCGGATATTAAATATTGCTGACTAGGGGGTAAGTTAGCCAATTAATGAATAATAAATGGGGCTGGAATGCAACATTTTCATATCCTTTATAGGTCAGAGTGTGCTGAGCCAGGGCCTGCTGGTACCGCTGGGCATCATGGGTAGATATTAAAGCGTGGCCATCTCTACCTCAGAGCCATGTCAGCCGCCGCCGCCGCTACGCTAACGACAAGCTGAGAGGGCATAATAAAAAGTTTGTTCTTTCTGCAACTTCTCCCTCACATCTCCCTCTATCTCGCTCTGCCGCTCGTTAATCTCCACTCCATCATTCCTCTCCCAGCGTGGAAGTCTGAACACAACATCCTGTTAGTTTAACGCCGTATCTCTTTGTGCGGAGCAGACTCGCGGGCGTTGATGACGGAGTAACAACGCTCCACTCCACTGCTGCAACCAAACAACGACAACAACAACAACAACAACAACAACATTGGGGGCAATTACAGACCGATACTTCACCACCTTCATTCTCTGTTATCTTCATTATTCAGCTCCTCTTGAATCAGCTATTAAAGGTAATTAAGCGATTCATCAAGTCAGTTTCAATTACGGGGAGCTTGACAGCTGCAGATTACAATCAGTGAGGGGTGAGGGGGGGAGAAAGTGGGAGAGAGGGAGGCTTCAAAAACTGCAAAAACGAAGGAAGAGGAGGGGAAAGAAAATAGACAAGAAGTAGCCACAGATCAGGAGGCGGCACTGAGATGGGCAGGAAGCTCGTTAGGGTCTGAAGAGGTACTTTATCCATGTGATGGTGAGTCGGGCAGATTACTCAAACGATCTTCAAGCATCAACATTTTCTCCTGGACCTACTTTTTCCAAAATACGACGGCGTATCAGGCCAGTGTAGGCACAAAAAAAAACTGAGCCGAAAGAGGGGGGCAATATTCTGAGAAAAAAAGTGGCAAATTTGTGCCAGTTTTTGTGCCACTAACACCTCACACCATCACACTTAACACAGGATGTTTGCCGTTGCTATGACAACAAGTGAAAACTACTGTTAGCATCTTAGCCCAAACCGCCACAGATCAATAAACACCCATAAGATGACAATTTGTCCTCATATAAATAAAACCCAACAATAACCATCAACAGCATCTTCACCCTAAGGACCTTAACGAGGCGTTGTCACACGTTGTGATGGATTAATTAGAAAAATAAATGCGTACACTCATGGGAAGTTAGCTAGCATAGATGCCGGTTGTTAACATCGTAGTAAAGTAGCACATTTTTGCCACTTTATAAACTATTATACTATAGCAAATTTGTTTTACCCACCTCTCACGACACGAAGCTTGGTAGCCATGAAAAAAAAAAATAATAATAAATACATAAAAGACATACATGTTGGTGTCTAGATCATTAAAATATGTCCAGACATTCAAGTTCTACACTGAAAAGAAACTTTTCTTCGGATTTTCAGGTGGCTACCGGGCGTTTTTCCTGTGCTTGTATCACAAAGTGAAACCTGCTTCTAAAATATTGACTTCTGCTAACCCTCGCTCAGCGTCTCCGTGGGCAACAGGCTTCACCGCCATCAGCTCCACCATCATCCCTCTGGAGCGGACTGGAAGAGCCGCCATGTTTCCACAAATACTAAATAAGACAATTCACACACACACACACACTCACTCGTAATAAAAGCTCACACGATCATAAAAACAAATTTATAACAACCAGCGATCACTCCCCATTTTTTTTTGGTGTCTTCCGGGACGTGTGACCATTATTCCGGTCAAAGGACGCTTTCAATTTATGTTTGGCTGATTAACCCCGGCTCTCCGCTCCGCACACTTTTACACGTTAGGTTAAAGAATAATTCATCTGCTCGGCACTATTAAGCCTCTTAGTTGTCCATTAGAGTGGTTTAATATCGTCTTGATGGCGATCGTAAGTCACCCGCCGTACGTCGTAACTGCCAGACTAAATACAGAAAAGAATCGTCCGTGCCATTTATCTTTTTTGAATATCAAAAAAAAGGGAGAAAAAACCGCTAGACGAGCTTTTATCACCAAGGTTCCCTTCATTATTCTACTGGCAGACTCACCAAGGTTACTGTGCTAATAATGCCATTCTAGCAGGACTCGGCTGGAACACATCGGATTGTAAGGGGACAATTATTACATTTCAACTTTCAATGAAAAGTATATATATTTAATTTCCCTCCCGCCTTGCCACCACTTTTCCAATTAAGACGTGAATAAATTCAACTCAGTGTGAAGGGCAGAGCAGCTAATATGAAGGATTGTGCATATTTATTATGGGGTTTATTACATGTTGTTATTATTATATTATCGAACATAGTTCACCCGTTGAATACGGTAATAAAACAACAACTTTACATGAAATAGTGATGATACTGTAACTGTCCACTGCCTAAAAAGTAACAAAAAACGCTTGTTGAAAGGAAGAGTGAGCAAACACTCAGAAGGAAGACAAACAGCAGCCAGCAGCTCAGTGAAAACACCAGCAGGAAATGGAAGCTTTCCTACTGTATCCTGGAAAACAATAACAACAACTCCTTTCTTTCCATCCCTCTCCTGAGTCGGGGTCAAACGTAGCGAAAATAACTTTATAGATCCCCATGACACATATCTTACTATCCAACTACCAGGTGCTTCCTTTTCTCTGAGGAAGAGCTATATAGATGTATCACGTGCTGCTGGATTCTTAATCTTCACCTCCAAAAGGGTCTCGGAGGACTCTAGAAGGACAACATAAAACCGGTACAGGAGCCGGATCAGAGTAGGGATGGGACTGCAGTATTTTTGGGGATCCCACTAATCAATTCTAAGGAGAAGTCTAACACCGGGAGAGTCACTCCGGTGATCAATACTACATTAGAATGGACAACTGTTGACGAAGGTGAACTATTGAACTGATGAGGTCGTGCTCGGAGCAACAATAGAAGGTTTCGGAGAAGAAAAAAAAGGCTGCAAAAACAAAAAAAAAAGTTGAACCCAAAGAGACCAGCAAGTTCTAGCAGCGGCCGATCAATGCTGCCGAGTACAAAGGCCTGGTAGATCAGTCTGTAGCACGGACATTGACATTCATTGTCACAAGAGGATAGAATTATTGTTGCTGTAATAAAGAAGTTGTAAAGTCCTATTATATAACATCGTAAATCCTCCTGGATGCATAACTCAAACTGGACTTCCTTGCACATCATTTGCAAACTCTGTTTTTTTGCACACGTACCCAGATTGGAGGAGGCCCTCCCCTCTGCGGCTCGGTCCTTCAGACCCTCGGCGATGGACAGCTGCTGTTCGTGGTACTGCTTGGCCCTCTCCAAGTCCTGCATGCAGCGGGCGGCGTGACCCAGCCCGGCGTAGGCCCTCATCTCGATGGACTTCTCCTCCAGCTCCTGGGCCAGCTCCAGCACGTGGGTGTGGTAGGACATGGCCTTGTCGAAGTTGCGGTGGTAGTGGTAGGCGCTGCCCAGGTTGCTGTACGCCCGGGCCTCCTCCCGCTTGTTCTCCAGCACCTTGGCGATGCCCAGGTGCTGCTCGTGGCACTGGACGGCGTTTTCGAAGTCCCCCATGGCGATGTAGACGGCGCCCATGTTGCCCAACTCGCGGGCCTCCGACAGCTGGTCCTTGGACTGCTTGGCCAGCAGGACGCACTGCTTGTGGCTGGCGAGGGCGTTGGGGTAGTCGCCGATGGCCGTGTAGACGTGACCCAGGCTGCTCAGCGCCATCGAAGCCGCCTGCGGAGAATAAAACAGAGAGAAAACAGCAATGTCATCAAGTGTAGGCCATTTAAAAAACAAAAACAGTCAAACAGGCCCATTAATTATACCCACATCCCATCAACCGTGAGACATTTTTTTATGCATCACAGTGAAACGTCCCTTCAGCCAGAAGAGCTGTACATCAAATGGAAAGAAAATCTAAATTCCCCAAATCTCACATGGGGGCTTTAGTGCTAAGAGACCAAAACAACAAGCAAAAAAAAAAAGGAGCTTGATTTGATTTGGTCTTGGGGGGGTAAAGTGGGATGCAGATCAGCACAGCGGCAGGCTTGTTTTAAAGCCGTCAGTTTGCCCGCTGCAATCACGCTTCACGGCGTGCCGCCGCCACCGGAACAAAGACCCCGCTAATCAGGAGGGAGAGGAGCGGAGGTTTTAGCTTCGCTGCAGAGCCGTGGGGGGGTCGACCCACCGACCCTCGGCCCACCGACCGGCTGGCTGACTGACTCCTGGCAAAGACCTCGCCGGCTAAAAACACAGAATAATATTCTGCAGATTCTCTTCTTCTGTTTCCACCTGTGGAAATGCAAGCAGCCACAACTCTAAAAGGGGAGTAAAGCGAGCGGTATCTCGTGACCCCTCCATGTGGCACATCCACCGCCGGCTTATTAACTGTTTATACAGAGGGTAAACAGCTGGGAATTGGGGTCAGCTGTCTTTGTGTGACCAGATGTTCAATTAATCATGCAGGGCCCAGCTAATAAAGCATCTCCTTCCTGAGGTCCCACTCTGCATCCTGCAGCCAAGGAGGGGGGGTTGGATGCAGGCCAGCGGAGAGAGGACGGACACCCTGACAGCGAAGGCCATGCCGATGCCCATCCTGGAGCCTCAGCAACAGAGGTGACCCGGGTCATCTTCAGGGGGCGTTTAGAGGCAGATAATTGGACAGTTTAAAGTCGACCACGTAGTTTCAGATACGAGATGTTTATAAAAGCAGGTTTTTATCGCCACGGGATGCAAAACTGGCCATAGATACTCCTATTGTGCTCTTTTGAGGAGGCGCAAAGTGTGAAATTTACATAGATATTGTCCCTCATGTATATCAAGATGTGATTTGAAGAAAATGTTTCTGCAGATATTTTCACTTTGCTCTTGCGCCATCATGAAACTATGAATAAATGAAAAGTAAAGGAAAAAAAAAACACAACAAAAAGCCTCCTAAAAGAGGATTTTCTTTGAATCATCGCACACACACACACACACACACACACACACCCCAACCTACCTATCTCTCCTTCATTGCACATAGCTGCCGATGCCTGGAACCAATTACCTGCTGACATAAGGACTTCCAGCAGTTTGCTCAAGTTTAAAGACTCGACAAAGCATTATACAGGCCCAGGGAGGCAATTACCCTCCGTCACAACTGTTGCTGTTTCATGTTCCCAGATAGCCTATCTAGGGCTGCTCAATTACATGTGCCTTTTGAAGCTTCGCTCCATCTCTCCGAGTCAAACTTCCACTTTTCTGAGCCTGAAAAACAGAGAGAGGATTCCTCATCTCTGTCTGTCTTCAACTGAGTGTAGTGGGAGGGGGGGAGAGAGAAGGGGGGAGGGGGGGAGAGGAGGGAAGGCAATCTTTCTCCAGTTGAGATGAGTTGCTCTTGTGATCAGTGTCCCTCTAAAGTGAGACTGCAATGCTGCATTTTCTCCTCAGATGGAAGGCGAGATAATGAGCAGCCAGCCTCGCCAGTCACAGAGGATGCACTGTGTTTGGCTCAGGGACAGAGAGACACTGGGACCCTCTCTCTCTCTCTCTCCATCCTGACTGCAGGCCTCTCCCACCACCGACTCATTCTGACTCCTCACCAGTATCGCAAAAAGAAGGAGAAAACTTTTGGTCTGGGAAAGAAATAATTGGCCGGAATACATAATTTCTGCAAAAATTACTCCATTCTCACCCCTCCTCTCTCTCTCTGTCTCTCTCTCTATCGGTCAGAGTGTCAGATCTGATTGTGTTTACAGAGTCCAGCCCTTCTCCGGATGTGATCTGATTTGATTAATCCCAGCGCCGTGCTTTATAAACTGTTGATAAACCGCTGGCTCTTATCAGCAAACACATTTGGCGCCAAGGGTCCCCTAATGAAAGGTAAACTAGGAAGCAGGAAGATGACATGTTAATCAGAAAGGCTCCGACGACATTACACCATTTCATTTCTCCCTCCCGACAAGGACGTTGGCGTACGAGTCCTTGCCGCTGCTCCTCCACTAAGTATGTTTATACTCGGCAGCACGTTAGAGGAATGGCTGCTTTCATAGCACATGCTAGAGGTAATGTATTGTACTTAGCATAATTAGCCCCTTATGTCATGCGGCCTGCTCTTGATGGCTGGGCTCTGGTGCAAGATCTGTTACTCCCGAAAGCCCCTGGTGTGTTTTATATGCCGTGCTCTGGATCAGCAGAAAAAACGCCTTTTTGAAAATCCATCCCCCCGTTTTTTTTTTTTTTTTTTACTTTTGGACCTCTGAGCTGTACTCCAAACACACCGAGGCTGTCATCGTCAGAGACCACCGGAGCTCCCGGGACCGGCGGGGTTGTCATGGAGATGTAAATAGTTGGATGGGAGCCTAGCGGGCCTCCGAGGAGCTCATAAACGTGTTTGTGGAATCTCCGTGTGAGCGGACCGAAATAGGCGAACAAAGCCAGCGTCCGCCGCTCTGACGTCAAACGCTTTCACGAAGAAAGGCTCGCCTGTTGCTGTTAGATTTCATTACAGGCACATTTTTCCCCCACTTACGTGGTTTTCTCTACCTGAACAGACATCACGATGATGCAACTTTGTGAAATGCAAGTTGATTAAAGACTTGTTAGTATACAAATGAAGCTCAAAATACCTCTTTATATCTGATATGACTAATTAAGGGTGAGAAGGGAAGAAACAGCGGTGCCTTCTTCCTTCTGTCTCATGCTCATCCCTTCAGGTGGGGGCTGGGAGGTGTTTAAGAGTTTGCCCCCCCGGTCCAAACAGCGTGTCCTGCAGGAGGCCGAGGCCGCCGCTACTACAGGAAAGTGCTGCTAATGGGATTATACACGGGAGAGGAGTGGCTCCCTCTGTAGACCAGAGGTTTGATTCCATTACAGCAGAGGTGGCAACAAGCCCGTCTGTCAATTAGCCTCGAAAAACAAAAAACAAAACATGACATGCACCTGGGTTACCATGGTTACACAAACACACATGCATTCACGTTAAAATGATCAATTAATCGTCAATAATAGGTCAGAGCACGTCTTCCTTATTGAGAAGCTGGAACCATCAAACGTTCCTCGAAGTTTGCTTGATAATTGACCCAAAAACGATCAATCAATTAGGCGATCAGCTGTGCAAATTAAGTATTCATGTGACCAAAATCTACATGCAAGCTTATAAACAAGCAAGCTGCTGTGACAACAATCACTTGGGATGACTCGTGTGACTAAAAAACAGTCGAGCCCTACATAGAAACACCACACGCACACGCACACACACACACACACGCACGCACACACACACACACACACACACACACACACACACACACACACACACACACACACACACACACACACACATACAAACAGCTGTCTAATTAAAAGGCAGTGTGGAGGGAAGGTGAGGAGGACCATGCACCAGTGTTTCCCTTAACGAGCTGGGCTCAGGCTGCAACAGGAACTGGCTGCCAGGGAACAGAACCACATACTGGAGGGGGGGGAGTGGTGATAGTGGTGGTGGTGGAGGTGGGGGGGGAGTAGAGAGAGCACACTGGGAGGAGGGGGGGCAGATAAAAGGCTACGAGAGAGAGAGATGGTGTTTGAAGGATGAGAGAAGAGAATGCTGGAAACATCCCCAGGGCGAGGATGTCTTTAGATCTGAATTCACCTGCAGAGACGCGTTTTGACAAAAAAGGAAACATCTCAACTGTAATAAAGTCAGAGAGGGAACAGACCAGTCGGAGAGGAAGCTCAAAGAGGCTTGAAAGGTGCTTTACTAGAGAGGCAAAGGAACATGTATGTGCATGAGTGCCTACATGAGACATGCCTGTGATGTAGCAGGCGGCGGGGGGAGGGGGGAGGGATGTGATCAAATATTCAGCTGTATACTCAACTCTTTATACCGCCCCCCACCCCCCCCCCCCTCCCTGCTCGGTGTTTGCACACAGATATATAGACGTGGATCCTATGGGAGCCTCCATTAGATCAGCCAAACGACTGCCTCTCTGCCATATCAAAACCTTCTGCTTTTTAACTCGACAAACGCTGCAGTCTGCCAAGTGTGGGCAGGTACAGCTGTGCCTGATTGCTCTGTTACACACACACACACACACACACACACACACACACACAAAGGACTCAGCGACCCACTGTGGCGGATAAGCCGACCTAAGTTGAATTCAACTCCCCCCACCGGAGCCAAATAGAGCGGTTTCTCTCTAGGTTTTCATATGATATTCATCAAAATCATTGCAAACAAGTCCAAAAAGGAGAGATATTATAAGTTACCCGCCTGTTAGCCGATTTCTCTAATCAATGACGGGAGCTAATCAGATCTATTAACAGCGGGCCAACTTGTTTTCGCCGTGACCCGTGTGACATGCAGGCTGCAGATAAACGACGCCAGAGAGCCCGAAGCCGGATAATTCCTTTAGCCTTCAACACGACATGTTCACAAAGAATTGATTGTCACTAAAAAGGTCAAACGGCGGGTAAAGGCGGGTACTCGTGACGCTGTCTGTCTGTCAGCCTGTCTGCTGCTCCGACGGTCACACACACACACATTCACACGTCCGCACATGCCGGACCGTCGAGAACGCAAACACATAAACACGCTGACACCCGGACAGCGTTTCATGAAGTGAGCTGAAGATGCAGACAAGATGCAGGGCAGGCAAACGCTTATGCTAGTGAAAAAGCTGTGTGTGTGTGTGTGTGTGTGTGTGTGTGTGTGTGTGTGTGTGTGTGTGTGTGTGAGAGCTGTGGGTAGTCTGTGCAGTGGTGCCAGGCAAATGGTTGGATCATTTGTGGTCACTCCAGAGACCCAGTATACATTCTCTCACACATCCTTACACAGACACACAAAGTAATACACAAATATAGCAAATGTATCCCAGAGCTCTGTGGCTTCTGTGTGTGTGTGTGTGTGTGTGTGTGTGTGTGTGTGTGTGTGTGTGTGTGTGTAGTGCCTTTACACGAGGACATCTACGCATGTGTGTTTCAGTCTGAGGCCATATTGGTGGCAGCCAAGAGGAAGAAACACAAGAGAGGCACCGAGGAAAATTGGATCTGACAGCCTCCATTGGTGTTGGTGGAAAATTTGACTGTTCCCTTCAAGTGGTGTGGGGGTTTGATATTTCAAGCTCCCCTCGCTCCGACAATACGCTAGACAAAACAAGGTTTACAGAAATGACCAAATGTTAAGTGAGAAGAAGAGAGGGGAGGGGGGGAGGCTCCACCCCCCCCCCCCCCCTTGTGAGAGGATGTCAGCATTGTTCAAATGCACAAACAGCCCTCCTGCCTTCTCATACAAAGACACATGAATTTTAAAGTCTGGCTGAGGGAGGAAATTGAAGAGGTGGCACGCACACACACACACACACACACACACTCACTCACACACACACACACACACACACACACACACACACACACACACACACACACACACACTCACACACCGAGGGGGGAAAGCGGGGCGCTGTGAATGAATCTTAATGTACTCTAAATCAGAGCGGAGCCTTGAAGGGCTGCGCGGGGATGCTGTTTATTTCTGCAACGCCGAAGTCAAAACCTCCGCGGGCGAAGCCGTGTGATGCCTGCTGGCGCCGGGAATCAATTCTTTGGAGGGCCTTTTTGCGTTGGCGACAGAAAAGAAGGAGGAGGGGAGGGGGGGGAGAGAATCACAGTGGTGTTTGAAAGTCATTCCAGGAGGGAGTTGGAGGTAAACATCGAAGGTTTGCCGCTTCGAGAAGGCCTCGAGCGCCTTCTTTACACACTAACGAGCTTTAACGAGCCGTTACAGATCACAATGGACTGGATCTGAATCACGCCACCTGTTGGTCAGCAGAAATCTTTTGAGTCACAGCAAAAAAAAAAAAAAAATTATACAGGGTCGCACATAAAGTTGGAATAATTTGCAAATGTCTCGTCTTTTATAACGCCAAACGAATGTGATGCATGAATTCATTTTCACCTGGTTAATTGGGATCATTGCACCTGGTCCAACGTGAGTGTCTGAAAAACTAAATATTCCAACAGTGTGTATGTGTCGTCCGTCCGTTATGAGCTAATTAGCTGCTCTTATGGCTTCCTGCTCAGGTCTGAGAACACGCCGCCAAATATAGCATCGCTCGCAGGCCCCCGCTCGCATGTGAGAGCAGGAAGCCAGGCAGGCAACCCAAGGACGGGGGAATTCAAGGGCGTTTCAGAGAGGGCCCCGAGATGGGTGGCTGCCCCCCCTCCCCGTCTACTGCACAAATCAGACCTGACAAACAGGACTACACATAGTCCGATGCTTTTTTTTTTTTTGCAGCGATACACGAAAAAAAATCCCATTTCTTAAGTGGCGGAGGAGAAGCAGAGATAAGAGAACACAGGTTCAGGTCTGAGGCCTCCCGGATCAATACGAGCCGGCAGGAGCTGCAGCCTGCAGCCGGCTGACACAATGACAGAAATGAAGGGTGACAAGCCAGCGTCCAGACCCTCAGCAGCGCGAGGTGCTCTCCTCGAGGAAGGAGACGCTGTGCTGCTTGTTTTTAAGTCGGTTTTTCTTTTGTGACACGCGAATAAAAAAGTAGATCCACGTTGAAAGGAGAAAGAGTGTTGATTGGCCGAATCTTCTGTTATTTTGCCACCGAATCAGTTATTTTCTTCATGCAGGCAGCGTGTGTGTGTGTGTGTGTGTCAGTATTAAGTCGACGGCGGTGAAACGGAGGAAATGCTGCCTTCCTGGTTCCTGGTTAACATAATAAACCGGTTACTGCCACAAGCCAGACGGCTCAAATGTCTCTGTGGCTTCGCCTTTAATTACGTGTCGAGGAGCGCTCCTGAGAGTGAACCGGATAAATGAACAGTTTGACTGTTAAGAGACACCCGGAGTAGACCGCCTTGAGAGAGGAGAGGAGGCAAAGATCTGCAGCGGCACGGATACTTAAAGCTGCTCTGACCGATGGGTTTCATGTTCATCCAGCTCTGCAGCCTCACATATTTGTTTCTTGACCCACAAATTCTGGTCTCCTTGTGAGTCCAGCAGCAGGAAGATGTCCTAGATGAAAAAAGCTCAAATAAAGCTGCCGAGGACGAATAAAGACGGTGAAGAAACTGGAACTTCTAGCAGCTAAAGAGCCAAGAATTTCTCTCAGGAGTTGGTTAGGACCATGAGAGTGAATATTGGACTTGCATCTGTCTGGTAACAGGAAACCTTCGCTCTGTGTTAGTCAATCGGCATGTTGGCCAACACGATGCTGTATTGAGTGGCCAGACTTGTCTAGTCCACCATTATGTTCTGCATGCTGAATGAATCCAAAGAAGGCCATGTTGATGGATCAACATATACCAAATGTAATGTACAGCCCACATCAGCACCTACAAACACAGACAGTGTACTGACATGCAGCAGAGAGAGAGGACCTCGTTCTACCTCCAGACCGACACACACACCCTTTAAATCCCTCCCTCCCTCCGTGCTTTTATTCCCCAAATGTAATTAAAGCCCGGTGAGGCCGGGGAAGCCTGCAGAACTCAGCATCAGCACCGGCACTCGCCGGGATCAAAAGACAGGGGGCCGCCAGTCCTTTTGAAGCACCGCCGCACCTCACCGCTCCATAGACCCGGGACTCAGCCCAGCTGCACCAGACAACCACACACACACACACACACACACACACACACACACACACACACACACACACACACACACACACACACACGCTTTCAGCACCGCTGGGTTCTTTAGCCTAAACCCCGGGAAGACAGAACTGGTCCCACTGATAAAGACTAAAAAAAGAGGATCTCACCACTGGGCTGTATTATCACATCCATAAACACACATTATGCACATATGCACACACTAACACACACATGTGCACACACACACACACACACACACACACACACACTCACACACACACACACACACACACTACCTCCCACTGAGACAGAGATTTAGGACCATGAGGATGGTAAGCTCCCTTAGTGCAGCATGATGGAAACCAAATCCCTGCAACATTCCTTTCCATGTCCCATGTAAGACACATCTGCCTCCTGGGGGGACTGTGTCCCTTATGTGTGTGTGTGTGTGTGTGTGTGTGTGTGTGTGTGTGTGTGTGTAAAGCAAGGGGATCTAAACCAGAATCACCTAATTAGTTTTCTTAAGTCAAAAAATGTCCCAGGACGATGCAGCAGATCTCCGCCGATAACATGCATTTATAATATAATTCTATATGTATTATGGAGACGGAGAAGATGGAGATGGAGACGATGGTGGATGAGGGATGGAGGGCGTTGCCAGGTTCGGCGTGTGGATGAGACAGGAAGGAAATCAGGGAAATAATCGTGGCTTTTAAGGCATGTTTTCCGGGAGATGTTGCCGAGCCACCTGCCAGCGGCGGCCTCCAGCTGGGAGAGCACGCCACACGCCTCTGATTGACAGGGAGGGTAAATAGTTGCTAGCGGGGGCCCCCCTGATTGTATCTCTCCCCCTCTGGCAGCGTTGGAAAAGCAAGAGTGGAAGGGTGATTGGCTTTTGTTTCAGCCCTTCAGCCACAAATTAAGTTGGCATCCCGAGCCGAGGCCACCCGAGATCCACGCTGCCGCCAGCACTCCAGCTTTCTGCCCTCCGTGCCCCGCAAAAAAAAACAAAAAACAGCTGCTACTTTAACAAAAGCTTTCTGAGGAACACATCCTAATGGATAATGATGCGTGGGGGAGGAGGGAGGGGGGGTTTCAGGAGGAAGAGCCGGGAATATGTTTACCAAACGCTCTGCAGGGACTGTTTAGGAATTTGAGGACCTGATTTTTGTGGAATGCATGTTGTGTTCAGGTCACGCAATGTAACAAGGAAGGGGGGGGGGGGGGGGTAGTTGGCTTAACTCTCCCCTCAAGCTGGAGCTATAAGAGGGTGCTCCTGGTGGGGGGGGTGGAGAGTGTCAGCTGACTCTGAGCAGACACCGATAGGAAAAACACCAGCGTGGCTTCGCTGCAAAGTGGATTCCTGTCTGCGTCGGCCTCTCCACTCTGACTGACCAATCACGCCATCCGCTCTTTTGGCACCGGCCGCTAAGTGAGAGGTTTTTACAGCCATAACACACGGCACATGCTAACTGCAGCTCGACAAAAAGGAGAGCGGCCTAGTTCAGTTTACAGGACCTAAGGAAGAAAGAAAAAAGGGAGCAAAGAAAAGGGGGCGGAAATGAGAAAGGAAGGGTGGGAAGGAGGAGAAGGGGGGAGGATGCACAGCTGAGCCAACACCAACAACTATTACATGACTCATCCCACATCTGCAGCCACGAACGGCTCGGGCCTCGACTAAAGGTGGACTTGTAACCGGAGCCCGGCGCAGCGGCCAATGGGAAGTACACTAAATAAGACATTTACATAACGCTTCCTGCAAAAATATGCATTGCTCTCATACAATAAGTAAAGCTGGGTACTCCTCGTTTCATGACAGTGACGTCATCCTGATTGTCTCAGCGTCGGCATCCACATACCTGAGTGTGTACCGTATACGTAGTGTGTGCAATAAACAAGGCGGAGTACACGCCGGAGACAAGCCCATATAAAAACTCATCATCTCCAGGAGCGGGAGACGTTTTTTTTCTTCTTTCTTTTGTGCATCCTCTACCCAGAACCGCGGGCGTACATGTGTGAACGCACAACACACGAGAAAAAGCTCCCTTCTGTCTGCTCAACACTGATGAAAAGCTACCCACGGCGAACTTCAATCACATCGGGGGAAAATGAGTCGGAGACGTGCCGTAGACCCCGACAGTGTCATTAAGCCTGTCAGTCAGGAGGGGGGGGGGGGGGGGGGACCATCGGCCTTCCTCTGTGTGCAGCTCTGAACTAGACCCAGAGGATACCCAGACCCCCACCCTCCTCTGGAGCTGGATCCATGTCTGACACCAGCATTAATGAAGCTGTATGATTAGAAAGGCTGCTCTGTATGTCCATAAACCCCCGAATGTCAAACATGCAGACAAAAGGAATCATGCATATTCTAACGGCGATAACAAACACTCTCATGCACGAAATGATAGCTGGAATCCCATCATGTATATATATATATATATATATATATATGTTCACACGCATGCAAAGCCACACACACACACACTCTCTCACGGACACGGACGCCAACAATACGTAGAGCGAGATAAGCCTCGGCGTGCTGCCGTGTGATTGGCCTCTGTGGAGCGACTGCTTCTCTCATCATTAACTCTTCAGAGGATCACGCCGCTATAATCACGCTAAGCCGCCGAACGGCGATGAAGTCAAAGACGTGCCCGCGCACATATTCACACAGGATGCCCGACTCATTACACACACACACACACACACGCAGCCGTGTGGAGCTCCGTATAAAACGAACCCAAACGCCGTGTGAGCCAATTATCACCAGTTTGCAGGAAGATTATAAAAACTAAGAATCACCTCTAATATTCAGGAGCATCGTTTCCAAATGCACCTTCTCACTTTTTCAACTCCAAAAATCGATTAAAAAAAAAAAGATTCATGTTTAGACGCGTTGTGAATGCAGTACTTTATCCTTTTTCATTTTATTTCAATATTTATTCCAGTGAATTTCATGGGAATTAATAAAATGGAGAGGCTGTTTTGAATGAAATAGTTTTGACTCAATTTGTCCTCTGATCAATATCATCTGATGTACATATACAGGTACTTGTGTTTTTATCTTTATATCGCAATATCGTGATATTGTGATACATATCGTGACCAAAGTATCGTATCGTGAGGTTCTTGCCAATACTCACCCCGACTCTTCACGTTTATTACCAGCTACTCACAGCAATAAGCTTTGTAAGCAACATGGAGAATGTGACGTTTAAAAACCCTGGGTTATATCTTATGACTGAAACTTAATATTCTCCTTAAAAAGACACTCAAACTGAACATCAATACAGTAAGTTGTAGCAGTATTTCAAGTGTTAAGTATTCGTAAACATAATTTTTAGTCGGGTAAGCATTAATATTGCAGTAATTTACACAGCAATACTATTTTTAATGACACGTAATCCAATGTGTGTGTGTGTGTGTGTGTGTGTGTGAGATGACCACACCGCTCTCCATGACTGAAAGCCAATGACTGCAATTAAATTAGCCGACAGCGATAGCTACTAACTTTTCAAATTGAGTCTGGCTCCATAAAGAAGCCGAGATACCTCAGGGTCCTCTCGTGAATACTTTACAGCCTCGATACCGCTCCGTTCCTTCTCTCTATTTAACACCAAACTATGTCAAGAGCCTTTTTTTTCTTCTTCTTCAGAGTCTGACTTGTAGCCAGTTACGGTCCGCCTCCACCTCCACCGTTATTTAGAGGCCGCGCTGCCGCGGAGGTCAAGTACAAGCAGAACCCCGTAGGCCTCCGTCCGCTCCTAAGATGGAGCACTTTCATTTCACTCACTTGGGGCCTCGTATTTTCTCTCTCTCTGTCTCTCTCTCTCCATTTTTATTGCTTTTCTCTACTGAAGCGCTTTCCACAAAGACACATTCCACCTCCTTCGCACACACAGACAGGAGGGCCGCCGTCCAAGACAGAGAGGGAGCGAGGGGAAGGTTCTGAGCCACAGGGACGAGAACGCTGACACCGCCGTAAAAAGAAGCGAAAGATGAGAGACTCGGTGTACAGCAGAGTTGTGAGGAGACTTCGGAGCCGTGTGTCTTTGTGGAGTCCTGCACAAAAACGTTTCCTCACGCCGCAAAAATGCCGTCTCCTACGTCCCGGCGAGCGCCGCAGCTATATATAATGCAAACATCAAACGCTTGTAACGCCGCTGACCTCTGTCTCCCCGGGAGACCCCCTTCTACCCTCGTAATCCACAAACCATCCCCAAAACACACACACACACACACATACACAGGGGTTTAAAAACCATCTGAATTTCACCTTATCTCTAAGGACAAGCTCATCTCTATTTTACAGATGGGCCAGCAGTGAGGGCTAATCTGGTTCCTAGCTTTGATTTCACTCTTTAAAAAGATCTGAGGGAGGAGAAGAAGGGAGGAGGGAGAACAAGATCAGAATATACAGCAGCATGATAGTGAACATACAGTAGTTTCTTCCTTTTCATGCAAACATGTATCCATAACAGGAAGCAGGACTAATTCTTTACATTCTAAGGAACATCTCTGGACTGCTGTTTGCTTTATTTAGTGCCACTGAAAGGAAATCCATATGTTACTTAAAGGTATATTTAAGGTTAAACAACACAGGATGCTCGTTACATGCAGTCCCTTCAAAATAAAATCCCATCATAGGTTTACTGATGCAACTAACACATTTGTTGTACATATTAGGCTTAAATGGAGCTGCGCAATCATGGCCAAAATGATCATTTAAATAAACAGAGCGCTGCTTGCTCTTCCACGTAATGTACGACTCCAAGAAGCAAAAATAAAATTGCACCCAAACGTCTATTTTCTCTTAATTAAATCAACCCCCGCTGTCTGTTGAAATGAGGAATATTACTCTTCTCCGCTGGACTACAGCTGCAAACGTCCAGGGAACTTCCTGCCACAGCTGGACGTGCACAGCAGCTCCCTCCTAAAAACGTCTTGATCATCGCCCCCTGGTGGCCGGATGTTCGTTACACGGCTCATTTAAAGACGTCAACATCTCAGGCGGTCGTGTTCGTTTAATTGCGGGAAGCCTCATGTTGTGATCGGGGTCGATATTTGATTAATTATAAGGCTTGGGGAGAGATCGTGGTTAGGGTTTCAATTAGCATGTTTATTACGTTTAAATATAACACACAAGACGCTTGGTACAAAACTACGGTAAACTAAGGTAACACTGACTTAAAACGGGACACGAACAGTGGTTTCCTGTGTGAAAGTCCTGTGTTCTCCCCTCCCAACCAGACTTTCATACAACTCTGCCCAACTAATAATGAGTTAAGGGTCAAGTGAAGGCCCAGTGTGTCCCATACGGAGGCTGAAGGGTGGGTCAGTCATTTGGCGAGTTGGGAGTGAGACCTGGTTGCGGGTACCTTAGTACCACCACAACTTCCTCTTTAAAACAGAAGAACGAGGTAGAAAGAAAGCAGTTAAGAGGCCCTTCCAAGTGGACACTCATCTGTATTCTGGTTTAGTTCAGGACGAGTCGGGTCTTTGATCCGTTTGGACGGTTTCATCGGGGCTCTGATCACTCCTGACTCGTAGAGGTCCGGGCTGACTAAGAGGAGGTATTCGGCCCATATGCATAAATCGACAACCATTCCCACAGTCGCTCCGTGACTAATCAGGGCCAGTAATTGCTCCAATGAGTGAAAAACAGGGGTTGGGCCGAGCCAAATCGCCCAGAGGAGATTGTTTCTCGACGGCAAACCGACCCACTCCTGACCTCTAACCTCAGCTCCTAATCACCAATTAGCATGCAGCCCCGTTTTTTTTCCCCTGCATATCGATGTGAGGATAAAAATAAAAGGGTATCGGCTCCCGGATAGCTGGAAACAAACACAACTCCAACACAGACAGAATCCTGAGTTTTCTGCCTCTAAATGCAAATATACACAAATCTTGTGATGCGTGGCGGCGAGGCGGCGTGAGGGCAGTTGTGGAGGGAGCTGCCTCGGATTTGTAGCTTCTCTCCCTTGTCACAACAATATCGTTGTTTTTTTTTTACACCACAGAGCTGCTGCTGACATGATTCATGAGCCAGAGCATTGATGTGGTGGTTTTGGTGTGCAGGCCGATGAAATCCCCCCTCAGTCCACTAATATAGGTTTCTGTGTTGGGCTGTGCTTTACAAGCTGCTGGAGCTAAGGAGCCATTTCACACTGCTGAGGCTAGAAATAGGTCTTACTGTAGCTAAATCACCCCCAGTCCTCCCCCCCTCCCTCGTCACTGAAGACACACAGTACACAATCCTACATGCACGTTCAATAAACACATGCACACTCCTTTTTTCCTCCTCTCTCTCCCTTTTCCTTCCCTTCATAACTGCCTCCAGTCCCCCCCCCCCTCGCTCCTTCTCCTTCATTAAAATGGACTTCCTAAAGCCTCCATTCGTCTTGCTGACAGCTCCACTATCGATCGGGTGAGAGAAAGGGATGCTGTTCCAGAGCTTTAAATGGCTCTCTGGCCAGCCTGGATGAGTGCTGGGCTGGACTGAGGCCGAAGGGGGAAGGAGGAGGAGGAGGAGGAAGGAGGAGGAGGGAGTGCCAGGTTGAGCCGTGGAGGTCTGCCTCTGATGCGTTCACGGTCACCTGTGAATAACAGCTACGATTGCAAACGATGGCAAGGATCAGAATTTCCCATAAAGATGGCTGGGCCCGGCTCGGCGGCGAGGATTACACTGATGAGATGGAATAATGACTTAATCACGCGGGTTGAAAGCCAACACATTAGCCAGCCAGCCTCCTCTTCGGGGGCTACTCGCAGAGGCTCTCCTGGAAAAAGCGAGAACTATTAAGGGACTACTCGGGGAAGAAAAGGCCTGGGAAAGTGGAGGTGGGTGTGTTTCAGTTGGCTACGCCCGACGACGCCATTCATTTCAATTTAAAACCCGTGTGAACTAACGTTCCCGCCGGCCGGCGCCTTTAATCGGGCCCCGTCCTTTATCGTCGGGGGGAAGATGAGTTGGCGCTTCCTCCGTTTTCGTGCCTCTCGCCAGAGCGACATCAAACCCCCTCTGCCAAGATTAATGATGGGATTTTTGATTTTCCTAATGATTAAAAATCTCTACGGCATACTCGGGCGTCCTGCGGTGCAGTACAAACCCCAAGGAGCCTGTTGGACCCCCCCCCCCCTCCTCTCTGATGAGCACCATCTATGTCATCTATAATCATATAGAGCGCGGCGGCGGCGTATCAGAGTCTCCTGTGACCGTGTCACTGTTTATTTGTCATGGAATCGGTTCCTCCGTATTGCCCTTGATTGGAGCGGCTCGGGAGACAAAGATGGACAAGGTGTAATATTCCAGACAAAACGCTCGACTTCCCGACTGTGAGCGGCTCCATCTGCAGCCTTCCCATTAAGGTCCTGTTCTAGCAGCTCGCGTATCGACGCTTTGATCAGTGAAATGTAGGAGTCCGGACGCCACTCTGCTTTGTGGAGGCAATTTAAAAAATAAAAGAAACCCGACTGGCAAAGAATCCTTGAACGGTGGATTGTGTCTGCTGTTGTTTCTAAAGGCCACTCTCCCAACACAATACAGCCACATCTAGAGAGAGGAGACGACAAATAACGAGAGGAGGGGGCAATTAGATGGGAGGGGGGGGGGGAAGAGAAGTAAAGAAAGGGAAGAGGAGGTATGTGTGGGAGGGAGAGAGAGAGGGAGGAGGTAAATGTGGGAGGGAGGGAGAGAGAGGGAAGAGGTAAATGTGGGAGGGGGGGAGGGAGGGAGGGAGGGAGGGAGGAAGTAAATGTGGGAGGGAGGGAGAGAGGGAGGAGGTAAATGTGGGAGGGGGGAGGGTGGGGGGGCACCGAGGCTGGAGAGAGAGAGAAAGAGGGAGAGAGAGATAGGGAGAGAGAAATGGAGGGATGATAGAGAAAGAGAGAAGGTGAGATAGGGAGAGAAAGATGGAGAGAACGAGAGTGAGAGGGGGAGGAGAGAGAGAAAGAGAGAGAGAGGGGGAGAGAGGGAGAGGGTGAGATAGGGAGAGATTGAAATAGAGAGAGAGAGAGCTAGAGGGAGAGAGTGAGATAGAAGGAGAGAGAGGGAGGGAGGGTGAGATAGGGAGAGAAAGATGGGGAGAACGAGAGTGAGAGGAGAGAGAGAGAAAGAGAGAGAGGGGGGGAGAGAGGGAGAGATAGGGAGAGAGAGAGAGCTAGAGGGAGAGAGAGAGCTAGAGGGAGAGAGAAGGAGAGAGAGGGAGGAGGTAGCAGAGAGGCAGGAAGCAGTAGTCGATGTAACGGCAGTCATTCATCTCTCTGACAGCCTTCCAAACGCTCCACTGGGGGGAACGCTAAGCTGCGTCACCTCCAATGCAGCAATGCACACACACACACACACACACACACACACACACACACACACACACACACAAACCTCCATTTTTTTTGTTGCTGCTGTGCTTCGTGTTCTGGGTCACCGGTACGTCGTGGGACGTTGGCGAGTCAGTGCATACGCCATTACACCGCAACCCGTACGAGCACAAATCACCGCCGCGGCGCCAGTTAGACGTGCACACTCACGTGCACACGTATAAAGTGCACGTCTGTGGATGTTTTATAAAGCCGACGCACATCTGGGCGGGTCACTACAACCAATCTCACATTTTTTTTTTTACTCCATTCGACACCGACGGCACATTTACATGACACTGGGACTACGGGAACACACGTGTGTGCTGCTATTAACACACACACACACACACACACACACACACACACACACACACACACACATCCTGGTCACGGCCCATTGGCTGATGCCTGCCGTCCATCCCTCCATGATTCATGGTTAAGCGAGCCGCTGTAGAGCAGTTCTAGACCAATGGGCCGAGGCGAGCCCGGGTGTCATTAAGGCACAGCGGGTTGGAGCCACTGTGCTCCAACACACCGGGAGGCAGGAGGAGAAGGAGGAGGAGAAGCAGGAGGAGAAGCAGGAGGAAAAGCAGGAGGAGAAGCAGGAGGAGAAGGAGGAGGAGGAGGTCTGCCAGGAAGTAACATCAACAGCCGAGTGCACTCGTAAGACAAGAGAAGTGTTGCCTTTTATTCAGCCGGACACCTCCTGCTCTCCACCCGGCCGTTTCGGCTAAATTAGCCCCCTCTACTCTAATCATCCCCCCAAAATCCTCCCTCTTAATCAGCAAAGCAGCGGAGGCTAAAGAAGGGAGACAAGGGTGCCAAGTTTCCTCTGCCATCCTCTATTAGCGTGGGCTCTCCAGAGGAACGGCACACGTCCATACCCCTAATGACTCCTTAATGATCCCCTCCTCCGCTAGAGTGCTGACAAACACTGACGAACCCCGACCCTGACAAGAGGAACACCCACTCCCCGGCCCCGCCCCCTTTTATTTAGAGGCTCATCTCTCAGCCGTCCGCCTCGTTATACCACAGCTAGGGCCAAACCCCCCCCCCCGGGATGAAATAGTCCGTGTCACTTTCAGAGTGAAATTCCTTTCGACAGATGGAGCGAGAGAGAGGGATAAACAAAGCTGGAGTTTAAAAAGAGGATGACGCCAGGAGGAGAGTAGAACTGTGGAGCCTTATGGAAAAAAAAACACACATAGCATGCATCCCCCCTCCTTCCTCCTCCTCCTCCTCCTCCTCCGATCGTGATTTCCATTTCAACTTTGGGGTTGGGGGGAGTCGGCGAGCCTCTTTTTTAAACATCACACGAGACGTAATTACAGAGTACGCCGCTGCCAGCCCGCCTCAGTTTCTCCTAAATACTCACACCCCAAATTAGGGGTTACCTCCTTCTAGTTAAACCTACTATTTAGGATGAGAACGTCACACAGACAAAACAGAGGGGGGGGGGAGGAAAGAAAGGGAGTTTGGAGACCTAGTTACAGGGGCTTTGTTTCACGATGACAGAAGGCCTTTGTTAAAGTTGAAGTCGGTTACTGGCACGACGCGGATGAAGCCAGGTGTGGAAACTGGGACGAAAACATAAAGTTGGAAAAGACACACGGCTTACTAACAAAAAAAAACAAAAAAAAAGAGGAGGGAGTGTGCGTTCATGTTGTATCGGCACGACGTCTGACAGCTGAAAATCTGCTCAGGATATTTCCAAAAGGCAGCGAGCTGAAGAAAAACACCAACTCCACGCTAGCCGATGACCTCACAGGTTTGGACCGCAGCTTCCAGTCGGGGGTGACAGAGCGCTCACTCTTTGAGCTTTTCCCCCTCAGCTTTCTCTGTGTTGTTGTTTTTTTTCAGCTCTCCGTCTTTACAGATGATGATTCAGGATGTATTAGTGTCAGTCTGCTGGTCAGCAACACTATTTTATTTATTTATTTTGCTGTGTGATTTAAAGACGGAGGTTTTTCTTTCCTTGTTTGTAAGAAGAAGAAGAGGAGATCCCATGCAGGACTCCCTTTACTGGTTTAACAGGACCCAGGTAGTGTACTGGCTCTTGATTTATAGAGGACACTCATCTGATCTGGAGTCTGTTTTGTGTCTCCGGCGGCTCCTTCATCTCACACACAGGCCACCGTTCAGCCTGTAGTCCAGACCAGTAGCTGAGGTTTGGTGAAACCGGAGCTTTGAGATACACTACTGCCTAGTATTGGTGCTCGGATCAGTACGAGCAGATATACACAATATATATCTAATGTAGAGTGACAAAGAGTATATAATCTGCCACCTTTAATTGATCCCTGCCCCCGAAGTCTACAACTTCAACAGTTTTAATGAGAAACAAATATTTTTATTGGGTAAGACATCTTTTTTTTCAATCATAAATCATAAATAAAGGATATATAAACTGATACACAGCTGTTTCAAGTCACTCGGGACGATATTTACGAATATCCCGATTATTGAAATTCACCACGATCAACTTACTTGAGTGTTTATATCGCGATCCACAATAAACTGTATGTATTCCCATCCCTACATGTACCATATGTGTGTATGTGGAGGTCGCCAAGACTAGAAAAGAGCTTTACAACAGCCGTCCACTTAGGATTTATGACAGTTTTTGGCCGTATAATTAACATTACACACATGCCACTGTAATGGCTGATATCTGGGGAGATGGTGAAGGCTGTAAAACTATCAGACTGGTTGTAAACAAGCCAACTTTCTCTTCCAGTGAAATCCACATGAGTTCAATGTCGTTCTCTTTAACTGCTGACGGCCAAAACATGACAAACAAAGTGTTGCAATTTTCCTTTAGAAAGTGGGAAATCAATCAGCGGCTACAAACTAGAGCTGACTGGGGATGGTTACACACACACACACACACACACACACACACACACACACACACACACACACACAGTTCATAGAGTTCATTTAAATGTGTCTGTTATCATCTTCCAAGTTTCTCTTTTACCCCCACAATGAAAAAACCCCCACATCATATCAAAGCCACATGGTCCAGCGGCTCCTTTGATCACATCAAACATTTCATTAAAGTCTCCAGGAAATACTCATTAAACAACCTGTTACAATTCACACGCGTTCCTTCATCGCTTGGACTCGATGCCACTCCGTCAGTCTCTCTCACTCCTCTCCAGGTCTGTAGGCCGCACACTGGAAATCCAGTCAGGATCAACATCCTGTCCCCGGTCTCGAGGAAGTGACCTCAGCCTCAGAAAAAAAAAAAGGGCCAGATAAAACGTCCACATCAGAAAGGAAAACATCAGGCCCGGGGCCGTAATGAGCTATCCGCCAGGCTCCAGTGTGTTCTGAGGGAGACCAGGTGGTGTGACACCACATATGAGTCTGATTAGGGGGCCTTCAGAAGAACAAGAGGGGGGGAGGTTGGGGGGCAGAGCAGGGGCCAATCAGGACGTTTTCTCCAGTATATGATGAAACTGTTAAAGGTGTTCTATGACCTCCGTCGGGGCTCGTGAGTGGTCCATTTGCTGTTAGTGTGGAAGCATGTGTGCAGGGGGGGGTTTGGGGGGTATTGTTTTCCTCTCAGAAGCAGCCTGAGAGCCTGATCCACTACGGATTACAGCGGCGTGATCCTGTCACACTGATACCAGACCGCCGGGTCTTTAAACCCCGCTAGGAGCTAGTCTCTACATTAGACATGGTGGCAGGGACACGTACGCACGTGAAAGTCAGACATGTGGCCAGACGGTTGCTGCCGCATGCATCCTCTATGTCTCTCTCTCTCTCTCTCTCTAACCTCATTACATGACAGAGGTTTTTGTTGGCCAACTCATAATCGTACGTCTGCTCCTCTGGGGAGGGAGGGGGGGGGGGGGGATGTCAAGGGGACCTCGTTCTTCAACTGGAAGTTTCATCCCGGATCGTATTGTGTGTGTGTTTTTTTGCGTTTGACTGGACTGTTTAAATGTCTCCACGATATCAGGGCAACACAAACAAGCAGGCCCCGCCGGCCTGCCGGGGGAGGATAAGGAGTGAAGGGGAAACGGAGGCCATTCTTCTCCTCGTGTGACGGGAATTGTGTTTGGAACAAGCACCTGTCTCCTCCTCCAACAATGGCCACAGAGGTCGGCCAGAAAGGGAGGGAGGGAGGGAGGGGAGAAAGAGGGCACCAAATAGTAAAAAAAAAAAAAGTGGATCAGTCCGTCTAATTGCCTTCCCTCTCCTCCATTTCCTTATTTCCCTACACTTCTTCTTCTCTCTCCCTCTCTCTCTCGCTCTGCCCCACATCCAAAACAACTTAATCTGTGTAAATTACATTCCAGCGCAGGCGTATGTTACAAAGCTGCAGACTTGCTGCTACACGTACCAGATAAACATCTGCATAGTATCTGCATAAATGGTTTGCATGGATAATAAGGTGAACCAGCTGCGAAGGCTATCCTGTTGGCCTTGGCTCCCACTGCCTCCCTCTCTCCCCCCCCCCCCTCCCCCATCACCTTCATCTGTTCTCCGCACCAACTCGACACCCATGTTTTTAAATAGACAAAAGAGCATCCCCGTGTGTCCTTCACAGTCCTCCTCCTCCTTTAGATACCCTCTAAACAGCCAGAGCAGCGGAGTTGCTGGCCACAGCACAATCCCACACCTACGACACGATAAGAGACTTAATAATGACTTTTGTTAGCCTCGATTCAACGTCTTCTGCAAAGACACGTTGCTCCGTTTGTGTTCAAACTGCTGTGTGCTTCTTACCTCCCTGTCCTTCAGCTTCATGGCCAGAACCAGCTGGTTGCGGTGGTTGGTCAGCGCCTCGCGGTAGTTCCCCTTGGAGAAGAATGCCGAGCCCAGATTCCCGTGAGCGCGGCATTCCCCTGTTTGGTCACCTGAAGGGGTGAAACCAAAAAGAGCACCATTTAGGGGTGGTTATGACACAGAAAGCTGGTGTTTATTTCACATCATCAAATGTGATGAACCACGTCCACACCGACGTCGCCACCGCCACCGCCCGCCCTAAAAAGGCAAAGTGGACATTTTTTCTTGCTTCTTTTTCACAGTAGAGCGGCTTCCCTGACAGCTGGTAGCGTTGATCTCAATGCTCCAGAGGAAGGGGGAAAGCCTTATTATTTCTGCCTGACAAAGAGGCCCCACTGTCAGTACTAAAGTAAAGTCTGTGTGTGCTCCACCTGAGAACCGCCGCTCCTTATCTCCAGCTGCTCTGCCCGGTCATGTGTCAAACTGTGTGGGGGTGAGACGGGTGGAGCCAGTCTGTGCTACTCTCGCTCTCCCTGCAGTACCTTAACTGTCTGCTCTCCACCACATTAAACACCCACACACTGTTTCCATGTTACTTTTATTTATCTATTATTAACAAAGAACTGGACCACTTCCTGGTTATTTCTTTCAGATTTTTTAATATCCTTCAATTTTGGCACAAGATGCTCAAATGTGGGAAAACTCATTTTACAACATTTTATTCAGCTTACAATGCTCAAACTCTTAGTTTAGCATGTTAGCGTGGTAATTAGCCAATTAGCTCGAAACACTAACTACAGCTGAGGCTGATGGGGACGTCATTAGTAATTTGCAATAGTAGGGTTCATCCTCTGGGGAACAAAATCCTTCCAATAGTTTGTTTTAGATAGTTCTGCCTGGACCAAAGTGGTCGACATCATCAGAGCTAAAAATGTTACTAATTTTGTGGTCATATAAGTATTTTCTTCATATTCAAGACTGTAGGACATAAAAAAATAAAATAAATGATGAACAGGCTCATGGTTCCCTCCGCCCCGGGTCCTCTTACCTAAGGTCTTGGCCACCTCCAGGTCCTGCTGCATGTAGCCGGTGCTCTTCTCCGTGTTGCCCAGCGACCAGTGGGCGCTGCTGAGGGCCGAGAAGACGGAGCCGCGGAGCTTCAGGCTGCACGTGCCGATCTTCAGCGCGGCCTCCAGCACCACGACGGAGGCCGTGTGGTGGCTCGCCGTCAGCAGCTCCTGGCCGATCACAGACACCACCACGAAGGGACTCTTGTCCAGCTTCATCTTCTGCAGCTGCTGGTAGGTGGGCTCCAGAGACTCTGAACAGGGGAGGACACAGAGATTAGACAGAAGCCAAAAAACATAACCTTGTGCTGCCTGACAACAATATGTGACATTGATAGAAGCGAGCGAGTTTAGATTTTGTACAGAACGTAACTGCTGTCTGAATTCATGATCTACTTTTCCTCCGGGCGGTTTTGCTTTTGCCTGCAGCTCGGCTGAGTGACGGTTTTCACCGACAATTTGACAATAAATCAACATATCGGCCGTTTCTCTGATCCCTCCGCTCTGAACGGGCTAATCTCAGGCAATTTCCAACAGCTGGTTGGAGCTTTGTGGGCAACTGTCTTTTTACAAACCACAAAGCAGAATTACATTTGTGTGTCATGTTGATGTGGTTGTTTGAGAAGACTACGGAGGGAGGGCTGGGTGGGTTTCCATGGTGGGAAAACGAAAGCAGCTAACGCAGCTAAGAGCAGCAGCAGCAGCAGCGGTGAAGAAGAAAATGCAGAGCGAAGGAGACGTGCAAGGTGACCTTTGAAGAGGCTGAAAAAACGCACACAATGACATAAATCAATGGTGGGCTGCGCAGGGGGGATTTGGGGATCCACAGCCCCTCCAGATTACAAAGCCCTCTGGCAGACACCAACATCGAACAACAGCGAGGCACGCCCAAGTGTGTGTGTGTGTGTCTATTGATGCATGTGTGTGTGTGTATATTTGCATTCATGTATAGAAGTGTATCTGGGGAGATGAAGTCTCCTGGTGCTGCAGCTGTGAATGTTTTCAGCAGGATTGCTACTAATTAGGTCAAATTTATCAAATTAAAAAACAACCCCTGCATGTGTGTCATTACTGTACAAACCGACTACGTGCATGAGGCACCTACACTTTCCCAAACCGAAGCATTTAGGCATAACGAGTGAACAGTCACGACGAGTGAACAGGCACAATGAGTCAACAGTCACAATGAGTCAACAGTCACGACGAGTGAACAGTTACGACGAGTGAACAGTCACGACGAGTGAACAGTCACGACGAGTGAACAGTCACGATGAGTGAACAGTCACGATGAGTGAACAGTCACAACGAGTGAACAGTCACGACGAGTGAACAGTTACGACGAGTGAACAGTCACGACGAGTGAACAGTCACGACGAGTGAACAGTTACGACGAGTGAACAGTCACGACGAGTGAACAGTCACGATGAGTGAACAGTCACAACGAGTGAACAGTCACAACGAGTGAACAGTCACGACGAGTGAACAGTTACGACGAGTGAACAGTCACGACGAGTGAACAGTCACGATGAGTGAACAGTCACGATGAGTGAACAGTCACAACGAGTGAACAGTCACAACGAGTGAACAGTCACAACGAGTGAACAGTCACGACGAGTGAACAGTTACGACGAGTGAACAGTCACGACGAGTGAACAGTCACGATGAGTGAACAGTTACGACGAGTGAACAGTCACGACGAGTGAACAGTCACGACGAGTGAACAGTCACGACGAGTGAACAGTCATGACGAGTCAACAGTCACGACAAGTGAACAGTCATGACAAGTGAACAGTCATGACGAGTCAACAGTCATGACAAGTGAACAGTCACGACAAGTGAACAGTCATGACGAGTCAACAGTCACAACAAGTGAACAGTCACGACAAGTGAACATTCACAAGGAGTGAACATTCACAAGGAGTGAACAGTCACGACGAGTGAACAGTCACGATGAGTGAACAGTCACGATGAGTGAACAGTCACGAGTGAACAGTCACAACGAGTGAACAGTCACGACAAGTGAACATTCACAAGGAGTGAACATTCACAAGGAGTGAACAGTCACGACAAGTGAACATTCACAAGGAGTGAACAGTCACGACAAGTGAACAGTTACAAGGAGTGAACAGTCATGACAAGTCAACAGTCACGAGTCAACAGTCACAACAAGTGAACAGTCACGACAAGTGAACATTCACAAGGAGTGAACAGTCATGACAAGTCAACAGTCACGAGTCAACAGTCACAACGAGTGAACAGTCACAACGAGTGAACAGTCACGACGAGTGAACTGTCACAAGGAGTGAACAGTCACAAGGAGTGAACAGTCACGACGAGTGAACAGTCAAAAGGAGTGAACAGTCACAACGAGCGAACAGTCACAAAGAGTGAACAGTCACAACGCTAATTCACCCCGACAAACGCAACACAGACACGATACGAGGCGCTTCACAAGCACTCCACAAGCAGAACGGATGATGCTCTTTTTCTTGAGCTTCTGTTTTGCACATCATATCCATTCATAAGCTTGTAATTGCCTTCGGAGTGACACCGAGAGCTGAGTCATCAATCACACTCAGGTGTCTCAGCTGCTGCGTTAGTAAACAGGTAGTTATGACAACATCAGTGTGTTGTTCTACACACAGAATGAAATGCTGAAGAGTGCTTGTGTGCAGACATGATGAAGCCAGACTTCTACCTGCACCTCATTGATATGCAGCGAACAGGAAGTCATTTTGGCCTCCAGCCTTCCACCCTTTTGTCTTCTGTAGAGTTCCAGAGGCTTTTTTTTAAGGGTGCTGCTGCAGCAGGGACCACACCTCACTGTAATGACCGTACAATCATGGACGGAAATACATATCTGGAGTTATGAATGGAACATATCTGGACTTTCCCTCCTGTATCTGAATAATGTGTTTATGCCCTTCCTTGCCCTCTCTGTCTCCTTTGGTTCCTACAGAATAAACTTCTATAAATGGGTCAAAGATAATATGTTTGTATTATGTTTATGATGTATATGGTTTGTCCTTTTTTTGTTTTTATTTTATTTTTTTTGCTTGAATTTATTATTATTTTTATTTATTTATTCTGTCATTATATAGTGATTGTGTTATATGTTGGGACCCCCCTTATCCTAAATAAACAAATTTCAATTGAACTATAAAAACAGTGCTTGGTAATTTCAGCTGCTGGGTTATGTAGTTTTTAAAACAAATGTTACTCCAGCCATGTTTGTGTATTTGGTGAGTATTTTCAGTGTCTTTGTGGAATCATCTTAAAATAAACTAGTTTTTATAGAAATGAGGGAATACGTAACCTGGGGCAACCGCGTGACTCATTGATGTGTTTTAAATTGACATTGTGTAGCTTGAGGGCACAAACCACTACTTTCCTGTCAGTAGAATCAATTCTTCCGTGTTTTGATCCTCCCGTCTGTATTTTGCTGACAACAACAATAACCTCTGACCTTTAACTAATAATGTGATAATTTATTGATCTGTGGCAAAAAAAAAAAAAATGTTCCCCTTTGCTCATCGTCTCTGGGGACGTTGGATGTCAGGCTGAGTTAAAGAAGCTGCTCAAATCAAAAGCACTTTGCTCAAAGGCTCCTCAGCAGGACAGACCCTAATGAACAGAGGCTTCAAACCCCTCCAGTTTAAAAGGACAATGTATTTCATGGCAGCGTGGATCAATGAGAGCCTTCTCCTCGATGCTTAATCTGGACGGATGTTCAAGTGGATAAAGAAAAACCCTTGTTTTAAATTGGCATATGTGGAAAACAATCGGCTAATTAACAGCTAATGGACCCTCTGCTCTCTCTCTCTCTCTCTCTGGCCCCGAGCAGCCGGGCGAGAGACAGAACTGGAGCAGGATTAAAGTAAAAACATCCCCATGTGATCAGAAAGACCAGGAAACGGGGAGGGGAGGGGACAGATGGACAGGGCTGATATGTGGGGGGAGGTCTGCTGCCGGGACAGATACAGTAGGGAGGGAGGTGAGACGATACAGTAAGAGGAGGGAGGTGAGACGCATACAGTAAGGAGGGAGGTGAGACAGATACAGTAGGGAGGGAGGTGAGACGGGTACAGTAAGATGAGGGAGGTGAGACAGATAGAGTAAGAGGAGGGAGGTTAGACGGATACAGTAAGAGGAGGGAGGTGAGACAGATACAGTAGGACGAGGGAGGTGAGACAGATACAGTAAGAGGAGGGAGGTGAGACAGATACAGTAAGAGGAGGGAGGTGAGACAGATACAGTAGGACGAGGGAGGTGAGACAGATACAGTAAGAGGAGGGAGGTGAGACAGATACAGTAAGAGGAGGGAGAGGTGAGACAGATACAGTAAGGAGGGAGGTGAGACGGATACAGTAAGAGGAGGGAGAGGTGAGACAGATACAGTAAGGAGGGAGGTGAGACGGATACAGTAAGACGAGGGAGGTGAGACGCATACAGTAAGAGGAGGGAGGTGAGACGCATACAGTAAGAGGAGGGAGGTGAGACGGATACAGCAAGAGGAGGGAGGTGAGACGCATACAGTAAGAGGAGGGAGGTGAGACGGATACAGTAAGAGGAGGGAGAGGTGAGACAGATACAGTAAGGAGGGAGGTGAGACGGATACAGTAAGACGAGGGAGGTGAGACGCATACAGTAAGAGGAGGGAGGTGAGACGGATACAGTAAGGAGGGAGGTGAGACGGATACAGTAAGAGGAGGGAGGTGAGACGCATACAGTAAGAGGAGGGAGGTGAGACGGATACAGCAAGAGGAGGGAGGTGAGACAGATCCAGTATAGGGAGGTGAGACAGATACAGTAGGGAGGTGAGACAGATACAGTAAGGAGGGAGGTGAGACGGATACAGTAAGACGAGGGAGGTGAGACGCATACAGTAAGAGGAGGGAGGTGAGACGGATACAGCAAGAGGAGGGAGGTGAGACAGATCCAGTATAGGGAGGTGAGACAGATACAGTAGGGAGGTGAGACAGATACAGTAGGGAGGTGAGACAGATATAGTAGGGAGGTGAGACAGATACAGTAGGGAGGTGAGACAGATACAGTAGGGAGGTGAGACAGATACAGTAAGACTAGGGAGGTGAGACAGATCCAGTATAGGGAGGTGAGACAGCTACAGGGGGCGTGTCCACCTGTGTGAGCGGTTTACATCCAGCCTGAATCCCAGGAGAGCAGCCTCTCGGCTGCAGTAATGAGTGAGACCTTGATGTTTTGGAGTGTGGGATCGGAGATGACACGGTGAGAATCGGGCGTTATAGATATAACGTTAACTTTACCACAGAAACTAAAAAACATAAAGGAGCTTTGATGAATTTGGTGCACGCTGCGTCCTTGAAGACGTTCATTATTGTACCCTGAGTTATTTATTTGACTCGTATGGATCTCTGCTCTCGGTGGCAGAGAATAAACATAAAGGTGTTTATCTGGGAAGGACTGTAAACATCAGCAGTGTGAGAGATAAACCACTCGGAGGAAGCCAAACAATCACAGCCAGATACAATCGGCTCTTTGTTGGGTTTTTAAACAGGCGGGAAGGGGAACGTGGCGGTTACAGAAGTGCTATAAGGGATTAAAGTGTAATAACACAGGGATTACACGTGTTGTTACAACCTAAAACAGGGAGGGGGGGGGGGGGGGGGATTAGGGGATTATTTCTCACTCAAGAAAACTAAAAAAAGCTTCTGCATTTAAATCTGCAGGTGAGCGAATCAACAGGCTGGAGAACGCTCGCCTACCTTTCACTTATCTGTGCAGCACTGATTATCCTCCCCGTTCGCTGGCGTAACATTGATTACCGTCCCCCCCCCCCCCTTGTGCCAGCAGCCCCTCTGAGAGGATCATCATTGCTCTTAATCCTTTGACCTAGCTACCTCTCTCCCCAACACACCTTGGATTAGCTCCTCCGCTGGTTGCCTGGCACCGTGGGAAATAGGGTAAACAATTAAGAGATTATACGGCTCGGGCTAAATGCTGGTCTTCTCCTACAGAGAGAACCCCATTCTGGTCCACGATGCTCAGGTCTGGGCTAGCACCCAAACCCATTTTTTTTTTTTTTTTTTGGCTCCACTGGCAGGCTTATGTCGTTCAGATGGGCTCTCCATTCTTTATTCTCTTTGCAATATTTTTTTTCTTCCTCTTCTGCGTTCGCAGAGGAATATTCAGAGGAGCGGCGTATTCAATCAAAGAAAAGCTGATTTCTCACTGAACAAAAGCCCTTCAGAGCCGCTGATCTCATTGTGCTGTTCAGTACATTTTTTTGGGATTATAAAAAAAACAAAAAAAAACAAGGCCAACATTTATTCGCAGTAAGTTTTTCAGTGGATGACAAAGCGGAGACTGCAGGATGACTCAGTCTGCGTTGGCAGATCCGGATCTGAAGAATATTAAATCCTAACCGCGGTGGTCATCTGAGGTTTGCCAGGTTTGTTTTGAGGCTCATTAGGCCGGCTGATTACTCACGGACAATCAGGTCACTGCAGTCGGCCGATACGACGGATAATAACACATTTTAATAACTTATAAATCCACTCGGCTTTAGGAAGAAAAAGGCTTACACGACAGGGCAGACAATGGCATTAGCGTTGGATGCTCATTAAGATAACGGGCTATCTGTGTGTGACAATGAGATGTGCTGAAGCGCTCCACGCCGCCGCTCAGACAGGAAGCCGTCAGGTGAGGTCACATGACCGACACCTGAGCGTGAGCGGCGGTTTCTCACCTCGTAACGGCGACTTCATGGCGGCTTCCACCATGCCCACCAGCAGCTGGAGGCTCTTGGGGTCTTGGGCCAGCCCCGAGGCGAAGGCGGCCAGCGCGTCGGCATGGCGACCAAGGTACTGAAGGGCAACACCCTGTCGGAAGTATGCCTGCGGAGGGAGAGAGAGGTAAGAGTCAGAAACACACCACCATTTCTTTTCACACACGAGGGGTTTTTTCCTGAACTCTCCTTTGTGTTCGTCACAATAAAGTTGTTGTTGTTGTTAATTGGATTAAAAGTTTTACATAAATGCACATGTGACATTTGGCTGGCTGCCTTCTTCAGGAGTTGTTTTTCAGAGCTTGGATTTCTCTCGGGCTCGCTGAGAGAAGAAGCAGAGAAGAGAAAAGACAAAGAAGAAGAGAGAGAGAGAGGGAGAGAGTCGGTCTGTATCTCGAATGAAAGAACCCCCATAAATACTTCAGATTGTGCGTTCCCTTTTTTGTCGGAGTCGTAAAATAATAACACGACTGGCCGGAGTCTGTCTGTGCAGTGTTTTTCTTTTTCACGTCAGATGTGTCATGTTTTGGAGACGTTCAAGAAAAGCAGAGTTTAACTGTGTTTGTCATCCAGTCGCTGGGAAAGTCACTGTGTGTGTGTGTGTGTGTGTGTGTGTGTGTGTGTGTGTGTGTGTGTGTGTGTGTGTGTGTGATAATAATTCAGCACTGAGATACAAACGGCGTGCGGCGGCTGACATACTGTATCTTTCTGAGATGCTTTGGAACATTCTTCGAATTGAAAAACTAAAACAGACGCCGTCTCCGAGATCCAGAAGCTCCATCAATAAATGTGTCTCTTTTTCTCTGTTTTGGACTCGGAGTTTGTGAGTCAGCGTGTTTGTGTCTGAGGCCGTGATCAGAAACAAATCCTAAACCTGAATCTGGTCCAGTCTCACAAACCGGCAAGCAAAGAAGTGATTAATCGCCATCCAAAGCACTAAATCTCCAACAATAGTGATATCTGGGCTCGTGTGCACGATTGCTGCAGCAAAGCATGGTGGGGGATTGAGTTTTCTGTGTGTTTGTGGTTGAAGTCCCAGCATGCCGTCTGGTCACCTCGTCACACAGTCACTCACGGCCTACAAAAGTGACACCAGGGCTAATTCTCCATTAGCATCTAAGAGGCCTTTTCATTAGTCTTCCCGAGCTTCTCCGTTAGCACCGCCGGGCCGAGGAGAAGAGGCGGGGAGGGATTAGAGAAAATAAGACATGACATCGAATTTATAGAGGCCAGTAATTAATTTTGCTCCCGTCCGAGCCCCTCCCCCCCCCTCCCTCCGCTTGCATCACAACTCCATTGAAAATGACGAGGACACAGATTAGATTCAAAAGCATTAACCTTTGTTCTAACACCGTTATTATAAGAGGGGAGTGCAGGCCGGGGGAAGCCGCTCAATATTAATTGCATCTCGCGGCGGCGGAGAGAGTTTTGGGCAGGACAGCGTCGGCGAAGGAGCGGGGAGGCCCCGCAAACGTTTTCGCCCGGAGGGAACAAAAGACATTTAAAAGCACTTCTCCCTTTGATTAGATTTAGCTCCCGCCGTATGACGGCTCACCCGGAGATCTCTCTTTCATTCTCTGTAAGCGGCGTGGCCCCGGCTCAGACGACCAGGACGGGGAAAAAGATGAATATAATAAGGCTTCAAACGCAAAATATCCTTTTTTTATTTTACCCTACGCTGTCCTACATGAGGGCGAAGGACGAGAATCTGCAGCCGGCATCAAAATACTGCAAACACAAGCACGGGAATAAACGCATCCACAAAAGAGCCGAGGAAATGACAGAATCAATGTGCCGTACAGCCTTATGGGATGTTTTTTTTCTGCCATTATTCTCCCCGATGCCTTCAAAACACATCACAAACACACAATATAACCTCATCTTTTGCATAATCCAACAAGTCAATTCAGACGAGGAATACGAGGAAGCTGCAGATACAACAGCGAGGCGCTGGCAGGAGGCATTATGGGAGGATTTAACCCCTACACATTTTTTTACTAATTCACACTTAACGGGATATTTCTCTGGAAAAGGCAGCAGCATCTGCTGAGAGCTGCAGTGACTAACATGGAGAGGCAGAGAGGTGGGGAGAGAGAGGCCTTCCTGTCATGTGACACGTCATGTGCAACAAAAACCAGGACTTCTAAGAGTGTTTTATCAGGTATTAAAGCTCCTCTGTTTAAAGCAGCGATGTGCTGATGAAGGGAAGGTGAGTCGCTGTACATGCTTGTTCATGTGTGTGTGTGTGTGAGTAAAAGAGAGAGAGAGCAAACACATATGAATAAGATAGGGGATAAAAGCTTCTCTTGTTTCTCGAACATTTTAATATTTCATGAATGCTTGTGTTTGATGTCGTTTTTAAATATTCATGTTTTTATGCTTTGGAAGGAGAAGACGAGGGGAAATGATGCAAAAAAAGAAACTGTGCTACACGCTGCAGGGAACCGACACACACACACACACACACACACACACACACACACACACACACACACACACACACCTCGCTCGCCCGTTCTCTCTAATAAGACACTTAGGATGAAACATGGCCGACGTTGTTCACGATGAGGCTCACAGTCGCAGCAGCTGAACCCAAAGTTGACAAGATTAAGATTGGGGAGGTTAGTGTTCAGACCAGCTGTTGGAGGCTCCTTCCTATTAGCAGATTAATGCCCCGACACATGCCCCCCCCCCCTCCCCCCGAGGGGCTATTCCTCGGGAACATCGACCCTCCAGGAGCATGTCTGTGTTTACGCTTGTTGATCCTCAACAGGATCCGGTTTCAAGGGAAGATTCATTGAATTATTTGTTTTCTCTGGTCGAGCTAAACGGGGACGAACAGCAGGATTTATGATTTACCATGTGTGCACGATATAATAGAATAAATTGATCGGGATAATCGTTAATATCTATCTTTAGAAAGCTGTCTCGATCAGAATACGTTATTCAAGACTTATTTATTTATCCTTTATCTATGCAGGGAGACCTTATGATTTATGATCAATTTATTTGAGATTATGTGATTGTTTTTCACAAAAAAGAACATTGAATAAAAAATATCTGCTTCTTATCTTTGGCACAATACAAATATTAGTTTCTACAAAAAATATAAAGTTATTCCAGCATGTTTTGCCACAATATTAAGAGTTTTAAGCATATTTTGATCGGGAGAATATCGGCCGGGATAATCGGGATAATCGTGTTTTGGCATTTTCATATATTCCCATTAATGTGCACACTCGGTTTGGATAAAGTTCCTTATGTTATACCTTAAAATGGAATGAATGCTGACAAAAATATACCTAAAATATATCTCCAACAGATATGGAGATTCGTAGACAGGTTGTTGCTTCCATGTCTACGTATCTACCTGTCTACGTATTTACCTGTCTACCTGTCTACCTGTATACGTGTTTACCTGTCTACGTGTCTACGTATCTACATGTCTTCGTATCTACATGTCTACCTGTCTACGTGTCTACCTGTATACGGGTCTTCGTATCTATGTGTCTTCGTATCTACCTGTCTACGTATCTACGTGTCTTCGTATCTACATGTCTACGTATCTACGTGTCTAGTTGTCTGACTGTCTTCTTATCTACGTGTCCTACATCTACGTTCATCCCCCCCGGGTTGCGATGTGTTTGCAGCGTTTCCAGAAACCCAAACAGGAAGTGAAAGGGTGCCAGGTCTGTTTGTTTATCGTATCCTGGATCTGTCATTTTCAGCGAGGAGTCAAATTGCCAAGGTAATTTGTAAATCCTTTGTATCAAGGGCAGCGGAGCTGGAAACCCGCCCGCGTCCTCACTTATTTACACGCAGCCGGAGCTGCTTCTCTCCACGCCGATGATGATGTCTGAACAAACAGCATAACTCCTCGCCGCCGAGGGGAGGCGGCCTGTCATTGAACGCCCCAGCTGTGCTGCAGGACTGGCTGTGCTCCTGATCAGTGATCAGCAATAATAGAGATGCTCTCAAACGTGGAAATCAATGGAAGCGCGCCACACCCTCGTGTTTAGGACGCCGCCCGCTGCAGATGCTTTCTGATCACCCGCAGGGCGGCCGCTTCCCGACATGACCGCTCTCGACCGAGCCCCCCCGCCGCCGCCGTAATGGAACCCAAATCAGACCATCAAACAGGGACAGCGGGCTGCAAACACACCACACACACACACACACATCAACAAAAAATACATCAATAACTCCTCTAGAAAAACACATCTGTCTCAAACAAACGGGTTGGACTTGAAATCCGCTTTCCACACCGACGAGGACGCTAAGGATCGGACGTGTTTCTCAGCTCTTTGTCGGTGTCACCGCCTGGTTTTCTGACCCAGAAATGTCATGCGTCCACCGCGGTTTTGCTCCCAGCCGTCCCCTCGCCAATCTCCACCGCCGCCTCCGCCGCACCTTCAAGGTGAACCGGTCGATTCGCAGGGTACAACAAAATGTCAGCTGCTTAATTTAATATCCGGGGATAACTGTCGGCCATGACAAATTAGCTGGAGAACAGCTAAAAAAAAAGAAGAAGTGAGAGGGAATGATTGCTGCTTTGGGCCTTCTGCCCTTCAGCTTGACAAGCTGGAAGCCACAGTCGAGCACAATGGAGGCTGGACTTAATTAAATCTATTCCAGAGCACCATCTACCCATCAGCCTCGCTGCAGGTACAGATCTCTGCCCCCCCCGCCCCCCGGGACTGAAAACATCTAAGGTCGGTCCTCAAAGAGGGGAGGCCTCGGGCCAAACATGAACCTCTCTGGCCTCAGGGGTCACTCCCATGGAACCATGACACAGCTGTCTGTCTATTACCGTCGCCCCAATCGAATAAACCCAGACCCTAAAACCAGCAGACCCCCCAGACCCACATCCATCATGTGTGAGTTTATAAGAAAAAACAGCGACAGACTCATTTCTTCTCAAAGGTTTTCTGTATGAATCCGGCCGATCGATGGAAAACGCTGCTTTTTCAGGATTTTGACCTGGAACACGTTTTATGTTAACAACATAAGCCACTCCAAAAAGGTGAGTCAAAGCGAAGCACCTCACAATCTGCCCTGTCGGTCGACGCAGTAAAATATTTACGATGCACTGATGAATTCCTCCCCGAGGGCCGGCGTACACTCTGGTGATTGCTGTTCCATCCAGAGGCACCTTAATTGGCCCCATTAGATTAGATGGCTTTAATGAGAGCAAATTAAACTGATCTTTCTTTGTGGAGCCGGCAATTAAAGGGTAAATGTTTCATTATTCAGTGAGTTGCGACAATGAGACCCAGGTATAACATTTAAAAAAAAAAAAAAAAAAGCGTGAGAGACATCGGAGGAGTCTCTCGTGGCCGCTGCGAAAAAAGGAATCGATTAGCCGGCTCGCATCAAACTGGCAGCCGGCGCCGGACTTCAGATTGGAAAAGGTCAACGTCAGGTATGTGGAATCAATGCTGAGCACTCGGTATTCACCGTGTCTCGTATTATCAGACTCGGGGCGGGGGGCTAAAAACAATACCCAAAAGACAAAGAGAGGCTTCAATGGAGAAGCTGCCCATTGTGATGCTTAAAGTGACATCGAAGGGGGGAGAAAAAGGTGATATTTCTCATTCATCACAATAGTGGCGAAGCTGTGGAGTCGCCCGGTGACACGCTGTCACAATGTTTGTCGGAGGGGAATTCAATATTCTTCGCAGCATCGTCCGCCATCACAGAAGGCTTTCCAACAAGCAAACACACCAAAGGAAAGCGATAAGCTGGCAGATAAAACGCTGGTAGCTCAGCTCAAAAAAAAACCCACGTCACTTCCTTCCACCGTGATTTATAGCGTGATTTGTCACACGGATGCAGCCAGCATACTCAGGTTCTTATTAGCATCTTAAGAGTCTGGAGATGCGAGGCTTTGAGAGGGTCAGGGTGCTAAACAGATTTCCGTGCCCCCCTTCTTTCAAATAGATCCTCGGCTCCGCTCTCTCTCTCTCTCTCTTCGTCTGCCACACGAAACCCCCCGACAGCCACGGGGGCCGACTCTCAATTAAAGTGGGCATTAATTACTTAAAGGAGCTTTAATCAATCATGGCCAGATGGTGAACCTTTAAAAAAGAGAGCAAACTCGAAGGCTGCAGGAGTGTTTTCTACCCCGACTGGACCCGAGATCGCCGTAAAAGTAAAATATACCGACAAGTCTCACATTTTAGAAGTTTTTTTTTTTTGTTGGGCAATCAAGCAAGGAGCTGCAATCTGCTGATAATTGTGTTCATTGTCACAACTTGACTTCTTACCAAACAGTGCAACAGGGCTTAAAAAAAACTCACTTTATTGTAACACAAATACCGATTATGCAAAGCCGATGCCAGGTCCGGACCATATGTGTCCCCGCTGCGTTTAGGCCCCCACTGAGCCGACAGAGGAGGCTAACTTGGCCCCGGTGCTCGACTCTGCTGGCCCGAGGCTCCACATCCTCCATCTTCATTTGTACTCCCTTAATTGGCTTTGACAGTGAACTCAAGCACGGCCGGAAAAAAAATCTAACCCTCCTCTTTAGTAAACACTGGGAGCAGGAAAAGACACGTTCTGGACGTGGCGACTCCATTAGGACGGGTAGCCGTCGCCATCTCGGGCTCATGTATTGAATTTATAGCAGGAGACAAAAAAAGGGCCGGCGTAGAAATCCCATTCGGCCTGAAAGCCGTTCAAACTGGCATTTTCTGAGGTGTGAAAAAGCAGAAAAAAAGCAGTATTTCTGAGTGTTGAGTTATGGTTTCTTGCTGAGTTTGAAGATCCCAAAGAGAGGCAAAGTCCACCAAGTCATTACCCGCCTCCGCCTCCCTCCTCCCCATCACACACTGCCACACAGTTGGCCCGACTTCCTCGTCGGAGTCAGCACTCGTGTGCCGGGTTCATTAGGTTGCAGCCGGCCGGCCTTAGCGGGGGGAAGAAGTTCTGCTTCCCCATCAAACGAGAGTCAGCAGTGGAGGGCTGCTTGACAGTGTGGCTTCTCCAAAAGAAAAAAAAAAAGTTGCCCTCGCACTACTTCAAAAAGAGGCCTCCCAGTCAGCCTTTATGGAGCGAGCTCTAATGAAAAGCATGGGAGACCCAACTGCTTTTGATTCTGCTGGTAAGGAGTCATACATGATTGAGTAAAAGGCGAGATGAATCACAGATAGAGAGCTGAGAAGGCTGGAGAGGAGGGGGGAGACGACGATGATATGACTTCAAACTGGGAGGAAAGACAAAGACGAGGGGAGATAAAGGTTAGCACATGAAGGACACGCAGAGAAGCCTCTTGTTATTCCCTCCCAGTGTACTCTACATGTCTTTATTGTGTGTGACCTGTTTCTCCTTCCTGTCTCCCAGCAGCATCACACTGCTGTGGCCACTCCTTCTCCATGCTTGTGCACACACACAGATCTCCCAGGCGATTTAAATGCATTTTAATTCACAACACATGCGGCAGCGGAGGGTTTATATATTTATATATAATATTAAGACTCCTCGCTGCTAATTCCCTCTCGGCCACGCAGCGATATGAACTCCGATGCTGCACCAATTTGAGTGTGTGATGAGTCCGGGCTCTCCTTCTACTTATCATATATATGACATGCTCCGGCACATTGCTGCGAAGGGGAAGAATATCACAAGCTAAGTCAGATTATGAGGCGAGCCGGTGTGGATTTCTTTCATTATTAATGAGGAGAGCTTCTTCTTCCTATTGAGAATTATCAGATTTAGTCGAGCTTAACATAGCAGCAAGATGTCAAACCCACGGAGGGAAAAATAACCACCTTTTTTTTAACGGGCGCAAACGCCGCTAATGCTCATATTAGCAACGAGCGCTATTTCAGACTGGAATCCCGACAGTTAAACTTCCAATAATAGCGCTAATTGGCAGATTTTTACCGGAAGGAGGCGTCGGCCTGCAGCACATCTGCAAAGTCTTCTTTCTGCGCTCATTAAACAGCGAGTTCCCTCGGCGTTCTTTGGCCATCACCATGCATCATTAAGTGCGTCCGCCTGCTAATCACGTTAGCCTGTACTTCCCCGGGCTTTGATTTCTACCTCTGTGCGACGCTCCGCGGCCCCCGTGTCTGCTGGGAAGATGAAGTGAACAGGTTTCCCTCCCACCTGTGGACACTTTTATATGTTCAAAAAACGAAATATGTTAATTGAAAATGCTCTGGCAACTGTTCTCCACGTAAAAAAAAATAAAATCCACAGCCAGAAAAACGCACACGCACACAGCAAGCGGGATAAAAACCCTTGCTCAGAGCTATGAGTCATGCTGGTGGTGCCAACAATCAACGGGGCTCGCCGCACCCAGCTGGCTGTAGTAGCAGCATGGATTCCTTTTCCCATTTAGAAACAGATATATACTACAAATAGATGAATGGTGTTTGATCAGCTTGGCAGAACGGTGCCAATTAGTATGCATGGAGGGCAAGAGGCATGATACTTTTTTGGTATGTGAGGCTAAAAAAAAACATGGCAGATAGAGATGCTCGATACTGGAAAAAAACTGACATTGTGACATAAAAATGGGGAAATTCATCCTGCTTTTCAAGTGAAATGCAGCTATTAATCGTCCGGTTTTAGAAAAAAAAAGCCTCTACGTGAACGTAAAGCCTGTTTGTTTGTTTTGCAAACAATCAACAGAGCCCGGATCATCGTGTCCAATCAGCACGCAGGGCTGTGTTCGTGCACACAGAGCCCCTCCCCCCTCGGGTCGTACCACTATCACAGGGGGGAGGCGGAGGGAAGTAGCAACAAGCTTCCAATTCCTCGTTAGAAACCGAAACGAGGAGGTCCAAAACAACCAAGGAAAAGGAAACACCGGTGGAAAAGAAGGACAAAAAGAAAGATGGCGACGGTGCCCGTGATAAAGCCAGAGTCAACATCGGACCCGCGTTTCAAAGGTGGCGTGATCTAAGGGATTTCAAAGGGCATGGAGTCGGGGGGAGGAGCTCGGTGGTCGTGGGGGAGGAGCTCGGTGGTCGTGGGGGAGGAGCCTGAGAGTTGTAAACATTCAAAATCTGACAGAGTGCCCTCCATCCGCCGGATTTGCCGACTGTGACTTTAAGAGGTTAGATAAATAAGTCGGTGATGACACAGCAAACAAAAAGTCACTTCCACGAGTCATGGTTCATGAGACGGGTCCTGATGAGAGAGGTCTGGGTGGAGCCTTTCCAAACCCACAAGCTCTACGCCCAAATAGAAACAGCAGCCAGGACCAGGAAGAAGATCCTCCCACACCGATTCGAATCCCCCCCCCCCCAGGCAGACGTGGTCTCCACTCATTGAGAAGCATTAAACTATATATACGGTTCATTATGAAGCAGTGGGGGGCCGACCTAGACTGTAGGTAAGAGACGGAGGTAATGGGAAACACTGGATTAGTTTTCCTTTTGTATCATGCAGGGTGTTTCAGGTAATTCGCCTCCTATGGCACATCCTGCAGCTCTAATGGCAGCTTCTAAAAATCCAATAGCGTTAAAATGAGATGACGTTAAAAAGCACTACAAGGTGGCGATGAAGCGGACGAGGAGAGCGGAGCCATGGGAGCCAGGAGAGCATTAGTGGGGAAAATGAAGGCTATAGTTAGCTTAGGAACCATGGAGAGGCGATAGTGGACCCCTCATTTCAAACGACAGAGTTTGGAAATTACCACCAGAACGAGGAGAGAGGGAGGGGGGATTGATCCGGACAAGACTGTTTGCTTTACTAAAAGTAATTAATCACGTGGAGCCTCGAGTGCCACGCCGTTACCGCCGAGTGGACGTATGTGATCGTGAGGACGCAGGCGTGTCCCAGCATACATCTCTCTGCAAACAGGAAATAAAATGTGTGTTGAGGAGGAACTTTAGGAGGTGGGGGGGAGGGAGAACAGGCAGATGGAGGGAAGGGGGGGAACATGTGCACACTGCACCCATTTATTCACATGCATGCACTCGAGAGGAGCAGTAGTGCAATCCATCATAAAAGTCCCATCCACACCCACTGAGCAGGGAACCACAGTGGAGGAGGACTGTGGAGGAGGGAAGGAGGAACGGGGGGGAAATTTCTCCTTCCTTTACCTTTAACTTGGAGTGAAATGATGGAGCTCCATCTTCCACTGCAGGAAACTTACTTATCCTTTCTATGAAATAAACAACATTCCCTTCATTTCATCACGACCTCTCTCTCTCTCTCTCAAAAAACAAATCCCTTTTTTTTTTTTTGCTCTGAAAATGAAAAGTATTCCAACGACAACATTAAAACCAATTTCACATCCATCATATTTTAATTGGTCATACAAACCCCTTTTTAATTGAAAAATGATTTTGTTTTTTAATCACATTATAACAGCCAACTCGCACTTAACACTCACGCTGATGTGAGAGAGCCTTTTGTAGATCTCACTGTATTCTCCCGGTTATCTGGCTGTCGGACCGAATGGGTCGTAATCAACGGGGCGCTTTAATTGTGAAAATTGTTGTGCTGGTTGCAAATATAAAGAGCTGAGGAAGAAAAAAAAAAACAGAAGCTCAAACATGCTGTGCATACTGCAAATCCCATTAGATCACACACACACACACACACACACACACACACACACACACACACACACACACACACACACACACACACACACACACACACACACACACACACACACACACAGTCCTTAGGCTCTCAGTGCTGTGAATCACATTACAGCCGAACTGCAGTGATAACAGCAGAAGAAGCCGACAGCCACAACCCTGATCAATAAGAGTACACACACACACACACACACACACAGGGGAGACCAGTGATCCCGCAGTAGCCGGCGGTCTTGGAGGGAACGGGCGTCACCGAGCGACGGGGTAAATTGGATGTGAAACGGTGAGCGGAGCCGAGAAGAAAAGACGGAGGCGAAGGGCACGAGGAATCCTACGGGTGTTCTCTCCGGTGTCATATTTCTGTGGCCAAGCCGGGAGAGAGGTAGAAGGGCAGCAGCTGCAGCAGAGATGAGGCCACGCGGCGAGAAAGCACTCATTGAAGTGTTGGCTGTGCAGCCGCGGGCCTCGGTACTAATAGAAACAGAAGCCGGGGACCCCTTCCATGTCAGCGCGGCGGCTGAGCGGAATACTAAACTCCCCTCTCGTGCTAATGATCACCCCGAGCAAGGTGCAGGTCGGCAGCACCGCGTTCACGAACCAACGTCAGGAAAAAAAATCTAATCAAATTATCACATGGTACGGGTGCAGCTCCAATACCTGGAGGACGGGGTCCAGGCTAATCAGAGGGATGATTCTCAGGGCTCAGGCTAAATACTGAAGGCTCCCCATCTTATTGTGTTAATGCAACAGTTTGCCTGAGTGCTGAACCAGGAGGGTTGTGTGTGTGTGTGTGTGTGTGTGTGTGTGTGTGTGTGTGTGTGTGTGTGTGTGTGTAGGGGGGGTTAAGGAATAGATTTGCCCTGATAAATGGTGAAAAAACACCAACCCCCCCGCCGATATAGCAAAGGTGTATGAATTACCTATCAGGCTTTCCGGGGAGTGATGACCCCAGTCGACGTGGCCAAGCCCACTGCAATCATTTACTGAGCCACCAGCCCCCTGTTGGAGCCCCTGCCATAACTCCTCTCACACACACACACACACACACACACACACACACACACACACACACACACACACCCTCCGGACCATTTAAAGAGCACTCACTCTCATAACTTATGGTTAGATGGCTCCGTGTATGAGTGATGTCCTATTACTTAACTACAATACAGATATTGGAATATACTACATCATGGTTACCGTGGTAATTATAAAAGACGAGGCTCCAACGCTATCACGTTGAACACCGTGTTTACCTTGCCTTTATATGTCGGGCATGCTTTTCTATTCTCTTTTTTTTTTCTGGCTAAATGCGTTTCTGCTTCTCTGTGCAGGAAAATCTGTTCCAACATATTTCCCAACACGATGCTCGCTGCATCATTTATCATGTGGTGGCATTAAGATAACATCCTGCACTGAGCCATCTTCTAGTGTTACTCTATGAATAAACTTCCCAATATCAGCCAGTGATGGCTCATTATGGTGGCCTATCACGCTGGGCCTCGTTTAAAGTGTTTTCTCTCTTGGGTAAAAAAAAGGAAAAGAGTGCTACTATGCTTTTTTTTTTTTTTTCAGTGCTGCTGGATTAAGCATCCTGTTTTAAACATTTCTCTGCTGGGTTTTTTCCCCAGAGCATGTGGAGATGAAGAGAGCTTTGGAGTGTTTCAGAGAGAATTTCATTCAACCTGTGGTGCTTCATCATTCCCCCAAGGGTGGGTGGGTGGTGGGTGGGGGGTGGGGGGCTTCCTTGCCTCTGTCAGGGGTCTGAAAGCCAAACAACCCCGAGGAGAGGACCAGGGATCTTCTCATCTACTGTACAAACATGAGCACAGACGTGGTGGGGCGACTGTTTACAAGCCTAACCGGGCAGATAGATCACTCCTGATCACTCTCAGAGTCGGAAATAATAACATTATATAGACGATAAATCAACATTTTTTACAACTAGATAAAAAAGATTTAAAAAAAACAATGATCTCTGACTTCTGCCTCCAAACAAAAAGTCTCAACTCACGATGAATAGTAAAAAATATGATTTAATGCTTAAAACACAGATACAATCAAATAAAAGACACCACACAGGTGACCCGGTGAGATGTTTGTGTGTGAACGAGTCGGCTTATTAAAGCCGTTGCTGGGAGTAACCACAGTAATTACTCACTCCTCCGTCACAACACCTTTTGGACTCTCGGCCATTTCCGACGTGCCGCTTCAAATGTCACCTCAGCTGGCAATTAAACGCCGACTCTCCCTCAGTGCCCGTTTTAATGGCCTTTTCCTCTACGGTGAAATAGAAAAAAAATGGCAAAGAAACTCTCTCATATCACGTTACAAAAAAAAAAAACTGAAATAATAAATGGGTATTGTGTTTTTAATGGAGCGTGATTCATATATCATTTTGCGGACATTCTCAAGTTACCATCAATTAGAGAGATTGGATGACTTTCTGTTTTAACAGTTATTATGACAAGATCCACAAGGAGCCCATTAGATTTTTGATTTGCCGTTTTAAGTTACAAAATCCTGCTACTGGAACGGATTAGCTTTTGTTTTAAGTGCCCGGCGACTTTATCATCTCATCTAATGAAGTAAAGCCTGAACGTTTTATAATGTTTAATCCATCACATTTGGAAAATCTAAGCTACGTTGAGGCTCAGTGGGTTTGTTGTTACATCAGCATCCCTCTACTTTGCATATCGTGTTCGTCATCAGTGCATTATCAGTGATAATTGGCCACCGTGACTCAAAAACACAAAGGTCAGAGGTCAGCCGCGCTTAAACGTGTACAGCAGCCGGGTCGAAAGTTTGACACCGCTCTCCTGTCAAGGGTTCTTCATCTATTCTGTTCACCTCGGTGTCACTCCGCCATGCGGAAAGTCCAATTAATACACCGCTATCTGTGCGTGTGTGTCACAATGGCAGCTGCCTCCCCCCCTCCTCCTCCTTCTTCCACACGGCTACAACGGGTGCTCAGTGTTTATGTCACCTCTTAATTGCATTTTTTCTCCCATGGTAGAGGTATGGCTTTGTGCAGACGCCCAAAGGAAGAGAAAAAAGAAGGTCAGGCTGCCAATTTGGAGCTGGCAGGTCGAGAGAAGCGGCGGCACTTAGTTTCGCTCGAGAGGAGAATGGAGGGCTGCTGCTCATCTATGGAAACCAGGACAAACAAAAGAGATTAGCGGAGGGGAAAGGAAGACAAATCCCTCTTCTCTCTTCCCCGTCTTCAAGTGACACCGAGGCTTACAGAGGAGTCCTGTGTTTCCACCGACACCTGTGATTGGACGGGGACGACCACGGAGCCGTATGTTGCGTTAAACTGAATGACGAAGCTCTGACCTTCATTCATTCCTTTAAACGGATGAATTTGGTTTAAAAAAAAGGAGTATAAATGTTCCACAACAGTGAAGCTGAAGTTAATTAAGGCGGCACCATGTGATACAACGTCATGCAGCCTGGAGGCATCTCGATCCGCACCTGGTGATTAATGGATGGCGGTGATCTGCCCTGAGTAACCCTAAACAGATTGTTTGGAAATAAATCCCCCCGTGAAGGGTTTAAATAAACTAAATATGGGGAGAAAAAAAATAGTTTGTGAACTCGGGACACTGTCCCTCATTGTTAACGTGGAAGAAAAGTGCCGTCGTCGTTAAAAAGAAGAAAACTTGGCCTCGAGCGAAAAGAAAGGCAGTGCTTACACTGCCAAAATAACAAATGGCCTTTCAGCAAAGTTAAGAAATGTGTGCCCCAGTTGCTGCTTTGCTTCTGACTCCAACAGATACGGTTTGACAAAGAGCCAATGAACCCTGGACTTTTTTCCCCCTTTATTTCCATTTGTGAATAATTTCCATTAAAACCATCTCTGTGTTGTAGGTGAGGAAAGAGAGGGAGAGAGGGGGAGGAGGGGGAGAGACAATGAAAGGATGAGGGGTAAAGGTAGTTGAGAGGCAGCCTGCACACACACACACACACACACACAAAAGAGGGGATAAGATTAGAGCCAACAGTATATCTTTCACCGCTGCACTCTGTTTGAGCCCCGCCGAAAAGTACAGGAAAAAAAAAAGGAAAATAATTTGCTCGTGATGACAAATCAGTAAAAAGTAAAAAAGTAAAAAAGCCTCTCCATCCCTGAACTCTATCCCTCTATAGATCGACTTATTTGCATTCCAGCGTGTTTCGGTCAAACTGTCATCCCGTCTCTCGCTCTCTGGCCGTCTGCTGGACGATCCTGGGCGTCACCGAGTCAGGAGGACATGGCAGCTCTGGTCACGGGTTCATCATGGGTCAACACCCGGGTCCCCACCCACGGGACGCCGGCTTCTTTGTTTATGGAAAAACAACATGGGGGGATCTTTTTCCCCTTGCAGGCGGTCGGCCATGAAGGTCTTATTTAATGTAGATATATCTGCGTTACATCGGGACGGGGGCGAAGGTGGCGGGCTAATTGCCAGCTGATCGGATTAAACCCTTCTCTCGGGCTGCACCGCCATACATCATGTTCAGCAGAGCAGCGGCATGAAGGATGGAGGAGAGAGGAGGCAGGTGAAGAGGTGAGGAAGGCAGGTCACCCATCAAAAACATAGCCATCACTCCAGTGGTGCCCCGTTCTGACCTGGATAATTCACCACACACACACACACACACACACACACACACACACACACACACACACACACACACACACACACACACACACACACACACACACACACACACACACAGTTTCTGCAGCTGTCTCTGCCCTTCAGTCATAAACCAACATCCACTGAATCCAGACAAACAGAAAAGTGAGTGGTATCCGACACCTCAGTCAATTACAGAGGTATATTTATCTCAGCCTCCAGAGAGACCTCACACAGGAAAAGGCCAACACGGCGGCTTACTATCTCCCAAAATAAGGGAGTTATCCTCGTCCAAAACCCCCAGACCCGAGCCCCGGTCTCGTGACCCGGCAGCGGCCAAAACTGTTAATCAACCTAAACACTTGGCTTTCAACTGGGCTAAAAAAAAAACCCTGAAGGAGCCTTTGAACATCACGCCACATGCTGGAAAAGAGAGAGGGGTTTGACATGAATGAAAAGAAAAATAAATTTGATGGGAATGATTGCTGAGGGGAAAAAGGACAAGGCAGTAAAGGGGGCAAGAGACTTCAATGCCCCCAAAGGACCCAGAGGAAGACATCTGAGGTAATTTCTCCAAGTTATTAAAACAAAATGAATAAATGTCTTTTTTTTCCTGCCTGGCTCTCTTAAGGTCTCCCTCCTCCTCCTCCTCCTCCTCCTCCCGCTGCAGCATCTCCTCCCGTTTCGCGAATCCCTCTCAGAAGTGCTCGTTTTGATGATGCTGACTCTTCCCGGTCTCTGAGGAGCAATTACAGCTGCCCTGTCAAATACCACAGCGCTCCAAAGGACCAGTGCACCGCCCGAGGGGCGCCTCTCATTCCCCTTGAAACCCCAATTTCAGCCCCATGTGAAAGTCGGTGCACGGCAAACCCTTGAACCCTAATGAACCCAGTCCAAGACAAGACCTGGACAATAATGAAAATAGCACCCTAGTCAACAGTGAGATCCACCTCTATATCTCAACCTATCAACCCCCCAACACAAACCCAGACCCCCCCTCCCCTCCGACAGGCTTTCAAACACCACTATCCATTTTTTAACCCCCTGGTGAGTAAATCCTTATTAAGGGGGCTCGATCTTGAGGTCCCCAGTAGGCCACACACATCTAAGGGAGAGGTTGCCGTCGGTGATGACTCTATTCAATCAGCGCCACGGTGGCGAGGTGGGGAGGAGGAGGGGGGGGCATCTAAACGCTCCTCATCATCACCTCGGCGTGTGTTTTCTGTAAGCGTGATCATCCGTCTGGCCCTCAGCCTTAATTAATCACCTCCTGAGGTCAGAGTGGCAAAACAGCAAAGAGTCCAGACTCGGTCCACCTAACCGTCCCCGGAGGAGGTGACACACACACACACACACACACACACACACACACACACAAACACACACACACACACTAATGGCAGCGTTAGCAGGTGGCGGACTCCCCAAAAACCCCTGAACCCCTTCGGGCCAATTAGATAAACCCACAGCAAGTAGCATGAATATCAAGTCTCGCCTGCCTCGGCTTAGTTTGCGTGACAACGCGTAGCTGTTGCAGCATCCTTATGCATCGCCACGGCGACGGAGCTAATTATCAGGGCTGAGGAGAGGCCAGACCCGGGTAATGTAAATGTCAGTAGGCCGGGAGTTTTCATCAGAATAGCTTTGAATCTGGCTTCGGTGATCAAAGGCGTGCAGAGAGAGTCCGATTATTTCACACATCCAAGGGAGGCTGAAACATTTACACCCCCGTCATCGGCGATCACGCTTTGGTCCAGTTTCAGCAGCTTGTTTGGCCCCACGTGTCACGGCTCATAATAGGGAAGAATAAAGCAACACAGATGTAGGGATTAGATGAATTAGCGTGTCATGTGCTATGATATTACTCTCTTTCTTTATGCATTAATAAACAATCCTGATCCATGTTTAATAGCCAACCAAACCCCATTCTTAATGGTGATCTAATGCTTTTTTAATTGAACGCATTTGCTATTAACTCATCATGTCAGTGTACTTTAACGTCTCTGGCCAACACACACACACACACACACACACACCCAGACACACACACACACACACTGCGACACAGACCCTCCCCCCCAGCCATGATGGAGAACCCATGTGTCGGTTTGCTCTTCCTGTTTTGGGGGGATTATCTGGGAGAATATATATATACGGGCCGAGAGAAGATTTATAAAGTGTGTGTGTGTGTGTAGGGGGGGGGGTGGGGGGGTGAGTAAATGTAGCCCTGCTCTGTGTGTTTCAATCAGATTGAGCGGGTGCAAGCGCAGCACATTATTCCCCCCCCCCCCCTTCCTGCTCTGCATAGCGCTGCGCTAGGCTACGTCCTCCTGCTGTATTAGTGTGATGTATGACCCGGACGCCGCGCTGCGCCACCACTCTCTATACACACACACACACACACACACACACACACACATCTCTCTACACACACTCTCTCTCTCTCTCTCTCTCTCTCTCTCCCCACCACCACTCACACTCTCTCTCCCCACCACACACTCTCTCCCCACCACACATACACTCTCTCTCCAGTACACATACACTCTCTCTCCCCACCACCACCACTCACACTCTCTCTCCCCACCACCACCACTCACACTCTCTCTCCACCACACACACTCTCTCCCCACCACACACACACTCTCTCTTCCAACCACAGTGCTACGAAACACCCTCTGCTGCTTTTTCATTCCACCTGTCACACAGTTATTCATCTCTCCCTCTCTCTCTCTGTCCCTCTCTCTCTCTCTGTCTCTCTCTCTCTCTCACACATTTGCTTTATCTCTTCGCCCGCCCCTACATCTCTCTGCCTTATTGTATCCATCACTTTACTTTGTCTTCATGAGCATTCCCACAGCTTTTTTCCTTTTTTGCACATAGCTTACCATGAACTCTGCACATCCATCTATATATATATATATATATGATGCTCTAAACATAAAGAGTGATTTATCTTTTATGTGAATAGCAGCAAAAAATAAATGGGATCAAAGCACCAAAAAGGTGTTATATATATATAATATTTGTCCACCTCACGGCGTCTCCTCCGACAGCAAGCGATGACTCTTTCCATCAGCGGAGCGTACGACAGGAAAAGGAATAGCAAGGAGAGGAAGTTCCTCTTAAGTTCTTCAGTAAAGTAGCTGCGGATGTGAATAACACAACTCGTCAGTTCAACGCCGCCGCCGCCTGCGCTCACGAGAATAAAAACCGAAGGCCTTCGCTAAGAGGAGGAGGAGGGAGCGAGGTGCAGAGGTTAGAAATGTAATCTGAGAGAGACAATTACCGTCACTTACGGCGTTCTTTTGTGGAGCCGGGGCCTGTTTTTATCCTTGACGCTAATTTATCTCAATGGTATTTACAGAGGAGCAAGAGCACGAGAGAAACGGAGAATAAGGGCTGTCAAAACCAATTCCCACCATGCCTTGCTTCCTTCATTATCTATGGCTGTTGGCTACAGAAATACTTAATTAGATGGTTGTGTGTGTGTGCTATTCTTTTATTTGCCTCCTGATTTCTCCGTGTGCATACATGGTTTATCGTTTAAAACACAGGAGCGGATTGGAGGCGATGGCCTGCTTTTATAGTCAAGATGAATGAAAGAAGAAGAAGAAGTCCGTGTGAGAGAAGACGCACGTGAAAGATTTATGTTTCGCGTGATAAATTCCCTCATAAGACAATATGGGTTTAATTACCTCATTACTCCAGCAGCGGTGTCACCGGTTCAACTACACTTTCCATATAAAAAAAGAAGAAATACCCAGAATACTTATGAACTCGGCAGTCGGGTCTCCCACCGAGCCGCTTTGATGGAGTGTGGTTTTGAGTGGAGGCAGGTGGTCCAGGCACCGGGGCCAAGACCCCCTCCCCTCCTCCCCCCTCCTGAACTCAGCTAAACTTGGACGCCACCCGGGCCACCAGCCCTCTCCGTTCTTAATCACGCCGTGGAACTGATTCAATTCATTTGGCCCGGTACGGGCGCCATTACATCGTTATTAACGAGAGTGTGGAGGCGGAGCCACACCTGAACGCTCTGGAAGACCGGCTCAGCTGATTCCACGGAGGAAAGGGGAGGGAGGGGAGGCTATTTAAAGACGCAGGGGCTAAATTTGATTAATCCATAAACTGATTTACTACATCTGATAATGTAGCCGGTAACACGTCCACACAGGGACTGCTATGATTATATCAGTTATGGTTCACGGCCATCGAAGATAAGGTTAAGCTCGGGGCTCGTGAGAGGGGCGGCCGTAATTGAGTTAGAATTAGGGCAAACACCGCCGTGTGATTCCTACCAAGGTGTAAAAGCGTGACATGTACGGCTGGAGGACGCTTGGCATCGGCTGGTTAAGCCTGTGACCGGATTTTTTTTTTTTTTTGTCACAGTTATAATTAATTAGCTCAAAAAAAACTGCAGAGTTGGAGAATATTGCATTCAGAGTCCCAGTGAAAGGAACACATGGTGGACAAGACGAAGAGGTTCATCATCACTAGACCTCGAGGAGGAGCAGGAAGCCACTCCTCGGCCTCGCCGTGGCCAGAGACGGATCACGCGTTGGTGTTTCCGGAACGTTTAACCAAAAGCCTTCGTGAAGCTGGAGGGATGCTGGGAATTAAACGCCCCCGCGCCGGGCGCAGGCCGCCTGCCTGCCGTTACCCACCGCCACGAAGAACCGGGCAATTTATGCATCTGTTTACAAACACGAGCGCTTTGTTCTAAAAAAAAAAAAAAAAAAAACACCCGGGAGGGTCCCGTTCCCCCGGAGAGGAAGATCCAATCCCTCCACCAAAGTAAAAAACACACACACACACACACACGCGCACACACACACACACACACACACACACACACACACACACACACACACACACACAGGCAGAGAGCATGATGGGTTTGGAGATCAAAGAGAGAGAATCTCTTCTGTTCCTACGCTCACATGATGCGTGGGACCACCTGATGACGTCATAGGAGGAGGGGGGGGGGGGGGTTACGTCACCGGTGGAATAGCGGACAAATTCTGCATCCCCGTCTTTTCAACAGAGAAACCGAGGACGGTGAACTTTTCAAGGAAGCTAATAATTACAAGTTGTGAGATAAAGACGAGAACAAAGCCACACACAAAAAAAAAAAAAACGCCGCCATCGCCGCCGCCCCCTCCTCCTGAAGACGCACGTGTCATCAGCCGCCTCTCTCTCCGGCTTGATTGATGTCCCCTCTCTCCCAACAAAGCCATGCGTCACTAATCATCTCATATGAGACGACACGCATTCTCCACTAACCGTTGAGAAAGCGCTTATTGTCGGTGTTAACTGGCCGACACCGACTGGAGCTTTTCATTTTCACGTCTCGGCCCCCGTCGACGCCACCGGGAGCGGGTCGGGGGGTCAACGAGCACGCTGATTATTCAACGCAGGGATAAAATCGGATCTCCATCTATTCCACTCGACGTGCTCGACCCTTTATTAGCGACCCGCCGCCGTTGACTCTCTCATTGTTTCGTCGTCCACACTATTCTGCGTTGCGGTCAACTGGCAGGACGGTGCAGTGGACGTAAAGACAGCGGCCCTCGCTCTCCTACCGGGGATGCCGAATGTGTGCGAGAACGATAAGCTCAGACTAAGGGAATCCTGGGAAGGCTGCGAGGCATTTTACGAGTAATCTGACCCAGAGGGCGGGCTTAGGCCGAGCCGTGTAGTCGAGGACAATGAGCCAGAGAGCTGGAGAAACTCATACACAGCTCCCTCCTCCTCCCTCCCCAAATGACTTTAGACACGCTTCCATCCACACACACAGATTATTGCTGTTTATCCTCTTTTCACTCTGAATTTCTTCTTCTTTTTTTTTTTTTTTTACATGTGTGGATTGGAGTCTTCGGCCTGATAATGGCGGTTCTCCACACCTCTCCCTCTCAGCTATCGGCGAGTCCGGGACGCTCCAGGCGTGCACTTTAAATAAAAAAATAATAAAAAAATAAAAAATCAATTGCTTCAGCTGTGAGATGAGAGTGTAATGCTGAATACATTTTGTGTTTCCCCCCTCTAATCTTCTCCCTCAACACGTCAGACAAATTGTGCTGCCTCTGCCAAATCTAATATAACGCCCCCCCCCCCCCCCTTTCCCCGCAATGCATACATATACACATTCAATCCCAACACACACACACACACACACACACACACACACACACACACACACACACACACACACACACACACACACACACACACACACACACACACACACACACACACACAGGACGACAGACTGGAAGTGGTGAGAAATGGAGATTGACAACATGGCGAGTGGTAATCACAGCCAGGAGAGCTTCAAATATGTATGAAAATAGCGTGTTACAGGATTCCCCCCCCCCCCCCCCCAGACGATGGACCATGCATGTAATCTGTATGCGTCGCTCCCCGGCCTTCCTGTGTTCCCGCTCTTCAAACTCATTCACTCAGACTTGAATTATTTCTGTTTTTGTATTGAAAGATAACAACTTCCCCCACAATGTATTCTGGATCCCCCCCCCCCTCCTCGGTGACATGGTTAAGTCCCCCCTTCTACCACTTCCCATCACATTTCCCATCCGGTTGCTTATCTCCCTCTCTCCCTCGACATGCCTGCACTTCTGCAAAAACTGCAAAAAAAAGAAAAACACGGCACTCTGGGTAATTCACGCTGCGATTTATCACGCCGCATCTCGTGACCACCTGTCATGTGGAGATAGCATTGGTTGCTACTATTAAGCCGATGCAATTACCAGACACGGGGGACCTTCTTTTGGTTCAGTCAGCATCTGAACACGTAGCAGACTTCCCACCTCACGCCTGCTGGAAGCTGCTTTTTAAAAGCCGGTCCTGTGCTGCGAGAGAGGCTGAGGCGGCGAGGACGTGGAGCTCGAGTGTCTCGGACGGGATCAGAGGGGAAAACGGGGGGAAAATGAGCCATCATCAAAGCCCGTGTGAAGGCTGCAGACCGCCACGGAACGGCAGAGCGCCGCCGTCTTTTCTAATGACAGCCACTTTAATTGAAAATCCACTTCTTTGTCTGAGAGCAAACAACCCAGTGTGGAGGAGCCGGGGCCCACTATTCCCCCCGGTTCAGAGTTTAATGGTGAAATACCAGAGAGGGAAGGCTGAAAGGGGGGAGCAGGAGGAATAAAAAGAAGTAAGCAAAGAGAAGGAAGGTAATCAAAGAGGACACAGATATAGATAGGAGGGGGGAGTCACAGATTGGACTGAGATAAAGAGGCAAATTGAAGTGAGCGTTGGAGGAAAGAAGTGGGAGAGACGGAGGTGAGGAGGGGAAAAACGGGGGAGGGAAGTAAAATCCAAGCTCAGCAGTCTTTCTCAGGCTCAATTTCCAGGACATGATTAGTTTGGAGTGATGACATGTAATGTGTGCAATAAAAAAAGGGGGGGGGCAACTTCTCCACTCTTGTTCTCTCAAAGAATCCCAAAATAGAAAGTCTGCAGTAAAGCTTAAAAACTCTGGGGACCAGCAGCCTTCATCTCGCCTTTTGTTACCGCCGCTGCCACGGCTTGTAAACCGCCACTAAAACAACCCGCTAAGTATCTGTCAGTATCTCCGCCTCTCTCGCTATGAAGCCCCCCCCCCCTCCGAGCGAGTCTCCCAGCCAAGTTTGGCAACACTTCGTAATTCTTAACTCGAGAGCTTACTTCTTTTTTATTTTTGGCATCAGCCACTTTATATTTTTATCGTGTGGTGGCACCGGCATCGGCGACCTCATGCCTCCCATTTACTCCAAGTAAATTCAGCAAGGAAAACTAGTTCACATTGATTTGCAAAAAGGTCCTCAAGAGCAATAATCGCAGCACAGTCTGGGCTGCCTGACCTCTCCATTTGTTAGCATTTAGCCAACAGCATCAGAATGTTGTCTAAATGCTAACAAATGTTATTGTAAAGGGCAGCGTTCAGAGGAGGCGGACATAGATTGCAAACGGTTGTCGCAAACTTTTTTTTTTGGGGGCTGAATCGTGCAGCTGCAACGCTTCAAAAACGTTGCCTTGAAAGCACGCTGTATATATTTTCAAAGCAGGAATGTGGAGTGAAATAGATATCTGAGAAGCACGGAGAGGAAAAGATTTTTTGGGTTTTCTGCAGAGAATGTGATGGTTGGCCTCGCCCAGCACAACACGGCTACGGTGTTTGAGGAGAGCTTGGCACGGCGATAACCGAGCGGGGGAACAAAGGGAAATGAAAAGGCCATGAATATATCAGGAAGAAAAGCTAATTGCCTCCAAACACTTGCAAAGAAGAAAAAGGGGGTTTGTGAGATTCCCCTCGCATGCCCTCACTCCTCCTCCTCCTCCTCCTCCTCGGCTGCTAACCTCCCACTCTTCCTCTCCGTTTATGTTCCCGCCGTATTCACCTGTTTTTAATCTTCACACACACACACGCAGCGACTCCAATCCACTTACTCCACCTGTCTTCCTGACCCCCGTGACATCGGCGAGCAGACAGACTGGACTCTGGCCGCCCTCCGTCCCCCCTGCTGCTTGCAAAGCCCCAGACAGGGTGTCCTGGCCTGGCTCTACCCCAGCGAGCAGCATCAACCTGGTCTCAGCCTCGCACACACCAGATTGACTCCGTCTGTGTTAGCACACGGGGGTGGCTAATGCAAATACGGGAATCCATCTGCTGATTCTAATCCGCCGGCGTGCACAGACACCAGCGTGCGGCACGACTACAGCTCCGAGGGGATGAGATCACGTCCGATCTGACGGAGGCCGATACTGTAAATTTGATTAATTGATAACATCGCTGCCGTTATACAGCTTTTGTGGGTCCTATCGGCCCCGATGATCGACGACGATAAAATAAATGGACAAGCGGCTGTTGCAGCATCTCTAAACATATTCTCCCTCGGGGGACACACACACACACACACACACACACACACGAGATAACGGCATCCACAGGAATTATACCGCGGAGCACGCAACAAGCAGCAGCTAGGCAAACACGGGACAGACACAAAGGCCGTGCACGTCCACACGTGCGCGTCTACCCTCCCTCCGGGGGACAAACATGAAAAGAGATAGAGTCTAAGTGTAAACATGGAGAGGGAGGATCACGGGAACTCAGCAGTTTTTGGGGGCGATGCTAAGAGATTAGCCTCGCTTAAACAGAGCAGATACATAGTGCTAATAAATATTCTGCAGATCCTGGGGATTGGCCTGTAAATGTGTGTTTTGGGATAGGGGGGGCTGGCAGAAACAGTAGAGAGGATGTCACCGTCACCAGGAACACTGGAGAAGATCATGTACTTGCTGATGAGGAAGCTGCAGAACGGGAGGGAACGAGACCGATGCAGGCTAAGTGTGCATTTGCATGTGTAAGTGTGCATCTTTTCTTTTCCACTTGGTGCTTAAGTGTATGCAAAAAAAGCTTACACTGCACAAGCGTGTGTGTGTAAATGTGTGTGTGAGTCCCTGACTTTGCACATCTCACGCATGCCGGTTGAGTTCTTTTCCCCCCATAATCTCATTTAAACCCCCTTCACACACCATAATTCAATTCTCTCTTCTAGACAATGACCATGTCATCTTAATCTGGCAGGTAGATTATACAGCATCCCACACAAGACTGCTAATGCTGAGGGAAACGGGGGCTCGGGCCCATTGTAAGCTCCTTCAAGGTTGGATGGGCTGCTATAGATTGCTTTAGAGGATTGCTTCTGCCACTCACGTTTCCCCACCGCTGGTTTTCTCTCGCTTTTAATCTGAAGAAAGTCTCTTTTTTTTGTTGGAACCAGCCGCCCCTCGTGTTTTCTGTGGGGTTTGATTCGTTAAACTTCAACGACCCCAATGACATGCCGCTCTGAATACTTTAGTCCGCTCGTCTGTTTCCTTACACGCTTCTGAATATTCATTAAAATCCCCTTTTGCGGCGAGAGCCACCGACGTGTGGGCGCTCTCAGCGCGGGAAGGCTTGTTCTAAACCCTCCCAACAGCATCACGCCGTCCCGACGCTCGCAGGTGTGAAGGTGGAGGCTTCCTGCCAGAGAGAGAGGTGGGTAACCGAGCCAAACCAGAACCAGCAAATAATCTGATTCCTACAAATCTGGCTGGATAGTGAATCTGATGCAGAAATATTGAATTAGTGTCGGTAATCAGACTGAGGAGAACATGGAGTGGCATGTGTGAGCACACCGGTTGTCTGGCTGTGAGGACCTGATGCCGCCTGCATCAACCCCCCCCAGAGCACTCAATCGGATTAAGGCTAAACAAGCCAACCATAACAGGGCCTATAAGGCCTCCTTCATACCTTAACCACTTATCCTGCCTTGATCCACCCAGCAAGGGTCCCTAAACACCGGGCACAACATCCCTGTTTGCCTTGGAGGGGGAGGGAGGGGGGGTGATCAGGGGAAAAGCCAATTTAGTGGTGCCGTTAAATTAGAGAAATGATGCTAACGCAAACTAGCATCAGTCCTGTGTGCTGCTGACCACCACCTAAATGCCGGACCCTCAAGATCACAGACGATCTGTGATGCCGATGTTATGAGAAAGAGTCATGACGGGATTACACCCCCCCCCCCCCTCCCCCTCCCCCTCCCACGATCATGTGTCAGATTCTCCTGACGCAGCCGAGCTAATGGAAAGCAGAGACCCAACAGCATTCCTGCGAAGAATGGTACGACAAACAAACAGATACCAGCGCAAACAAGGAACCGCACAATGAAAACAGCACAACAGTGCGACCGCAGAGCCTCTGGAATATTTAAGAACACAACATGTGGGTGCAGACAGTCATTTAAATCGGATTATTTTGTTTGCGACCACAACAAGTCACTTAAAAATCATTAGTTTAGGCCCCACACCGCTTTTATTTCTTTCTGTCCACGCATGAAAGCAACATCTGCTCATATAGTCGACTATTAAACGTACTTAGAGCCTCTCAATAACTGAACTGGACTCATGTGTTGGAAAAAAAAAAGGTGTGACGGGCAAATAATACGGGACCAAAACTGTGATCCAAGCCTTTATCGTGATGTATTACAGACATCACATCGCTGCTTTCATCCCTCTGGTGGGTTTTGTCTCCTCAGAAGCAGATTTGACTGTGGAACAGAAGGTTCCTCCTGCCTCCAGGCGCTTCCTGTGAAGGTCTTCTCCTCCTCTGATCCGTCCCCCGTCCCCCCCGCGTCCCCCTTTGTGGGTCGTCCAACAGGCCGGCCAAGCAGACAAGCTTAGTCAGACATGCTTTACGCTTACTTTCGTCTTCCCCCTGTTGACCACAGGGAACGCTCCCCCCTCCTCCCCCTCTACCTCCCCCCCTAGCTGGACTAACTTTGCTCTCCCTCGTCTTTATCTCCGCCGCTGCAGACTGCAGTTGTGTGACACACTGTTGGGTTTTGTTGTTGCGTGTGAGTTTAGATGAAACCTCAAATGCATCTGCAGAATACGTCTCGGGAAACAATGCAGTCAGTGTGAGCCGGCGCCGCGAAGCTTTGTGGTGCGACCAGGAGTTGATCCCCGGGGGTCAAGATATCCTTCTGATACCCCTCAACCCGAGAAGCCCCTCCCCCAAATAAATATCACATCCCACCACAGACACACGCTAAACACACAGGGAGTCAAGTTTTTTTGACACTGTGAGATCAAAAGGAGCCGTACTCAAACTCACACAGCCCATATATTTGAATTAGCTCCCTCAATTTAACCAATTTATATCAATATACTTGCAAAATTATTTTTTCAGGATTACAAGATTGCTCTGCCACTTCATATTAAAGCTGATTATATTATTATTGTACATTCTAGATGCTAGAAAGCCAAATCTCCACCAGAAGAGATGAAGGCGCTTCATCGCCGGAGCAGCGAATAAAAAATCCACGTTGGTTTATAAATACACCGTGTAACAGTTTCTGTCAGCATCCAGTATAAATAATTATCAGCCACTCGGGGGCTTCGCCCCGTCTTTTCCACTTGGAGTGGACAAAGATGTCAGGTAAATGGATCATGCCATTCGGGGCGAGCGCCTCTTTGATTCTTAAGATATTAATCCGAAGCCTGTCTTTGTACTTTTTTTCCTGGCTGACTTTTTTTTCCAGATGGAAAACCGAAATAAACTCTTTTTCTTTTTGGAGAACTTTTATTGTAGTCGGAAACACTATTTTTTTTTTTTTTTTTTAGATATACTCCATTTCACAGCGTTCTGATATTGGCAGCATTTGAAGTCTGTCGAGTTAGACTAAGAAATACACGTCTCACGCTGGTTGGCAGATTCCTTAAAGATGCATGTATGCCAACCCAGGTTTTATCCTCTCCTAGTGTCTCCTACACTCATAACGATGAAGCTCTGTGTAAGGAGAGGGAGAGAGGGCTGTTTGGAAGGACATGGCTAAATATACCCCCCATCACCTCCCGTTCTGGGTCCGCCTCACCCGGGTCCCAGTTGCACTCTAGTCACAACCAAACAGACAGCTGGCAGTCAGTTATGTTCCCACACTTCATAGTGAACGGGGTCCCTCAGCACCTCGCAATGTCAAATGCACCATTCAGACTCCCCTAAATATTTAATCAGGACAAGTAGAAGCCAATCTTCTACATCCACTAGCATTAAACATTTAATACCCGGCTGACATGATATCTAGTCAGCCGAGACTCAGTAGAGACTTGCGTGTGTGATGGAGGGGATGCAGACACTTGTTCTGTTCCTCGTTAAATCACACAAAGACAAACCTCCACAGTGAGAAACACACAAGTGTAGGTCAAAGACAAACATTTCCCAGCAACATCTATCATCTGTGGGAGGTTGAGCAGGGAGGTGGAGCAGGGAGGTGGAGCAGGGAGGTGGAGCGGGGAGGTGGAGCAGGGAGGAGGCTCGTGAATCCCATCAGTCATGATGCTTTAGACTGGAGGTTAAGAGCGGGACGGGGCGGCCGCTGTCAGCGCACGCAAACCGACCCAAGGACGGGCGAGGGAGGCGTCGCCGACGGCAACAAGCTGGATAACCGTAAAAAAAAAGATATGACGTTACAAATCCACACAAGGGCAGAGATCGTCATGACACTGTTACGATACAACCGTCCTCCAGATTAAAGGGAGACTCATGTGATGTCACTTGAGGCAGGGTGGGTTGGGCTGAAAATAATCTGTAGCCCCTCCCCTCCTCCTCCGCTACTAACACGTTAGAATAAAACTGTTGTTGGTTGAATTGAATTGTGGGTAATGTAGGCACAAGGATGTGTGAAAGGAAGAATAATCCATGAAATAGAAAAAGACAATATCTTTAGTTCTACTTTAAAAACCCACATTATTATAAGTAACTTTATTTATAAAGAACATTTTATTCCAGGTGGAAGCACGATGTGCTGCACAACATGGAAGTGGCAGCCACAAACACTATTGATATTGTTAGGATAAAACTTTAACGAATTAAAATAGACACATAAATAATGTAAATGAATTAAAAACAGAGAAAGAGGAATAACATTTAAAATATGATGATTCTAGGAGTGCAATGCTCCATCGGTGGACTCTTTCTTTTGAAAAAAAGAGCCTGATTTAAAAAATAAAGGGTTATTTGATAGTTTTTCACTAATAAGTAAAAACAAGATGCATGTGCATACAATCACGTGTTCCTTAACTAAATGTAAAGTTATACCAGTATGTTTTAATGCCATTTTAACCGTTTTAAGCACATTTATTTTGGCCCGGATAATCCTGAAAATCCACCCATGGCTAGCCAATAATAAGTGGTTCAATCAAGCAGTAGAATTATAGAATATATGAATATATGAAGTACGTCCTCTAATTCTGCACGGTGTCCTGATGAGAGCAACAGGAGTTTGGCTGCTGCTCTACGAATGTCGTCAGCGTCTGCAGGATAATGTTGCGTGTGGTCCGAGTCAATAGTATCAAGTGGTGTATACAACATACACACTACACACACACACACACACACACAGAGATGCAGATACTGGAGGTGACCCGGCGCAGTGACAGGGTGGGACGTGACTTGATTAAGAATGGCGAGGTAAGAGTGATAAAGTACCATCTAAATCCACCCACATCCTGTGACCCTGCGATAAGTCAAACACCAGCGACAGCCACACACACCATAAATAATGCTGTCTGATGTCGGGCTGCAACCCCCCCCTCCCCCCCTCCCAACCCGCTCACGTTTACACCCGTTGTTTGAACTAAATGTGGAGAAAACTTTGCTTTCGGGAAAACAAACAAAATCTCCCGCAATGACTAATAAGATCTAACTTTGTGTTCTGTTTGCATGCTCTCCTGGGCCACACACACACACACACACACACACACACATACACACATACACACACACACACACACACACACACACACACACACACACACACACACACACACACACACACACACACACACACACACACACACACACACACACACACACACACACTGGATTCTGTGTCTTGTTGAAAATTCACAGCGATTGCACCGACACACATGAAACGCAGCATGTGGGGTTAATAGAGCCAGGTGTCCTCTCTCTCTGCGGCCCTTTTGGCTCCGGAGCCAACATTCTGGGCTAATTTGAATAAAAAATTCAGGCAAACATTTGCTGGATCATTTAGGAGGCCGATGTTCAATCTGCTGCTCTTTGACACGGTGCCACTGTGCATCTCATTTCCACTCCTGCAGCACTGCAGTGTCATGGGAGAGAGGAGGAGGGGAGGGGGGGATGACGTGTTTTTATTTGTGTGAGAAGAAAACACTCCAGTATTCTGCCTGGAAAACAAGTGTGTCAGCGGAACATCATCAAGGTCAAGGTGGAAAATAGAATTCTGTTGCTCGTTTTAAACAAACCAGGTGCAAGAAAAGTGCAGACGGGGGGAAAAAAAGCACAGAAATGGTGTGGAAAATATACGACATGACAGGGAGAGTGTCGCAATGTGGATAAACATTCACCACCATCAGGTAGTGGCAATCACAAGATGGTCTAAGTGAAAGTATATATATAGCGATATACATATAGATAGATATTTCTATATAGGGAGAGAGAGAAGGGAAGATAGGAATAGCTGTATCTCCCCAACCTCCCAGCACATACAAAGTCAAACAGAACCCGATAACAGCAGGATGCTCTCTTTTGGAAAAATAATAAAATAGGAAAGAGGATGGAGGCAGGAAAAACATGCTCCCATGATGATATACCGCTTCGCTTTTATGCGCCGCAAAGAGTTTTCCACTCAATTTTTTTTGCTCTTCTATATTTCGGGCAAACCATCTTTAAAAAAAGATATTATCTCCCTCCGTCTCGTTCTCTGTTCCGACGGGCGTGATGAGGGTTGCATAAAATTAGCTGCCTGACAAGAGGGAACGTGTCCGGGGGCAACATGGAGGACCTTGTTTCCACACTCTGCCCCCCCCCCCCTCCCTCATATATCCCCGAGTTACAACAGGAGATAAGATAGAGGAGGGGTTGTTTAAAATAGAACCCCACAGACACTTCTTCTGAAGATTTCAACTACCAGCAACTAAAAAAATGTGTAAAATTCTGCATATTAGGCTTTTTACCACCAAAAGAATGAAGTATGTGCATTGTGAATGTGTTGTTTGAAGCTCCTGTCAACAAAACACGGGCCAAACTGTCATCTCGTACCCTCCATGCACTGCAAATAGACAGGTCCGAGCCTTAAATGCTTTATCTATTCTCCGGTATCCCAGTCCAATTAACTCGTCCCAGCAAGCCTTTCCCTTCCACACTCTCACGGGCTGTCAGATTCTGATATGGAAGGGCGTTGCTGAAGGTCGGTCAGTCCCGCACACTTAACCTCATTTCCCCCATCACTCTGCTCCCGCGTCTCCCAGAAGGGCCTTTTGATTGGTGTCCGTTTGAAAAGCGGGCTTTGGGTTTGGCGGCGGCGGCGGCGGAGGGTAGCGGAGATCAGAGCAGGAAAAAAAAGGAGAAAAGGAGCTTTTTTTTCTTTTTTTTGGAGCACGACTCTTGACTGCAGTCAGTTATAATGGTTTTCAATTAACAGGGGGAGACGATGGAAGCTAATCTGGGCTAGCTACAGGAGCCGTTCATGCAATATTCATGTACACAAACTAATAGAAGCCCAGATTAGCCTACATATTTACCACGGCGCGGCGGCGGCGGCGTGTCGAGTCAAGAGAGAGGAAGTACGAGGAAAAAAAAGGGACGGTGGCACATTGGGACCCAGACGGAGAAGAGATAATGGAGGGAGATCAAGAGAGGGAATGAAGGGAAAGAGAAAAAGCGAGGTCAACGAGGAAGACCTTGAAGGAAAAAAGGAAATCATGAGATAAAGAGGTGGCGAAAAGGAAGAGGAGGTGCGACTCCTCAAAAAGGATTAAGGATCATCTGCATTTTTTTGCCTTTTCATTTTGCCTCCGCTGTAATCACTCTGAAGGGAAGACCCCCCCCCCCTCCACTCAAATATGATACCAATCTGAATGAGTGATCCTGACAAATTGGGCTGCTGGAGGAAACGAGGGTGCTCTTTTTGACTGAGGGGCTGCAGACGGTGGGGAGTCGGCATCAGGACAAAGATATAACTGTAATTGGCTGCTCCACTCCCCCCTCATCCTCCCCCATCCTCCCCCCTAATCTCTCCTACCACAGAAATGGGGTGACAGGAAAAATGGGACAAGCGAGAGCGAGCAGATTGCCACAGCAAGCAAAAAAAAAAAAAAAAATACACAAAATACAAAATTCTCTGCAACAACCGCTTTCAATAACGTCTGGAATGTTATGTACACGCATCGGAACAATATGGGAAATTCATCCGTAATCCTTAGTAGGTCACAAAAGACTTAAAAAGACTTCAAAGCCCGGATTAATGTGTGACTGGACATAGCAATTCCACACTGGCTAACTTCTTACCGAGCATTAACATTGTATGTCAAACAAGAAGCTAATCGTCGGGGTTTAGTTTGAAAATATCCTTTGACCTTTTTTGTAGAGGTCTCGGAATTAATTTTATGCTCCACAGATATCTAATTTTATGCTTTTATGGACTTACACATTTGCAGAATAATGGGAAACGTCTTGATATTTTTTGCTTCACTTAGAAAAGCACTGAGGCTGGTGTGTATAAACGACGTCTGTGGACGCAGCAACACAAGAAAAATAACTCTAATTCTCTCGTTTCGGGGACCCAGAGAGACTAATGAATTCTACCAATGTGCTGGGCTAGCAGCTTCTCCCCCCTCCCTCCCCCCCTCCCTCCCCCACTCGTCTCTACCTGCGTCAACTTTCGGGAAATGAAATGTGAGAAATGGGCCAATTTACAGCTAAAGGCTGTTTCCTCCTAAGAGGCACCGACATAAAGATGGAGTACAGAGGATATGAAGAGGTAGAGGGAGGGAGGTTTGAATGCAGGCCGAGAGAGAGAGAGAGATGTGAGACAGCAAAGCAAGACGTTAGGCGCTAATGCGAGTGTCATCTCTGAGGGGAGACAGAAGTGCTTGAATTGCATTTTTTGGCCTTTAACTTCCCTCACACAGAAGAAGAAGAAGAGGGGACTGGAGATGAGGAGCGGCTCTTGATCTTTCCAATCAGCCGCCGTGACAAGAGCTGCTCAGATATTCAACAAGCAGAAACAAAAGGAGGATGTCAGCGTGCAGAAAAGTTGGGAGAAGTTCGAAAGATGCCAGCGAAGTTAGGAGGACGGATATCCGTTCCTAATCACGTCTGCGGTCCAACGCTGCAGCTGAAAGACGCTTCGCTTGAGCGTTGCCGTAGCGACGATACGATAACCGTGCTCACCGAGTCACGTGGGAGAGTTTTTGGAGAGTTTCACACATCGGAGGTGTTTGCCGTCTGAAGACACGTGTTACAAAGAAACACGTTATCTGTTCTGTAATCGCATTTTTATTTTTTTTTATTCCACAAATTAATTAAACGGCGTTAAAGCCGCCGGGATCCTTTGACAGACACGGTGTCAGTTTCACAATGAACTGACGGAGGCAAAGCCTCCTGATCGCCTGACGTCGCATCTGTTAACTCCTCGGCGGCGCTTTGAGGAGGACGAGGAGGTGAGGGAGGAGGAGGTGGGAGGGTATCAGTTCCTCCTCCTCCTCCTCCCTAATGGGTTAGTTTCATTTTGATAGGAACTGGAAAACCATCTGTAATTAGATTACAAATACATAGAAGGAATGAGAAAAAAGATTCTTAGGTAATTAACTCAAAGCATATTCTAATCAGGTTTATAAATCCCCCCTCCTCCCCCTCCTCCCCCCTCCAATCTGAATCCTCTCACAAATCCCTTTGGGACTCGCCATCACACAATCCAATGCCGGCACTCAAACGAGATCATTTGACGCTAATTTCCCAAACACGAAAGCACTTAAAGAAACGCTTTGATTGAGACGGCGAAGCATCAATAGCCGGGGAAACAGGACGCGTGAGGGATGAAAGCTTCAAGAATACAGTGTTTTTTTTTATTTGCGAGCGTCTCCGGAGACGAGCGGTTCGAGTCCCTCCTTGTGGGTATTATGGCGGCGGGGACAAGTGGCTGCGATAACAGTGGAGGAGGTGTCTCTGCAGGAGCGCCGCCGCCACCTTCACGTCTCCATTATCTGTCAACCTGCCAGTCCATCTGTCTGTTGGCAGCGCGGCGCCCACCAGACTGACAAACTCCATTTATAAAGGGAAAAAAACACGAGGGGAACGCCGGCACACGCATCAGCATTTTTCTTTTGCTATTGTTGCAACATTTTTCATCAGTTTCTAATTATTACTCCCGGAGTAGATTTTTTTTTTTTTTATATATCAGAGCCGTCTGGCCGACAGTCGTCTCTCACTTTGATTACAAATCCATTTCAAATGTCAAGTCGGTTTTTACTTTCCAGAACAAAACGCAGCATGAACAACAAACAAGAAGAAGACACAACTATTAATGTTTAACTGCTTCCCTGTTTTGACGATCTTGTATTTCTGACTACGGATGAGTGATGAAGCAAAATGAATGAGATGTATGTTTAACAAGTTGGGGTGTCACATGGGTATCACAGCAGTAGTTTCATATTTAATACTGTATTTATTCCTATGTTGGCTCTGTTCTATATTATAAACAATGATGAACATTCTGGTTTCTTCAGGATTCTGCGGTGAGAATACTCAAAATAACATAAATTAAAACATATTATAGTCCAGCCCTTTATCTAACCAAAAACAATGCATCCAAGCCAAACTTTTGATTAAAGTTGCTTTAAACGAGCATTTCTATCCCCTCTCAACTGCTCTCACCATGCTGAGCCGGCTGCTTTCAGCTAACAGTGCATACTATGGTACCCACAGTGTTTCATGCCGACAGAGGCAGAGCAACTTCTCTGGAAAATAGTTCTTTGCTACTATATTAATGCTCTGAATCTTACATATCGCATCTTTAAAGGCCTCTGAACCTTTTTAATACGATCAACTGCAGAACAACAGTAACAAAGGCACAAACCAACGTATTGAATTGGATTTTTAACACGCTGCCAAATAGATACACTTAAAAAAAAAATAAACTGGCAGAGGAAACACCCGGCATTGTCGACAGATTTGCAGCGGATAGGATTTTACCAGATCAAAACTGTTTCCGGTGGGACTGAGAGCACGTTGGCACGCGGCGCGCGGCTTTCATTTCTAAAACACCTGCTCGCTCTCCGCTCAGACCACAAAGCACAACCGGCACAGAGCCTCTTTTCCTGCTCTCCAACAAAACAAATCCCGGTCGAGCCAACCCATCCCCATGCATGCGTGTGTGTGTGTGTGTGTGTGTGTGTGTGAAGAGCCACCATGGCAGAAGCCTGCAGCTGCCCTGCCTGAGGCTCCACTGTGTTAGCTCGGAGCAGCACAATGCAGAGAGTTGAGGGGATGGAGTGTTGGGAAGCTGTGGGGGGAGAGAAAGTAGATCCGCCGGCGTAAATGTCAACAGCCTATAGTGCATTTGAGGGTATAATATGAATTCATGGGAGTTTGGAGCCGGTAGCTGTTGAGCTTATGTGCTCGGCAAGGCCATAAATAATACAGCATCCTAGTAGTCTGGGAGAGAATAAAAGGCCCCGATGCTTCCAGGTAAGAGTGTGCTCCGCAGACCTTCCAGGGAGCTACTGAAGGCAGGCGGCGAGGTCCGTTAGAGGGCTTCTGTTGCCCTGATGGACACATGCAGGCGTGCTCACTGACAGACTCAGGCATGGATAATTTCACATGTCCAAATGCCAGCCAGCATCGGCGGTGTTACAACAATGTCCCGAGGGCAAAAAACTAAACTGTGCACTCGACCAGCAGCAGCAACACAACTGGGGGGAGGCATTCAGTGTCTGCACAGTGAAATAAATCCATTCATTACAGCACAGGGCCTCGGTGGTTTGAGTCTGCAGCACCTCCTCGGCACCCGGGCTGCACCCAGTACTCGCTGAGACCGAGGCTGAGCTGTGCTCCTGCAGCATCCACTGCATGCAAGGTCAATGCAAAGACACAGCTGTGCTAATGATGCTAATGATTTGAAATATGTATACACTCTGAGCCGATTAGTCCAACCCCTTTCCAGAGGGGACGGGCTCCAGGAAGTGGACCTCAGGGACCGAGAGACAGGAGAAGAGGGGTCAGGAAGGAAGTACTCGGAGGGTCCCGCCTTTTTTTTCTCAACCCCTTTGCTTCCTGAGAGACGAGCAGCAACGTGGAATTGAAGACGGGAGGACTCGGAGGTAGAAGCAGGGCTGTATATAATATAAATCAGCCCTCTCTGCAACTGAACAACACATTGTTTCATAGGAAGACGTGGAGGAGGAGGAGGAGGGGGGCTAACACTCCCAAATATAAATCGGGAGGGTAATTTCACACCTGAAGCGTTGCACCAACTGTTGTGTGCCAAGTTACAGTCTTTTGTTCCAATGAGTGATTATGTATCCCTTCTTTTTTTCCTCTTTTTTAACAGCCCACATTCAAGCAGCTGGACCGAGTGCAGCAGTTTTTATCGCAGCAGACAGAGCAGCGTTCACGGCACTAAACATGTTGTGTTCAGCGCGATGCCTCCATGCAGAACACCCAGACAGGTGGCGAAGGCGGCAAACTCATTTTACACGGCTATAAAAGCAGGCATTACTTAAAATAATGTTAACGTCGCACCGTAGACGTTGTGTAGTAGTCTGCCCCTCCCCTCCCCCTCCTCCGTAAGCAGCGTTCAGTATATTTAGTACAGTTAAGGAGCCGTTGATGCTTGAGATTTCACAGTGGTAACTGGAGCACTCGCCAGACCTGCTGAACAATACATGCTCTAATGTGACCTCTGACCCCCCCCTCGGTCACAGGAGTGTAGATGAAGAGCAGAGGTGAACGTGTACAGTATTTCTGTCTCTGCTGGATGATAATAAAGTGCAGCTTCCATAAATCACGTCCGATCTGACGCGAGGATATCGCTCACTCGTCAAGGCAACCGTTTGTCTTTCCCCACAAACAACAGAAAAAAGGGGCATTTTATGGACACACACGCACACACACACACACACTCACACACACACACACACACACACACACACACACACACACACACACACTCACACACTCACACACACACACACACACACACACACACACACACACACACACACACTCACACACACACACACACACACCCATTTAACAGGAAGGTGGAGGGCTGGTCGGCACATTAAGGTTCAAGTCACATCCAAATGTCGGCAAAAACAAACCATAAAGGTTTAGGGACGCAGACAAAATGCGAGAAGCTGCACAACGGGAGGTACCACTGTTGGGGGGGGGATCAGCCACAGTGAGGGGGGGGGGGAGGAGGCAACAGCCTTGTATGCACGTAGCTACGGCTCTATTAGACTGCAACAGAGGCCCTAGTTAAATATATAAAATCTATGAGGCATGAGATCATTTGCAACAGGGAAGCAAGGGGGGGTTGGGTGGGTGTGTGGGGGGGGGGGGGGGGGGGGACTACGGGGGTTTGTTCTGTAGTCCTCATTACTGAATCCATCTCAGCGTGCCTGTCAGTCACCACCTGTCTGTCTGCCTTGTTAAGGGTGCCGGAATCATGAATCTCCCTTAGGAAACAAGCCCACGGGGTCCAAGGAAGCGCAGCCTGGCCCACATATCTCAGCGGCTATAAACATATGCCTGACATAAGTATCCCAGCATAAGCCTCATATAAATAAATCCAAACTTACGAGAGGGAACGGCAAGCTCAGCCCTGAGAGACAAGAGAGAGGGAGTAAAGAAAAAAAATGCTCAGTGGGTCGTGCTCGGCACCATTTCTCCTTCCTTCCTGCAGGATTTCTTTTACAGCCAGCAGTAAAAGAAAAAGAAAGAAACCTCTCCTAGCTACCCTCGCCACATTCAGCATGGCAGGAAAAGTAAGGAGAGGCAGGGCCAGATAGAGCAGAGTGACGGTGAGGGGAACTAAAACAATCTGCTCTGGGCTTAGTTATTTCTGGGACCCCTGGAGAAGCACTCTGCTGAGGCTGTGTGTGTGTGTGTGTGTGTGTGTACACTGTCTGACTGCTAAAAACATAGCACAGCACCTCCTCCTTTCCCTGAAAGAGGGGGGAAAGAGAGGCTCCAGCTAATCTTTCCTGATTCTCTCTCTCACTGTGTGCCATTTATACAAGTGGTCATAAAGATTCAGGGGGGTTAATTGACTCCCCGTTTTTTTTTTTCCACGCTCAATAATCATCAATAATCCACTTCAAGGACTAGATACTGACCACTCAGGGTGCCGGACCCCCCCCCCTGGCTGTCAATCCAGGGAATGGAATGTCGGACACACTCCTGGAAAATTGAGCCTTCAAATAGGAGGGCTTATGAATCTCTGACATGAGAAGAGATGGGAATTAGTGGGATTTATGGAGCGTCAGCGTGAGGCAGGGTGGTATTAGTGGTGCTCTTCACACGTCTCCATCGCACACTAGCAAGCAAATATCTGTCGCAACACTGGGACGGAGACAGCTGCCCCGAAGACGGAGCCGACCATGCCCGGCTCCGCTGGACCCGGTCCAGCGCGGAGTTACACAGGAATGCAGGGACTGCGGTTTTGGCAGCTGCACTCTGATAAATGTTGTGAAACGCGGACAAGTATGCATGTTTTTCAGGCTGTACGCTGTCTGGAGTGCCATTGACGGCTCCTTATTCAACAACCACGTTTTTTAAAAGCTTCTATCTCGGTATATGCACGACTAAGTGCATAATACAGAAGCTTAACCGGTGAAAAGAACTGCACTTTAGTCCTGCAGGAGAACTTGTTCCACCTCATAGAACAAGGAAATGTGTTCCCTATTGATGTGGTCCACGAGTCGGGTCCCGCTTTATTCCCTGCGGAGGCACCCAGAGGCAGGCACCTCCTGGGGCCGGGAGCAGCTGACCACACCCCTGGAACAATGACCTCAATCAACTCAAACACAGCTCCATTTGCTCAAACGGGATCACCGGGGAGGGCAGAAAGGAAAGCTGGAGCAAATCAGAAATGGGTGCTCTGAGGCTTGGAGGAACTGTTCAACACATAAATCAATCTTTGCTGTAACTTCTTGCTATCCAAGAAAAAAAAAAATCCACTCAACGGTGGAACGTGCAGGGACCAGGGATGAGGATTAATGAGATCCGGTCACCGTTCGTCTCTATTGTTTCTCCTGTTGGATTGTGACTCCCATGGGTGCATATATACCTGCAGCATGCGCCCTGCTGCAGACCGACTGCGTCACAATGAGGAGAAAAAAAAAGGCCTTGCTCTCCAGGAAGCTCTTCTTCACTCTCCTCCATCTCTGTCCGGCTCTCCCAGTGGGAGGAGGTGGACTGGGATTAACAGAGCGAGTACAGCACATAAATTTCAGCTGTATTGCTGAGTCGCTGTTCCCCCACGCACCTACCCTCCCTCCCCTCCATCCTCCTTACCTACCTGACCCAACCTACTGCTATCTTTTCACATCCTCAGGGGGATCGGCAAAGCCGGCGTCCCGTTCCACTCGGCATGCTGGGCCGTAAATACTGCGCAGCATCAGGGAACAGCAGGTGCTATCACTCCCTATCATTAATTATCCCCCGCCGCATCACTCTGGGGTCTCTCACTCCCAAACTCACAATCTTATTCTCCCCATTATCCTCTCACTTTCTCAAATTCTGTCAGTCTCTACCTCAATATCTCCTCACTTCCTACAATCTTCATTTTGTCCCTGATGCATCTCAATCCTTGTCCAGCACTCTCCCATTCCTCCCCCCTCCTCACCCCCCACCAGACAGCCTCACCCGCTTTCCTCTCCACTCACATGTGTCCTCCAGCCCTTCTCTTCCCATTCTGATGGGTTTTCCCCCTGCTGTAAATGTATTCCAAAACTGCTGTGCTGCTGCCAGCCAGGAGACGTCACAGGGACTGATGGAGCGCTGGAGGGAGAGATAGCCCCCCCCCCCCCCCCCCCCCCTCACCCCACCGGAGAGCTCATAAATAATACCGAATCAAAGAAGGGGAAAAAGCAGCAGGAGAAACTCCCCTGAAGTGAAAAGCCAATGAACGCGGTCAAGGGGGATGTAAGAGGTATAGAAGTCCGAGCTCAGGTGAGGCGAAGGCCTCGCGTCAACTGTGTGAAACCCGCAGAAACATCTGGAGCAAAACCACCAAAACACTTCCTCCCCATCGACGCCGGTCGGATTAACAGGTTGGGAGCACAATTCTGCTGGAGGAAAACACGAGCTGATGACTTAGAAACACATCTGGTGGCAAAAAAAAAAGGAAAAGGAATTAGCATGGAATGTTTTTCAGCTGTTGCAAAAAAAAATAAGAGTCACACGGGACACACACACACACAGACACACAGACACACAGACACACACACACACACACACACACACACACACACACACACACACAGACACACAGACACACACACACACAAATGGTTCTTCCTGCTCTGATTGCAACCTGGTGACTTTCATCGCCATCTCCTACCTGACTCCATGAGTTAGCGTTCCCTGAGGACGGCTGCTGTCCACATCTTTTAACGCTCGCCTTCCTCTAACGCGACCCGACCGCCACCGCCGCCCGCTGTACACCCTATCCCGCTAACGCTTATCCACCATGTTAGCATTCCTGAGCCTCTCAAACATCAGTGTCACTACATTGTCGTTCTTAGCTCTCTCCTCAGAAAACATCATCACCAGACAATCCAATCAAACCTTTATTACCTTCCTTTAAACTCACAGAACACAAAGTTCATCACACAGATCTCTTCCCACAACACAACAGCTATCTCTCTTCTCTGCAACATCACAGATGTGGAGGTCCGACTCGTTAGTGCGATCCATTATGACGAGGCGGACAGGACACTCGGCCCCCCGATCAATTTGATGCGCCTACACTTTTTATTGATTCCCATTGAACAAGTGGAGCGGAGAGGCAGACTGAAAAGAGCGAAGGGCAGCACTTTTTCAAAAAAAGGAGAAACCTCTTTTCTTCACCACGTGGAGAACGACGGCTGCTTTTCTTCCCACGTCCCGTTATTATCTGTTATTGGCGATAAAGCCGACGCCAAGGTGAAACATAAACACATTATACTGAAGTAATTTAAAATATCACGTGTAAGCGCTCGCATCCGACGTGACCAACAGGTTAATTAATCAACATCACACAAAACAAGAGGTTTCCTTTCTGGCGTGAACATCTGCACTGAAAAGAGGAGGATCTGCATATGAAGGTCAGTGTTTCTTTTAGGGGGTTTTTTCAGGCTCCAGCACATATGACTGCAGTGTGGCGAGGAATCAATTCCTGCAGCGAGGAGAGGCTTTTAGTCCTCACAGGAGGGGGGTCTGGTCTGGTCTGGTGGACGAGTCTACGGCGGTAGAAATCATTAGGGCACGCTCGCAGCTTTTTTTATTATCATCCATTGATAATTCAACACTAAGAAGCTTTGGTTTTTGATTATTTACTTTCATCCTTCTTTACGGATGAGATCATCTCGATGGGGAGCAAACAGAATGAAAAAAAATGTGATTAAGCAAAGAGGCGGTGAGAAGACTTTGATCGTACACGGAGAGGCAGGTTTCTGCGGTTTATACTGGTGACTAGTGGTCTCTGGGTGGTTTACAAGGACACATCATCATCATGTCTCAGCTGAGGAGGCAGAGAGATATCTGGGCCAGGAGGGGAAGTGTTTATGCTGCAGTGGAACAGAGTCTTTGGGGGGAAAAATAAAGTTTAGAATGTTGCAAAACAAGAAAACAGTTGCTCATCCTTTTCTTCCCCCCCTCCAGTTGTAAAAACCCACTTCTGCAAAGGAAAAGGAAAAAAGGCTGCTTCTTGTCAGACAAGCGCCCCCTGCTGGTAAAAATCCAAACCATAGGCATTTTTTCAGTGCTACCAATTTTTTATGGAGCCCAGATGATTTCAGATATTTTCCATGTTGTAATACTCCAAGGCTACGAGAAAAAATGGGGCACTAAGAGAACGCGTCCTGAATACAAATGTGTCTAAGAATGTGTGAAAGAAGAAACCCGAGACACACATTCTAGTCGTCGTACTGAGAGAAAAAGAAAAATGTAGGTGTTGAGGGAGGGGGGGGGTTCATTCTGAAACTTGAGGTGCAAACGTCTCGCCGGCCAAAAGGTTGTTTACTACCACTGGTTCTGTGATTTTACGATACAGGACACATGAATCATTGATGTGAAGGGTCCAGTTAAAGAGGGCAGACCTGTCTGAGTGTTGTTGAGAACACACAGATCCCAGGTCAGACTGGAAAAGCAAAGCATGCTACACCCCCCGGATGAGCCTCATATGCTTGTATGTTAAAGGTCCTATATGGTGACAGCTGATTTCTCTCACACACACTCACACACACACACACACACACACACACACACACACACTAAACAGATTGGAATAGAAGATATAAACTTGTCTCTGGGTGATTTGCATGTGTAGTAAAGGACTAGTTTCTCTTTGCAACTTGTGCTCCAAAAGAGAAAAAACAGAATTGTAAGAAGAAGAAGAAGAAGGAGAAGGAGAAGAAGAAGACTCACCTTCTTCCGGGGCTGCCATTTCATCATATTTGTAAACCAAAATGGACCAGCATTAAGATCTTAGACGAGAATGGAATGTGGACTCGAAGAAATCCGGGGCGCGAGTCATGCTGCCTCGCGACTTCCCTCGATTTTGCAGCAGATTTTCTCCGAGAAGCGATGCATGGTTGACGCGCTCGGTTGCGGCAATTCGGGGAGAGAGAGAGTGAGGGGGGAGAGAGAGAGAGAGAGACGGGCGACGGTTCGACGCGAATCCCCGCACCCGGTTAAATCCACAGTTGGGCTCGGGGGGAATAAATCAGACACACATGGTGTCGACTGACAAGGTTCGGAGGGTGGAAACGGTTCCCCCCGTGCGTAAAATCCAAAAAAAGTCCCGGTCCCTCCTCACTCACGGCAGGATCGGCGCCTCCAGGACTCCAAATCCGGACCCCCCTCAAAAAATGTATTCTTGGAACTTTTTTTTTTCCAGGAGTCGTCCCCCTTGTAAGTAGACTACAGCATTAGTCCGGCGTGACACGGGCAGACCGCGTCCAATCGGTGCTCTTCGATCCAGAGGAAAACGGCAGGGAGACGGAATGTGTGCCGAAATGTAGAAACACTCATCACGGTGGTCGAATCCCGGTCGAAACACACTTTTTCTTGTGAGTATTTGTTGAGAAACAGCGCAGTAGAGCCCGGTGGAGACAGCGCGACAAGATTACTTTCAGGAGGAGGAGGAGGAGGGAGGAGGAGAGGAGGGGGGGTGCAACCTCCCCTAAAAAAAAATCCGAGGAATTTGCGGAGCTGGAAGGATATCCTGATTCCAGCAACAGCAACAAACTGGACTACAGCTCTCGGATGGTCTCTTCCCTGCGCGGCGGCTCCGGCTTTGCAGCGAGGAGCAGCAGCAGCGTCGGAGGAGCGCTGGAGCCGCGCAGCCGCCAGCAGGCTGCCGCTGGGTCATAGCGCCGCCGGACGCACGGCTTTACGCGCTGAGCTGGCGCTGCCGTTCAGACGGGAGGGCAGCTGTGTGTGTGTGTGTGTGTGTGTGTGTGTGTGTGTGTGTGTGTGTGTGTGTGTGTGTGTGTGTGTGTGTGTGTGTGTGTGTGTTGGGTTATATGGTGCGTTGCTCAAGGACACATTTCCAGGAAACTGAGACTTCCGTAGCCACACGCCACCCCGTGCCGTGCCGTGCCGGTCCAGCATGCATCCAGACGCTGACCTCCGGGTTTGGATGATTTCTGCGGGCGAATCGCGTGACTAAATTTGGTTACAGACTAAAAAGTTGGATTCTCAACAGAAATATTTGGATTGCCACAATGCGACGTGTAGCCGGATCACATAGCAGGGATCCAGCCACCCAGAGGAGACATCCTGCTTTAGGTTGCCTCCCTCCACATCATTACATGTCCCTAAAAATGTTGTCTATTATAATCCAGCCAAACTTGCCAGACGCATAACAAAAAGGTGAATCTGCTAAGCATTCATGAATACACCCTCCTACTTTAATGAGTGGATCCAAAGAAACCATCCCGTCTACACCTCAGGATGATGTTTGTGGGAATCCATTGAATTCTTGCATAAAAGACGATGATTCACAAAAGGAGCGAGAGCCTTCGGACGCCGGAGAGAAAACTCACACATTCCCTCTCTCCTCCTCCGGAGAGCAGCTGTCACATATCCTACACTGTGCAATATTTTACTGCACGCCGCCAAATGTTTTTTGGTCTAGCTTTTCCAGGCTTTAAAAAACAAACTGACTTTTTATTTTTAGCATTAAATGTGGAAGTGCAGGCTGAATAAAACTCAAAACAGAGTCTGGTAAGAAAACCATCTCGACCACAATCGTGGCCGCAGTCACAGAATGAAAACCGCCATCAACAGCTACGACGGATCCAAAAAAGAACCCCCAAATATTCATCAGTGTTAGCCGCATTATAGTCCATTCCTGAGGGAGGGACTCAAAGTATAAAAGGCAAATCAAATACATGGTCGATACATGCGAAAGCGAGGCGAGATCAGATCAACAATGAGCGTGTGATTTAAATTGGTTTAAGGTGATGGACTCTATAGAGCTGCGAGTTGGGTCAATAAGCCGGTGTCCCTTCGGGGGTCAGCCGGGTCTGCGGTGCACCTACGGGTCACTCAGATAACAAAAGGGGAGCAGGAGGAGGAGGAGGAAGGGCTGGCATATGGCCCTTGTGAGCAAACTCCCCCCTGCTGTGCACCAGGAGTCCATGAGACACATATATGTCCACATGGATGAGCATGAACAAAATGCTTGACAACACCTCCACAGCCACAGCTGGCACCCAAGCAGGATGACACCCAGGCAGGATGACACCCAGGCAGGATGACACCCTGGTCAAGCAGTGATCAAAGCCTAGTTTCTATATCGGACAGACTCCGGTATCCTCAGATATTTACACTTCTGTCTCTCTCCTCTCTCAAACAGACCCTCCAGGTTTTAACACAAGCCATTGTTTCATAAAAAGCCATGTTTGATGATCAATCAGAGGCCACTTCAGCGTTTGCTGTTCAGCGACAGTCTGTTCGTAGTAAAGCCTGTCATCTGGCATCTCCATACAGAAGCAGGCTCCCTGTGCGTGCCTCTGCTTTCCCAATCAGAGCCGCACAGGAAATCAGACTCCAGCCTTCAGGAGGAAAAAAAAAAAAAAACCCTCTTTCATTTTCCACCACTCAGAGTTTGCGCTTCCTTTTCTTGTTCTTGCCAATCGTGCCCTCAAAAATGTGTCTCCGGGCTGCGTGTTGTGATCGGGAGCTGGCTTCGTAAAAAAAGATGGGTTAGAGAGGGATAAGGAGTTAAGTTTTTTTTCGCCCCGGATCACACAGCTGTATAAAAATAAAGCCTGACTCATGTTGAAGGGCAGTAAAAAAGCTCATCAACCTACCGCAGGGCTATCTCCGCAGCGAGGGCCGTGTTTCCACAGCCGACCGCCCAAACGAGGAAAACACGGCTTAGTTTGTGGCCGGAGAACAATTCTGAGCAATGTTAAGGAACTCGCTTTTAGAGGAACCGGCAACCCTTTAGGAATGCTGCTGCCACAGGGCCGGTCCTAGACTTTTGGGGGCCTTGGGTGGGATTTGGTACGGGGCCCCCACCTCATTGCATCACCACTTTTGTGTATTTTAAATATAAAAAAGTACCTTTTACTGCATCACTATTGCCCTCTCTATGTCTGTACATAGGCTGTGTATATTTGTATTCTGTTGTATATTTGTCTGTGAGTCACACCAGTGTATGTTTTGTACCTCTATTCCTGCTGAGGTTTCTCAGACCAGAGCAATATTTTAAATAAGAAACTGTTCTTAATGTTTAATCTGGAAAAATAAAGGTTAAAAAAAAAATACAAAGTCAAAACAAAGAAAATGCAAAATGAGATTCTCCTCCTGAGGTCACTGAATCAGAAATGGAGACTAAACATATCGTAGCGGTCTGTGGTCCCCCAGAGGTCTACGATAGACCCTCATTAGTACAGAAACCAGACTATGTGGAGAAACCAGAAACTGTCTGATACAAACAACAATGTTACTGCCGTATTTATGCCTAGATGATGTTTTTTTAAGTGTTTATAGAGCAGCTACAGTGTTAGCATAGCCTACCTCCGATCGAGCCAGACTCCATTCAGAAAACAAGCATTTTAAAAGTCGTTTGCTTGTCGTCTTGCAGGCAGACCGAACAAAGCACGACTTCGGACATTTTACAAATTATCATCATTATGTCGTTACTTCGGCATCCTTTAAATGCGTTAATTGCAATTAAATCACAACAAAACGTTGTAGTAAACCAGCCGATGTGTGTCGCTATGTTGCTATTCACAGTGAATTCACAGCTCAGTGAAAATTCACCGAGCACCCCTGGGTGATGTTATGAACCCAGACAGGATGGCCTTTGGTTTCCTGGTTTATCTGGGACTTCACAACATGTACAAAGCAGCAATAGTGGGCCCCCCAGAGAGACTCAGACTTGGTAGGGCCGCCTCTGGCTACGGTCATTGATTCACTCCATCAGAAAATGTTTAAGCAAGCAAGGCGCAGATTTTCTGCTGGAATGAACACTTAGTAGCTTGAAGTTACAGCTCAGTCAGCCAGACGTTCGGTTTAAAGAGATTTAATTTGCAGACATGCAGCAAATTAGTTCCCATTTAAGACGGTCAAAAGGAATCAGACAGCTCTGTGGAGACGAGGGTCTCTGACTGCGGAGACACACCGGCTCATAATCCACGATTAATAGGTGTTATTTGTTTACATTGTTCTTTTAAGGGGAAAAAAACCTACTCATTGTGCCTTTAATGACCTCACAAACACTGAGCTCCTCCTGAATGTCTGAGGGTAATTTATTTTCACAGAGAGTCACGACACTGGAGTGTCGCCGGGTGCTATCTGCCCCCCATTTGAATAAACAGCAGCCTTTTAATTTGCAAGGGCTCGAGTTTCAAGACAATAAAGTCTACGGAAGACGACAGAGGTATGTTGCCTAATGCACAGAAATATCTGTGATCACACACACACAATACTGTCTACAAGGCCTCAGTTCTTCATGCTTGTATGCAGCACCAACAATAATGATTAATCAAATATTAAAGACAAATATTACACAAACCATCACCCAAATGCACCGTTTACGAAGGCCTTTTATAAGCTAATTTATTATATTTCCAACACGGGACTTGATAGCAGGAGAATATCACTCTGTGTTTGACAGATTGCCTCCACTGTAAGACGTGGCAGACGGATGAATCCGTTCTGAAATGCTCAACAACATTATAATAATAAAAGTGTTAAACAGCGATGACACCCGCCCGCTCTGTTGTGTGCCGTACATCACGGAAAAAACAAATAACCCTCATCAGCATTCATTCATTCACCTCTTTTTTTAACAGCGCTCCATTCTCGGATGATGTCGTGTCAGAACGCCGCTCGCCGTGGACCGTGTGTGTGTGTGTGTGTGTGTGTGTGTGTGTGTACATGCATGCCTGTGTCTTAGTAGTTGGAGCTTGGTGTTGATTAAGTGTCTAGAGCCTGGGGGGGAGGGGGGGAGGATAATGAGAGCCTCTAATTAATGAGCCCGTGCATATCTCAGAGTCACAGGGTCCTATCTGCAGAGAACAACTCCACACACACACACACACACACACACACACACACACACACACACACACACACACACACACACACACACACACACACACACACACACACACACACACACACACACACCTCGGTGCACCGGTGGGATCTCTCCCTGCTACTGCACAGCGTTTTCCTCAGGGAAGCCCAGCTGGGAGTGTGTCACTCTGGCTGCTGTCCCTGATAAGTGTCCTCTAATAGGGATGGATGGGGGTTATGGAGCCCCCGCCGTGAGAAGGTCACATGCACTGACCACCCAACGTGCCCTCCCCCTGAGAAAAAAATGATGGCTGATGTTGAAAACACATTCCCAATCTTATTTGTTTGGCTCGGAGGGCTTCATGTCGGGAGTCGAAGACAGAATGAAGATGCTGACTCGCCCTGGACGAATGAGTCAGGTCGGTTCGGCTGCTACTCGCTAAATAAACAGCTCAACACACAGAAAGGAGTTTTGCAGAATACATATGCATGCACATTAAGTGTTATGGACTGCAGAAGCACCAAAGATTCACTCGAGTTCAATCCTGGAAGTGGCTTCCAAATAAAACGACTATTTCTAGTAGGAATAAGAGATGCCTGCTAAAATAAAGTGTCTGGATGTTTTAAAAGGAGACAAACAGGGAGGTAGCAGTCACAAGGACGGCAGGACGGGAGAACAGAGGTGAAGAAAATCAGGTTATAATAATAAACACCAACAACGCTGTGTAACTGGAAGATAGCAAAAAACGAAATGTGTCACTGTCACACAAAACACCTCTTTAACTGGTCACAAGCACTTTTAATCAGCAGCATCATCTGTGCATTTATCGGTTTCATTAGGTCTGACCAAAAAAAAAAAAAAAAAAACCTTTTAAAGGTCTGTTTGTTGGTGAGCCATTTAAAAGAAATGACTTGACAGATTTTAGTGACATTTGGTGGGAAAGCTCGACCGCAACTGCCACCGTTTAGCCATTTGTGAAGCTGGTGAATGGATCCAACACACCCAGTTTACAACAACACACACACACACACACACACACACACACACACACACACACACACACACACACACACACACACACACACACACACACACACACACACACACACACACACACACAAACACAAACACACACACACACACACTTACTTTATGGATTTCTCACAAAATAACGGTTTTCCCCCACCATCCCACACACAAATGTCCTTCTGTTTTTTTCCCCAGATTTGCAGCAACATAATTGAATGAGCCTGGTTATTAGTAAGAAGTCAAAACAAGTATTAATGGGACAAATGAAAACTATATGAAGCAGAACAAAGAACAAAGGAAGAAATCTATGTATTATGGCTCTTTGGCTGCATAAAACGAGACCAAGCTGCCGGCTCTCACATGTGAAGTGGAGTTAATTTGTGATGTGCGGGTTGGAGATATAAAACAACATCCATGCACACACACCAAATGTTCTGAAGACATGTTTTACTGGAGTCCCCTGGAGTGGAAATGTTTTTTTCCCTGACAACACATTCTTTCCCTCGTCTGTACTCGCGTGTGTGTGATAATGAAAATGCCGTTGAAAGCTCTTTTGTTTTCAGACATTATAGTGTTTAATCAATGATGATGAAGCCATATGATTATGATCTTCTTATTCTCTTTCAGTCCCATCCCCCTTAATTTCCCCTCTCTCTCTTCTTCTCCCAATTACACTAACGAAGAAAAGGCCTCGCACAACATTTGTGTGAAGAGACACTCAGAAAGAGAGCGGGAACCTTTTTCCCATCGGATGTGTTTTAATAATTCAGCGGGTCTTGGGCGCCGATGAAACGAGCTCGGAGCATATTGTTTGAATCAGGCCGGCAGTAAAAGAGGCGCTGGGGTTCGCCGTCTGCGGCGGGATCAATAATAACAGCGTTGCCACATACGAGACAGAGCGCCTGTGTGGTCCTCCTCGTGTCCGTAGACGCTAAACATAGAGACGGAGCAGGACAATGTATTCAAAACGTGTTTGTGTCTATCTGCTTCCACGAATGCAAACACACACACACACACACACACACACAGAACCATGCCGCGGTCAGACCCACCCATCTCTACTCCCTCATTTAGGAAAAACCCCAAAACCAAACTCATACCTCTCTTTTTCAATTACCTTTTCTTCCCATCGTCACCACACCAATCTACAATTCTCCCACAGTCTCTCTTTCTCTCTCTCGTATCAAATGTATCCATGTGTTGCCATCACAAACACACACACACACACACACACACACACACACACACACACACACACACACACACACACACACACACACACACACACACACACACACACACACACACACACACACACACACACCACAATCTGGTAATCATAATAAGCACATGAAAGCATTAAAGTCACGATTTATGACTGATGATCTCTCAAACAGACTACAACTAATAGCTCCATTTCTGTAACTACTTCTGGGGTCCTCGTCCTGCCGCGTCGGTTATTTGTTAAAACGCAGATTTATAGAAGCTAAGTAGTGCTGAGCCGAAGCCAGACCAGATACTGCACGCTTTTTTGCTTCAACAAAACATTTTTTTTTTTTAGATGATCAGGCTATAATACCTTAATACTTAAGGCGTATTACGCCGATGACAGCTTTGCCTTCCCTCGCTTTAATCTGTTCCTGGGAGAGAGCATCAAAATGTGAATTAACCCCTCTGACGCCGAGAGGAAGGACTCACTAATGACTTATTTGCAGTATGAGAAGAAAAAGTACAGTAACTACTGTAGCACCGACGGTCACTGTTGCCAAAGGGATTAGGCCAGTCCACTCCTTAAACCACTCTGACTTCAGATCAAAGGGGTTAAAGCAGGATTAGGATTAATCTGCCTTTGGTAGAACAGGTGTTAATCCCTTAAATTAGCCACGTAGCACAAGGCTCCTCTCTTTCATCTCAACACCCGACTCAGAATACAGAGAGAGAGCTCGGTTGCAGGGAGAAAAGGCAGCAGCGATGGCGGCGGCGGCGTTGTTGGTTGTCCTCCCTCGCCCTGACCGCTCGAATGTTTCAGAGAGATTAGCTCATTTGCATGCAGCCCGGTGTTTCTGGGGGAGAGAAAGTGGCTGAGTCAAGCAGCTGTGCTGTGTGAGCTTTCCTTTGAAAACGAGGGGTTACGTAAAGCATACGTTATGATCCGGGATATTAACGGCTGGCTCGCGGGAAGTCCTCAGGGCGAGGGTGGAGGGGGGGAGACTCCGCCAGAAACACAAGAAAAAGGGCTCGTGTTATTGATACACATTATATTGTGGATCAAGAGAAGGGGGGGAGGGTGGGGGTAACTCCACTCCAAGGACAGGAACACTCCTTTCCTATCAAACTCCTCAACACATGCTGTCTCTCTTTCTCTCCCCCCCACCAGCTCCCTCCCCCGCTGTCAAACCTCCTTGTCATCGGTTTTCCACTCGAATCATCCTCACCCCACTGCAGCTAAGCCTCCTGCCAGCCGAGAGTCCGCGACGGAGAAAAAAACTACACCTGTGACTCCCAAAGCCGTGGCACAAATCCTGTCGCTTCACCTGTCTGAACGCTAGAGACAGCTAATTAGCATTTTGGCCACCGATGGAGGGGGAGGGAGGGGGAGGGAGGGGGGTTACAGTGGTGGCGAAGCCCGCTTCCCACGGAGCTCCTGTCTGCTGCCACGGTGACCAGGTTTGGCTAGCGGGTTCACCCCTAGTCCGAGTCTCCGGTCCCAGGCTAGACCCCGCCATCTGGCCTGGTCTGGTAACAGCCGGCCCCCCCTCTCCTCCTGGTCGCCTGCTGCAGACAGGAAGACGACCGAGGAAGGTCAGGCCGCACCAGGATGGCCAGAGAGAGAGAGAGAGACAGGTGGGTGAGACAGGTGGGTGGGGGAGGCAGATAAACTGATGGATGAGGAAGAGAGTAAGAGAGAGACTGTAAGAGACAGAGAGGACACGGCTTCCTTTAAGCTGCCTCCCTCAGAGTGACTCCATGACTGATGAATCGTTTGCCTTTGCCTCCACCGTGTGTGTGTGTGTGTGTGTGTGTGTGTGTGTGTGTGTGTGTGTGTGCACGCATGAACACAATCCCGCTTTTCTCAAACAGATCATGACAGCTCACAGCCGGAACAAAAGCTTCATTTACCCACAATTCAGCAGTAATTCGCAGATCCGCAGCAGGACTTCCACTCTGGATGACCATTTGGAAGGTCATTAGAAATAAGGGTTAAAAAAAGAAATAAGCCCACAGGAGATGTGTCCCCCCCCCCCCCCCCCCTTCATGCTGCAATGACATTGTAAAGAATATGAATGCGTTTTAATCCTGGTGGAGAAAAAAAACCCATGTGAATCAAAGCGCCCGCTGTGTTTGTTCCATCCCAGCGTGATATCGCTCTCTTCATCTTCAATCCCGGTTCATGTTGGAGATCACGCAGAAATAGAATAATCTGCTGCTGGCTGGAGACTCAAAGCGCTGGTTTCTCAACGTGTAATTTACTGCAAAACAACTGGTGCTCTCTTTAAAATAAAACTAATGCATCATGAACCATATTTCATCCAGCGTTTCATGTTAATGCATAAAATGTTTACATTTTATGCATTAACATGGGGGCTAAAAAGGTTTAATGCTGACAAATACTTAGCGGAGGTCTCTGAGGTGGAAAATCAAATACAGCCTCCAACTAAGCTTTAATAAATGTTTATATAGAGAAAAATCAATACATGCTGCTTCAAAAGGACCCACTCTCTATTCTGTATCTTAAACATCTACTTATTGACCTTATAAATGAGTTATTACACTGCTGTTGGTCATCGGGATGACATCACTAATATGTTTTTTAGTGTTTCTGCTTAAATAAGCAGAGAAAAAAACAGGTTTCTGCCCCCGTTCGGCGTCTCCTTCATTGACACGTCGACCTTCAGAGGAACCCCCCCCAACACTTTTTCCAGATATTGTCTGAGCAAATGCAAATGTAAGCGCGGTTGCAGCTCGGCGAGAGCAAACATCAGCAATTTTGCGAGTAGGTTAGTCTTCTCTCTGACCCTCATTCTTCCTGGACTCTCAGTCCCTCCATCTCTGTCTCCTCGGCGGTGCCAGCCTGGACTTCTCTGTCCTTCATCCTCATTCTATTTCATGCCTCGTCCTTCTCCTGCTCGCTCCTCATCCATCACCGACCCGGCTCCGCCGCGCCCCTCCTCCTCCTCCTCCTCCCTCCAGCATCCACAGATACAGCCTTCACCACCGGAGGCCTCGGCGCTGACACACTCCTCTGTGACTCATCACTTCATCGGACTGGATTCTGCATTCATCACCACGCCACGTCTCTATCAGCGGCCGACTGGGAACACAACGGCCACTCTGAATCAAACCGCATTTTATTTCATAACTGTGTCGTGGCCCCTTTTTGTCTTGTCAGAGCACTTAATACAAACGACTAAAGGCTACGCGATGTTAAGATGTGGAGGTTAATGTGACGCAGGGTTATTTTATGGATTCATTTAATAGCTGGATTGAGTGGAAGGGTGACCATAAACATTTCAGCTACGTCCAAAGACATGCTGTCTTCGTTTAAAGACTTAAATATTTGACTAAATATTCTCCTCCTGGCCGCCACACTGATATTTCTTTAATACTGAACTGTTGCATTTCTTCTTCTGTGGAAGAACCACATATTGTGCTTGAATAGCGGTCACTCTGTTTTATTGTTCATTTGTAGATCATGTACGTGTTTTATATAGTTTATTTTGGAAGGATGCTACCTTTGATCTCAATGGGACTTCCTGGTTAAATAAAAAAAATAGCCATTATGCCTCAAAAAGGCATTCATGACGTTGCACGAAAAAGACAGAAAAGATGTTGTATTTGTTGTATAATGCTGTATTTCTTCTTAGTGCAGGGGTCTGTTGCTCCGGCTTCAGATTAAATATTAAAACATAATCCAAGAGTCAAACATCAGTGAGTTTGAAGACTCGTCAGACTCCAGCACTTGTTGTTTTGTTGGTTTTGACACCACTGAATAAAGATGTTCGACTTTTAAAAAAAAAACTTGAATCGTCACATTCATTTAAGGCGGATCTCGAGTTCACAGGTGCCAAGAAAACACTAAATACATGAAGGCCAGGTCTCAGAAATCCCAGAAAAACCCAGTGGAGCCCATCGCCTGCCCTGCCCCTGTCAACACGCCTCGCCTCTGCACCGCTTGATGTGGTCGGAGGGAGAAAAGGGCCGGGGGATGATGTAATGATGGTGAAAGCTGAGGTTTTCAGAGGTTGGTGGAGAGTTTCCACGTCGTGTCCCAACTGCAGCTGCCCACGCACCCCCGGCACCTCTCAAAGGGGTCCGGACTTCCCTCCAAACCCGGACCCTCCCTTCGCGGAGGAGCACAACAGATGTGTAGATGCTCGGTGTACATCAATCATCCATTGTCTTTCATCACGCTCACTTGCACACAGTGTGTGGTCCGTGTGGAGATAAGCAAGATGACATAATGCACAAACGGCTGCAATATATATATATAGCTAGAAGTCACAAAAACATGGTTGTTTAGTGTGTTTTCTTCATGAAAAATCTCCCTCCCTGTGTTTCCAGCCTGGATCTCATAATGTATGAGGAAGACTTGGCGTCAGGATTTGAGCACCTTTGATCAATTTCCCTGCCAAGTGAAAACTACCAGCTGTACAACAGTGTGTAAATCACTGTCTGGGCTTCACAACCCACATGCACACAAAAAAAAAAAACACACACACGCAAGCAGACTGCATTAATAGTGAATTATGTGCTCATTAACATCGCCGGTAAAAACACTCGGGGATGATACGATAACAGGCATCCATTTCTAGAGGTGCGATGTTCATTTTCACCTTCCACTTTAAGGGCTCCACAAAAGGGCTCAGAGCTGAAGTGGTGCTCGAGGTGCGATTACCTCGGTAAATAGCATCTCAACAAGAAGAAGTGGATTTAGGGGAATAAAAAGTAGGATTTTTTTTCTCCAACAATAGTATTCACTATTCAGGCATTTCTGTTCAGCTGGCTTTATCAGAAAAACCCTCCGAACCGGAACAGAAATGTGAGTTGCATGGAGGCAGAACGTGTCGGGTGTGTGTGTGTGTGTGTGTGTGTGTGTGTGTGTGTGTGTGTGTGGGTGGGGGGGCAGCTGATGCTTTCACACCAACGCTCAAACTGTCGGATATATCCGAGAACGCAAACTCGCATTCTCACATCTGACAAGTGAATCCCGGCTGTGAGAGCTTTCAGTGTTAAGTGTTCAATCAAGAGTGTGTAGCTGATTATTAGCGAGGCATAATAAAGAGGCTGCGTCTGAGCATGAAAGTCTGGACATCCTGGGTGCCGCCGCACCGATGTGGAGGGTCGGAAATCAGTGAGATATTCATACTCGTACATAGGGTTGGGGAAAAATAGCGATACGGCAATATATCGCGATACTTTGCCGCCCAATACAATATTGATTTTTCAACTAAATAAAAAAAGATTCACGTTTAGACGCGTTGTTAATGCAGTACTTTATCCTTTTTATTTTTATTTTCAATATTTATTCCAGTGAATTTCATGGGAATTAATAAAATGGAGAGGCTGTTTTGAATGAAATAGGTTTGAAAGGTACTTGTGTTTTCATCTTTATTTATACCACAATATCGTGATATCGTGATACGTATCGTATCGTGACCAAAGTATCGGGATACGTATCGTATCGTGAGGTTCTTGCCAATACTCACCCCTACTCATATACGGCCCCGTCACCTGGAGTCCGGATTGCACCGGAGGTGGAGAGTCTCCTTGCTATGCAGATCCACACCGGTTCCTCTAAAAGAGGATAACGGGCTTTGCGGCACTATCAGCCCATCCAGATGGTTCGCCGGGCGGCTTTGACAGTCCAGAACAAGCTCTCCAGCTGCTCCGCCACCCTCAAATCTCCCTGACCTAAATCTGCTGCTGCTGCTTCTCCCCGAAGACGGGAGACGGAGAGTGGACACCTTCGAAATGTCACTTTTTTTTTTTTTTTTACACAGTTGCAATTAATTCTCCATGTATTGGATGAGGAACTGACTCATTCACTATTATGTTATTGATATTACCAGCGAACCCCTCTTTGCCAGTGCTGCATGCAACCTACAGAATATTGAATTTGTTATTCTTTTTTTCTCTAACCGAAATCAATTTGACTTCACATTCACACGTTTCCTCGCTGCAGCGTGAGAACCGTCCTCCATCCTGATCAATATGCAGCTCGGCTGCAGCCGGCGGAGGTTTAGGCGCTCCACTAAAGGGCATCGCTGTGCTACTGTAAGGCGGGGAGGAATATTACTCTACATCTTAAAAAAGTAAGAGGAAAACATTTGCATTAATATTCTCATATGAATGCAACCGTCCCATTTACCATTCTGAAAGTAGGAAACTATTAAGTTAACATGAGGTGTCACGGGGAAAAACAAATCTCTGCACGATTTAATAATTTGTGCGCTGAAATTAGCATTTCTTATCACCTTCTTCTTATTGGACTCTTTTGGATTTGGACGTTTTGTGTTGCTTGAGATCCTATAAAAACATGTTTTATAGGATAAAAACCGTAAAAACTTTGATTCATCATCTTCTTCTCCGTGGCTAAAGGCACCAACGGTTTCTGCTGCCCTCTACAAGGGGGGCGGGGGACAAATATATAATAAATCCAGAGCATGAATTATCAAACGGAGGGCATGAAATATTAAATTGTGTTTTTTTTAAACTGTGCAAGTAAACCACGGCCGATGTTTCATCATCACGCATCGTTTCCAAAAAGGTGAATTTAGATGTTTTACTAAAGAGACGAACATACGGACAGCATGAGTTATAAAGAGGAGGTTTTTTAAGGGTGAAATGCTAATTACATTGGTTACGGTTGTAACGCCACTAAACTCGGTGCTCGGCGGGCGGCGTTTAAATTCCACGTGTGATTAATGTGGGTGCAAATTACAACGTGACAAGGTCTCAAAATACTACAAATGACCGAGTCAAGGAGAACGCGGAGCGAAACGTGTCGAGGTATATTAGAAGCCTCCATCTTATACCGGCGCTGCCATCTGACAAACACATGCCTGGCGTGGAGCCCGGCGGAGGAGGAGGAGGAGGAGGAGGAGGAAGAGACAACAGATGCCACCCAAAGAACGCCATCTCTTCCTGTGCGACGCCGGCTAGGACACGTTCAAAAAAACCAAACACAAGAGGACAAATCCAAACCAGCTTCACCTCGTTGGTTTGAAACCGAGGCACAAAGAGTGGAGTCTCATCATACTTGAAGTATTTCTGCCACCTGCCCCACGGAGCCCGGCGGAGGTTTCTCAGAGCATTATTAAGGCGACTTCAAAGCTCTCTTCCAGCACACAGGGCTTGTGGGTGGAGATTGTGGAAATTAAACCACATGTTGTTAATAGGCAACTGCACAAAGTCCAGAAAGGTTAAAACACACACATGGATATACTTTCCATAGCGTTATATAGGAGTTTTCATCTGATTAGCTGAAGAGAATTAAAAGAGAAATGCATGAGATTGGAGAAAGAGGGTTGTTATTCACTCTTTAATTAGACGGTTCTTTATATTTTCCATTCAAAAACTTTCTGGATCTCGCAACAAAAACAGTATAATAGGACGCCGGCTTCAGCAGCTCCTCCAGAAAATCCTTTGAGTATAAAAACACAAGCGTCATCTTGGCTGCTGAAAATCATTTTAACACCCCCCCCCCCCCCACTCCACTGAAATGTGGGAATACGTTCAAATAAAATTGGAAATAGTGAGAAACAGAGCATCTCCATTCAGCCGCTGCAATCCCGTGCAAATTAAGAGAGAAGTGGTGATGTGCAATTACCACGGCGATAGCCAGTTCAATAACCACAATCACACAGTCCTCGCTGTCACAATCCTGCACAGACCAGGCAGATCATTTTAAAGAAAAAGCCCTGGGCTGACATAAGGCAAGTTAATACACAGTGGGGGGATAAAAAAAAACAAAAAAAAACACCGTTGGAGAAGCTATTGATGTGTTTGACAGTGGCATCTGGGTGAATATTGATCAGATATTGACTGCGGCCCCCCTTCCCACTGGTTTTTCTTCCACAGCCGCTCAAAGCGCTGGTTTATAATTGCACACAGACACAAAGAGGAGAAGCATGTTCAACAAACACACAGAGGCCTCCATCTCGAGTGCACATCGATTATGAAGGCGTACTGTTCATACGTGCAGTAAATAAAGAGGATGAAACATATACGGTGGCGGCGGCGGCGGTCCTCTCATCACAGCATCATCAACGGTCCACATCTACAAAACCCTCATAGAGAGGGAGATACACTGTACGGTGGATAAAGTGCTTTCTCAGTGGATGCTGGAAACACACACACACACACACACTCTCTCTCACACACACACACACACACACACACACACACACACACTCCTGAAAGCCACCCGAGGACGAGCACACGCCTTTTTCCACGCGGCGGTTCACGTATCTATTCCTCGAGCTGATAATGTAGCTCCAGCAGTCACTGCCCCCCACACATCTCTCGCTCCGTCTCCCCCCCACCTCCCCCGTCTTCCTCTCACTCCATCAGGACGCCCCTCGCCGTGGTCGACGCGTCTTTAAAACACTCGGCGGTGGCGGCGGCCGCCTCACTCGCCCGCTTCACCTACTCGGGCAGACCGGAGCTCGGGCAAATGGCGCGTGAAATAAAATAGTGACACACGCCCCGATGAAACCTAATAAGACATCACATTACAGAGATGAGAAACTATATCATTACCATGGCAACTGTGAGGCGCACAGCCAGAGGGCTGGCTGGGTGACAGGGAGGGAGAGAGAGAGAGAGAGAGAGGAAAAAAGGGTGGAGGAGAAAGAAAAAAAAAGGATGGAGAATATTCAAAGAATGTTGGAATGGATGGAAGAGGTGGAGGAGTCTACTTCCTGCTCCTGATGTGTGTAAAAAGTCACTTCTGTCACATGACAACGCTCCGGTTCACCATCTCTCCCCGACGCCGTCAACGCCATCCTAATTAGTGCGGAGCATAATTCCACCTTAAACCAGATTCACTCTGGAAGAAAGCTCCGGATGAGTGACGGGATTAATTGAGCTCAGATGACCCCTCTCTCACTGGACCATAAGATGGGACTTTACTGCAAAGTGACGGCTCCTTTACCGTCTTATCTGTGTTTTTAGTAATTGGGACGCGTTCATGGGAAACATTAAACCCCCCCATCTGTGCTCCGACATTTGCTTCGTTCATTATCTTATTCAAATGTGTCAAGAATAGTAAAAAAAAAAAGAAAGAGAGAGCGCTGAGCAAGATTCGGATGTGCTGAAACTGCAGTAATACTGGTATAATTTTTGGTGCACGCCGCCTGTGAAGAAACGCCGACTGAGCGTCTATGAAATCCCAGCCTTTCAGTGGCAGCTGCAAGGAGTTCTGGGAGGGGGGGACGGCGTGATTTTGAGCATCTGGAGCAGCAGGCAGCGCTACACGCCGCCTACGAGCCGCCAGATCAGAGTGGCACTGCCAGCCGCAGAAAACACCACCACCCTGCTTATTCCTATAGCAGCTGGTAAAGAAACAGGAGGTTGGATCATTCACGGCTGAACAATGATGGGGGGGGGGGGGGGGGGGAGGTGAGAATCGATGAGTGAGAGAAAAGGGGCTGGAGGTCCTTCCATTCAGTTACAGGAAGCCCCAAAAACAATGAGCGAGGAGGAGGAAAGGAGTGTGAGGAGCAGCCTGGGAGGAGAAATGGAAGTTTGAATTATTCATCACGGTAATACAGTCTAATAACGCTAATCACAAAAAACTGCTGGACGGCCTGTTGGGGGCAAAAGAGGGCCGATACGTTACATCACCGGCCGATCAAAAGCACGTCGGCTTCTAAGAGATCCAAAGAGCGGTTTACTATTTAATTCAGTGATTTTTAAATAATTAAGCAGACTTTTTTTTTTTTTCTGGGTGCTACGTGGCTTTAGGGGCGAGCAGCACATGACACTTTAGCCTCCATGAAAGAGATGATAAGCGGCGGCGTTTAAAGCCGTTAACGTGACAGACAGGCTGGGCGAGAGAGACCGAGCTAGAGAGAGAGAGAGAGAGAGAGAGAGAGAGAGAGAGTGTTACCCCATCCTCAACAGTCTCCGGGGCTAAAACAAATAATATGAGGCATATGCAAATGAAGGAAGATGCTGAAAGGACCTGGAGGTAGGCAGCAAAAAATAAATAAAAAAAAGTTTAATATGTATGCAAAAAAAATAAATGTTTACTGTGCAGATAATGAATTTGAGATGAGGTCACGATGCGTTACTGTGAAAGGCATTATTGGCAGAGTAATGAAATTCAATTAAGAATATGAATGTAGAGAATGAGAAAAAATTTTCCATCACAAGTTTATGACACCATGCTGACCTCGGAGTACACAAATAATGAAGCTATATATATTTATATTATTATTCTATTCAGCTCTGTCACCTATAAAAAAACATATTTCTGAGTTAGAATATATCAAATATGAACAGCGGGTGTAAAGACATGCTGCAATAAATGTGTGAATGATGCATTATTCCATTATTATGGCGTCAATATGACATAAATTAAGCGGTTTAGCCGGATGACTTGTCATCTGAACACTGAGAAGAAGAATAAAACTGTCCACACCATCACACACACACACACACACACACACACACACACACACACACACACACACACACACACACACACACACACACACACACACACACACACACACACACACACACACACACACGCTGGTAAACTTATTGCCGAAACAATTCTGGTGTTGCATCACCAAGAGAGCAAAAAACGGTCCGGGGTGATATCAGCCGCAGAGAATTACTCGCTTACTGTACACTTCATTGGTGACTCCACAATTACACTCCACGTTTGCATCAGCTGTTTGATCTCCCCCCCCCCCCCTCCCTGCCCGTTGGTTTATTCCGCTCCGAGCGTAAAGAGGGCAGGAGCTTAGGACGTATAACAAGATGCTTTTGTCAAAAAGACTCAAAGAACATAAATAACAGAAACGCTTGTTATTGTGAAGCATCATCAAAGTGACTGGAATCTTCCAGTGGGAGAATTTAACCTCAGCTCTTAGAAAAAAAATACAGGAATCCTTCAGCAACGCGTTTACAGCACTGATTTAAGACGAGCGCTTTCCCCTTCAACGGCTTTAAAGCTGCACATTTGCATATTGTGTTTGTGATGTTTGTCTGACAGTTTGCGCCTTATTAAATCGAGGTATTTCTCTCTAAAACGAGATGCAGACTCATTTTCAACTAAATTCAAGTTACAAACGGCTGAAAAAAAATGCTAAAAACTGTGTTTTCTCCTGCAAGTTACGAAGGTTGAAGACCAATAAAACCATCATTCCTGCAAACCTGCACCTCCTTTCCAGGACTAAACGAACATGAAGATGCCAAACAGCTCAAATCTTTAAGGATTTAAAGACTTCTGTCCGAGTTAAAGGGGCTTTCCGTATAAATCCAGCCTTACTCACCAAAACACTCTGTGTGTCACCGCCGTCTAACAATCCTCCTGAAAACATCTGCACCGTCAATATTTAAGTTTGAAACCTCCATGTTTACTTGCATGCAGTCTTCCTCTTCTTCTTCTCTGCCTTTGCTGGCACGCTGCAGCATTTCTCAGCTCTCTACCGCCACCTGTGGCTCAGTGGAATAATGTGAATCCAAAAGGTATCACCTCTGAGTGTGCATGGGAGAAAACCACATAAAGCATAGTGATGCCTGTGGTTAAAACTCCACAGGGTAACCTGAAGTGTGTGTGCATGTGTGTGTGTGTGTGTGTATGTGTGTGTGTGTGTGCTAACTAAAAGGCCTGGTGGACTGGACTGTAGTTTCAAATGAGATGCAATTCACTTTGGGGACCCTACATACTCTATGCATCACTCAGAAAAGCATGAAGCAAGTACACACTTATGCAGATGAGCTCTCCATGTTCAGACACACACACACACACACACACACACACACACACACACAGGAAGCAGCCGTGCACCTGAGAGCTTTAAGTAAGAGCATCAAGATGGCTCTCCAGAAGAAGAAAAAAAAGGTCCTGCACTCCATCAATAATTCATAGGCTTGGTTATTTACTTGTGCCGGGGTGCTAACACCAGTTCATCATTCAGAAACGGCTCGGCCTGTATTTAAAAAGGAGAGAGAGAGAGGGGGAGAGAGGGAGAGAGGGGGGAGGAAATGTGTAGGCGCTACTGCAAGATGAATAAGAGTGCGGCATTCGCTGGTCATTTCCAAGACAAAATACTATATTTAATCACACTAGAGGATCACTGAAGCAGCGACTCTCCCAAACAGACTCAGGCTCGAGGGGGGGGCGGGGCCTTAACGGCGCCCTGCGTTCTGATATATGTACTCTGACATTACCAGGGTCCGTACGGCGTAATGCGATGCATGACTGTGTAGAAGACGTATTGTGAGTCTTTTCTCGGCGGCGGTGGAAGAGAGATGTGACACGGACAGAAGCCATGACAGTGTGTTGAAGAGGCAGGTAGGGGGAGGAGGGGGGAGAAGGGGGGGAGGAGGAGGGTGAGTCATCACCCGGCGGGCTGTGATGGAGTGGAAAAAGCTTTTTTTCTTTTCTTTTAAACACTTGACTGGAGCCGAGCGCCGTGTGCCATGTTTAAGGGTCATCTCAACCAGACCCCGTCTTCGTACCGGTGTCATCACTCTCCATTTCACACCGCCTGTCACTCCGCCGCCGCCGCCGCCGCCGCTCGCCGTGTTTGAACAACACGGGAGGCTCGTGATGTGACTGGTTGAACACGATGTTTCTCAGAGCGTGACCGGATACACAGAGAAAGTCAGAGAGTTTAATGTATGAGTAATGCAGTTTATTTGTACTTTATATGCAGGCGAGGATGAAAAATGTTCTATTATGGAGTCGGTGGACTGGATTTCCACGCCTGGCACCGGGCAGGTGGGAGTCCTGCCAGTCGTTGCTGGGAACAAGGCATGTTTGTAATGGCACTGCACCTTTGGGTGAAGTGGCACAGCTCGGGATGCATTTATGCAAAGCATTTGGCATCTGTGAGTTTGGCTCACGGTTTGGCCTAAAAATGTTACGGACAAAAAGGCCATCGCATGAAATCACCGGACACACGGCAAACATCTATTCAAAATGGGGCTTTAGTGCATTTTAGCATAATGCCACAATCTGAATACCTTCATTTTTTTAAAAAGCGACCAACGCATTTAATCAAATTTGGCATTATTTATGTGCTGTGCATACGTACGTCCAAATAAATTAACAAGGCCCTTTGTTTCCTTCTCCATCCATGCAGGTTTATTGCGAGCACCTAGTTCTCTGGTCCGTTTGAGGTATTTATAAAAGAGGTTAAGCTCTTAACAATCAGCCAAGCGAGACGAGATTTCTCCTCCAACTAAATAAAAACCGGCTGCTGCCCGTTCTCTCATTGAGGGGAAGTCAGTCGAGGTGAGACTGCCTTTTGGTTGCCTCCACTTCAGAGGTGTTCCCGACTTCCCGAGGAGACCCCGCGGTGGATCCAGGACTCGCTGACTCCTTGGGGGGGTGGCGTTACCCAAGAGGAACAGGAGAGAAGTTGCCCTTCATATAAAAAAAACTAAAGAAAAAACTAATCAGATGTGACTTTGTGCTGCTGAACGATCACCACCCATTAACGGCCACCAAAAAAATCACTTAACAACACCGATTTAATACGCAATCACGGAGAGAGTGAAGGAAACAGCAGTCAGGTTGTAGTCACAGTAATGCTTTGTACGTGCCTATGACCTAATGTTGCCTTAACTACCATTCCTCCACTGTGAGGAACTTCATTATGACTGGAAACAATTAGTGGGAGCAACGTATGTAATGGGCTCTCGGCTTCCAACAGCACAGTCAATAGCCTGGAAATGGAAACTCTGCTCTAATCACTAATGAGAAAATTGTGGAGGGGCGAGAGGGAGAGGGAGAGGGAGCCACTGGGGAGTAGGGATAAGAAGAAAACACGAGTACAGTGAGCTGTATGATAAAAAGGTGGCGCACCATAGGAAGTATTACATCCTCGTAACACAGATCCAAAAATCACCGGATTCACCGCTAATAAAAAAAATCTGTCTTGTTGCTGCGATGGCGATCTCGCCAGGAATACGTGATGCGTTTACTGCTTTGTAATTGACCCTCGTCTGGGTGAGGGTGTGACAGAAAAGCACACTGGCAATCAGCGTGATAATGGATTAAGCCTACATCCGTAACAGGGAGAGCCCCGCCCCCCCAAAAAACACAAGTGGGAGTGCTTGGCGAAGCCCCACTCAGCACCTGTGGTGGAGGCTGGAGACGCCGCGGCTAATGTGCAATCCTCGGGAATTCCTCCGTGTTTTTGGTTTTAATGATAGCCTAAACTCCTCCCCCCTCCACCTCCCCCTCCATCTCCCCCTCCCTCCCATCTCAACAGAAATCAATGTAGGAGGAAACACTCAAGTTTCCACCGGGGCAACAGCAATTTCTGCCTCGACAGCTACGCGGCAAGGAGGTGTTTTATGGCGGTAATGCCTCTGCACCGCGGGCCATGATTGGACATTTAATAAGCAGGCCTCGGGAAAACGGCCCCATGCTCTTTTCTGGTCTCCCTGTACGGTACCTTTCTCTCTTTCTGCAGGGTTTATAAAGAAAAAAAAAACCTCCAAACGCCAGTAAATTAAAGTCTCTCTCTGCATGTGTGTGGGGTGAAAAATACATCTTTGAAATCAATGCAATCATTAAAGATTTTATGGTCTCGATGCATTCATTTCGCTGTGAAAAGCTCGGCTCCGGCTTCATTTGCATGGTGCTCGTATTGGTACGACTCCCCCTATACCTTTACATCCTGTTTCCCTAGCAATGCCGCTGTGAATTATTGATGTTACCACCATGTTTCCCTCCCTCCCCCAGTCCCTTACACACCAGCAAGGATCTCCGAGCTCCACCGAGTCGCCTGAGAAACAGACTGCACACAATCCCAGTGACAATATCCGATAAAGCAGGGCAGGAGGAGAGGAGGAGGAGGAGGAGGGGGGGGCGGAGATGCTCCCTGACATTTAAATCAATTGCTTTCTAACAACAACTCTATGATTTTTAATCTATCTTTATTACCATCTTCACCGCCGCGCTTAAAGCAACGTTTGTTTCTATCGCGGTGGAGAGAGAATCTCTGGATATCCGGAGTTTCAGCCCAGATGGCTGGAAATCGAGTCTTAATATTGATATAGCTTAATGCAGTAATGCTCCTTGTGTTGAAATTCAAAATGTGGAAAAGGGTGTGGGGGGTGGGGGTGGGGGGGTGTAGGTGTCAGTTTGTTTGTTAATGTTTCATCCCCGAGATCTCTATCTGCAAACAGTGTGTTTAACAGTGTGTGCAGTGGAGGAGGCACAGATGTGTGTGTGAATTCCCAAGGTCTCTGAATGCATGTTTTATCACTCTGCCTCAGAGAGGTGGTGGAGGGGGGGTGGAGCGGGTGAGGGGGGGTCCTGCCACCCTGAGCAGAGAACCACAGTAGCTGCTGCTGCTTCTTCATGTAGTGCACAGAATATCTACACTGCAGAAACACAACAACTGCATGATTTATGCCACCACTGTAATTAATATATGTTGCAGCCTCCCAGCCTTTTTTGGAATTGCTTAAAATGTGGAATTGTCAAATGTGGAGTTTTAATGTCTGTACTTGGGGGTCTGGTGGGGTTTTTTTTTTTTTACCGTGGATTACAGACGCGTTCACTAATTCCATCAGATCAAACGAGCCGATCTGACCTTTCACGTTTCAGGCGGGGCGGCGAGATGTGACGGACCAGATGTGTGTTTATAACACAGTCGAGGAACACAGTTTTGGATTAACGGCTGTATTGAAATGTCGATAGCCTCACATTTGCTGGAGTCTACAGAACACAGTTTGAAACACATATTTAAGTAGTATCATGTTTAATATCGGCCAAAATACGAAGAGCGCACATCAAGTCAGGCAGGTAGAGGAAAGCGTAATAACCTGTGTAATAACCTGCTGAATGATCTACTCGCTATCAAACAGCTTAAACCTGATTGCCTCTAACAGTGAAAAGGCCGACAGTCGAAGCTACACCAGCGCGTGAATGTAACCAGTGAAAGATGAAACGTCCAAACCAAAACCATTCTGTATCGCTGTTATCATTTATTATTCATTCCTTCTCTCTTTATGATGAACAAAACACCCACACAGAAAGAATTCTGCCTTTTTTAATATTTGAAGAGACAAAAAAAAAATCTTTCTCCCGTGTGAAAACAACAAAAATAAAAAAGCTAAATGTTGTAATGGATGTTTTGTTAATGGTAAGTGGCAGCTGATTTATGCTGACAACTGGTGTCCGGGGTGATATCGGCATCTATTCCCCCCGGTCGCAGGCTGCTGGGCACTTAAACCAAATTGCTTAGGTAAATATCCAACAATATATATCGATCATGCATAATCCAAAAAAAAATAAAATAAAATGTGGACCAATTAGGTAACGCAAGATTCCTCTGGAAAAGAAGGACGAACAATGCTAAATGTCAAAACAAAATCGCATGGAGGCTGATATCCGTTAATTCTAACTATAATAACTTGAGTTCTACCTGCAGTAAAACACAGTTTGCCGCGTCAGAAAAAGAAAAAGGCCCGGGGCGCTTCACCGCCAAGAAGCAGAAGCCAGTTAACGTTAAAACAAGTAAAAAAAATGAAAAGGCTTTTTGTGCCGGAGCCCCGTGGCTGTGAAGGAAACACAATACACACAATAAATGCACTTAAAAGTTACAATGAGCAGAAGGAGGAGGAGGAGGAGGAGGAGGAGGAGGAGGAGGGAGTCGGTGACAGTTACCAGAAAGTGAGACAAAGAGAGGGAAGGTGGGATGAAAGGGAAGAGAGAGACGCACTGAAATGTCTGCAGCACATTAATTGTTCATGAGAAAGGTGCATGCAGGCAAACAAAGCTGTGATGAATGGTTTCATTTGTGCAATGAGTAGAAGACCCCCCCCCCCCCCTCCCCTCTTTACTCAGGCGTATGCAAATAGGGACCTCCATTAGCCGTGTTAGCAGGTAACCGCTCAGAGGTGACCCCCGGTGACCTCGCTGCCACGGCGAGCTGATGGATAGTCCGCCGCCACCGAGTCTTCGTCACTCGGGGCGGGGAAAATGTCACTTCACGATCGGCCCGGCCAAAATATGTGATATAATCCCGATAATCATCAAGAGAGGCTTTAAAAACTCTCAAAATGGCACTAAAACGTACTGGAAATGCATTAAAGTGAGCATCCTTTGTAGTGAAAAACCATCAATCTTAAATAAGATGATCATAAATCATAAAGTCTCCCCGCATAAACAAACAACAAAAATATATTTCAAGAAATTGCTCTTTTTTTAGTTTTGTTTATCTGTTTTTATTCTCTTATTCGTACATGTTAGGGGTCCTTGAGGCACCCATAACTAAAATGTTTCATTATTTTTGAAGTTGCGATGATATTTATGATCATCCCGATAATGAAAATGCATCACAGCAAACTTATTGTGTTTTTGTTTTTAATCCGCAATCAAATCTAAATCTTACAATGCAACTTCAAACACTTCCCTCCATCTCCTGTAACTTTTTATTGCCTCGGCACGGCTCGTAAAGTTACACGCATGTAAACCAGAACACACATCAGCCGAATCCCCTTACAGGCCGACTGGAGCGGGAAGCATGATTAAAATCATGAAACATTAATGATTACGCCCCTCGCCTCTTCCCTGTCTCCCCATACAGCAATGTCTCCGCAAGGCAATTTAGGGCCCTCCTAATACTCCGCAGCGGTTCGGCAACCAGACGCAGCCACATTAATAAGCAAAATTAGACAAACACAGAGGGCTGCTTATTAGGAGGGAAAAAACATGCCCTGTGAGACCTCACTAGTAGGAATAATAGGACCAGGACAGTCTGCATAATGAGGTGGTGAGACAGGCAGACAGAGAAGGTGTAGGGGAGACGTGACACGACATGTGGGGAAAGCTAGACTCCGAATTATGGTGCTTTTTTATTATTTTATTCCCGTTATTCACGACTCTACCAAAAAAAAAAAGCAATTATAGAAAAAATGAAAGGTAACCGGGCGGCTGTAGCGGTGATGACCACGGGGATTTCTCTAAACAGACCAGGTCCACATCCCACTTCTACATCCAGATCCACTGATTCACGTGCTTCCACAGATAAATACGGTTCATAATGAACCTTCATGTGAGTCCAGACAGGAAGTAAAGAAGGTCCAGACAACAGCAATAACACCAGAGAGAGAGAGAGAGAGCTCATAATCCCTCAGCATCTGTTTGCAAAGCCGCCTTCACGTACACTTCTTACAACCTGAGTGGGTGCTGGAGTCCCGTGAGTTGGGTGTCGCCCAAGGGTCAGATTGACACCTGTGTTGTGAATAATGCATCACCGTGTAAAGAGTTTTTAATAAAAAAAAGAAAAGAAAAAAAGGGCCGCCGAGGGAACTGCCAGAATGAAAATGCCACAAAAGCTGCAGAAAGGTCCTAATTAGTGCACCCCCCCCCCACCCTTATATGCCTACACACACACACACACACACACACACACACGCCATAAAAACAGCGCTCACACCGCAGGGAACAGATACAGAACATGCATCACCGCCTCCATGAGGGACCACGGTCTGCAATCTATGGCATTAAAAATGTGTGTCACATAGCCATGGAGCTAATAAGTGTGCATGTGTGCGTGCATGTGTGTGTGTGTGTGTGTGTGTGTGTGTGTGTTGCAGCTCCTAGCAAATACTGAAACACGTCCAGGTTAATAAAAACAAAAAGAAAATGAGACTTCCTGTTCATTAACGCTATACCAAGATTCATTTACCTTTTTATTACAATGACGCCGGCGGTCAAACTCAGTCTCCAGTTGTTTGACTGCAATAATATAAACTAAATGGATTCACTGCAATATATACAGTATATATATATATATATATATATGATGTCAGAATGAACACGAGCAGTAGACGGCCGTGCTACCTGGATGACAAGCTGCCTCGTGAACACAGTCTCACTTAAAACGCTGTCATGTTCTCGCCAAAATAAAACATAATTGATAAACGACACGGCATTATCTGCATAAAACAGAAAAAAAAAAAAGAAGCTTTTGCTCTCATTTCATCGCTGTCATGTAAGAGTGACGCCTCGCTCTTCAGAAATGTGACGGTATGTTCCATCTTTCTAATAATGTGTCATGTAGGAAAGTGATATTTCTGGGTGATAACGGCTCGCCGTCTCTTTCATCAGGAAGTGCCTCTCTGTGAGTGACAGGAACACGCCGTTGAAACGCTGTAATCCCGGTCCAGTTCTCTCCTCAGACCCCCCGGGGGGATTTGTGGAATATGAGCCTGGACCCCCCTAAAGAGGCAGATTCACACTCTCTCTCACACACACAAAAAAACCCTCATCCCTCCTCATCTACACCCCTTAACGCTCGCTTTGACCTCTGACCTCGACTCAAAAGTGAGACTCTTTATTAGTCTGCCACATCCAATAAAACCTCCGTTATATAAGGGGATGAAACGCAGCCTCCCTTCCCGCCGCCGAGGGATCAGAGCAGAGACTGAGACAGCTGAGGGTTTTTTTTCCAGACCCATCAAGATGTACTGATACGGGATATAAGGTAACCAGCCAATCACAGCGCGCGTAGCTCTGACTAACCCATGTGTAATCCATTTATAAAACCAATATTTCTACACACAGTGATCGTCTTTTTATACAGCGGCGTATCAGGGCCACTGTAGGAAAAAAAATAAATAAAAAAATAAAACAGAGCCGAGAGAGGGGGGTCTATATTCTATATATATTTATAAAGTCGCAGATTTGCTCATTAATAGATCACAATGTGTGACAACGCCTCGTTAAGGTCCTTAGGGTGATGCTGTTGATGCTTATTGTTGGTTTTTATTTATACGAGGCCAAACTGTCATCTTGTGGGTGTTTATTGATCGGGGGAGGTTGGGCTAAGATGCTCGCGGTAGTTTTCACTTGTTGTCATAGTAACGGCAAACATCCAGTCAAGCAACGTGTTTACTTCCTCTTTGACCTCTATAGTAAAGTAGAACATTTTAAACTTTTTTTTTCTCAGAATATTGCCCCCCCCCCCCCAGCTCTGTGTAGATGTAGCTTAATGCTAATGCTACCGTGGTTGCCATCTTGGTGCTAACAGTTGCAAGGACATCTGTGTTTGTTGTGTTCCACTCACTTGAAGCCTCAGACACACACACACACACACACACACACACACACACACACACACACACACACACACACACACACACACACACACACACACACACACACACACACACACACACACTTATTACATTTCACCATCTCTGTGAAATGGCACCGAGCGGTCCGGAGTATCGACCGTAGCGGAGCAGCAAGGGATGAAGATGAGAAACAGCACAGCAATCAAACGACGCGTCTCGATCCATCGGTGGATGAAGATCAACAACGATCAGAGCGACGCCGGCCGAGCCTTCGTCCCCGTTATTCTCTTATTGGCAGAAAACTAGATGGAAAAACAAAGCCGTTGGATTCAATTCTATACGCAGTCATTTATATATCAGACTGTCACGATCAATTCTTCGGTCGAAACTTTTAAAACAAATACAAAGTAATAAATTCAGAACTTCAACTGGTGATAAGATTCCAGGAATCGTGGGATCTCTACTAGTAGATTTCCACATCCTGTCAGCGTCTTTGTGGATGTAACTTGGATGTATTTAGTCCACTCGGCTGATAAACCTTTGATTCACAGAGGATGCTCAAATATTAATATAGATTTTATCTATGGTAGCTTCTCTACCATGAAGATGCCACAGTTGTAGCTCTAACACAAGGAGATACTGTGCATATTGTGTGCCCTGCAGTGATGTTGACCTCTGCCCCCCCAATGGACAAACATGCCCATTTATTAATGAAACATGTGAAACAAAAGAAAAACTATTCCCTTGAGGGGGGTTCTGCTTGTTCATATAAGCATCCTGTTTAATTATGCTTTGGTAAATAACATCAACTGAATCAGGTGTGTATGCTTGTTTGTATCATTTTAACCGTATAGCGCTAAAAACGCAGCGTGATCACATTATAGCAGATCATTTAGTATATATAATCACACGGAGTTGTTGCCTTATTTCCCCTTAAATGAGAATATTTCCACGAACACAGCCCCCCAATAATATACCGGTAACCACAGACTGAAATCCCACGTGGCGCCGGATGAATGTGTTGTGCCCTAAGTGGCGCTCGGGGGAAGTGAGAGCCGCTGCAGATATGCAATTACACGAAGAACGCAGACGAAATCAGAAAAGGAGGCCGTTTCATAAATAAACATGCCGATGCTTAGGGTGAATGGGTAATTTATTCTATATATGAATCAATCACAAATACGGTGGTAGTAATTAGAGACATTCGGATGCTCGATGCATCCATTTTTCATTGTGCCTCGTGTATCTGTAAACAAACTTTAGACGTAAAGAAGGATAATATCACATAAATAGTTTTACATTCCAGCGTGATCACAGTGTTAGCGTCCTCGAAATCAAAGCACATCGGTCTTTAAAAAGCCATTTACAGCATTTACATCTCCAATAACAGACTTCTATGTGAAATGAGGACACGTTTAGAGCGTCAGAGTTGCAGGAAATATCTGATCTGATGATTTTTATTTTCCTATGTGGTGTTAGATTCCGATATAAGCACTACAGTCTATGTTTAGGCTTAAATGCGACTTAGTGCTGCTCTTCTGGTGCGCCCTTGTATCTCAGGTTGCTTAAAAAACACTTTATTTTTCCCATCAGGCCATGCTGCGGCGGCTCCGCTCCGTTTGACCTGCTGCCCCTCCCCTCCAAAAAGCCCTGATAACCTCATAACAGGAGTTAGTAGTGATAAAAAAAGGTATTTTAGCCACTTTTTCTTCAACATTCCTTTAAAAGTCCATAAAAAGGATATTTCTGTTGGTCTTCTCAACATGGCGACAGCTTAGCTCTCACTCGTTTAGTTTGAGGGCGCGACAAACCGGAGGCTGGGCAGATATTATACTTATATATTATACTTCACGGAAGAAAAGGCCGGATTTTAACTGAGGCATTTTAATCAGTTCAGGAGCAGAGTTTCTCCCTTTGGATGAGGACTTTAGTCTTTGACACTCTGGAGACGTTTTACATGCAAAAAAGAAAAACCCTGATAAAAGGGGGGGAAGCAGAAAAGCACCATAGGTCCTCTGTAACAAGTGTGAAGTAAAAGTGTTTTTTTGCAGCTACAGCTGTGACCCTGGCCAATGAAAAGGTCATTTCCGAGCTTTTGTGACAAACAGTTTCCTGTTTTTTTTTCAGCTCATTGTTAGATATGAGTTTCCCAAGGACGTCATGCACCACGAAGGCTCTGACCTCCGTTTTTATTCAGGAGCGTTCAACACTCGTTCTCAGAAGAGACGATTTCATGCTGTCAACGTCGGATGTATGTTATCGAATTAAAGGTAAAAACGAAGTTCAACAAAGCGAGACGGGAAGAAAAACGCAAAGACAAACAGAAACATTGCAGGTGTAAAAAAAAAAATTAATCACGTCACCTGAAGTAATTGTATCACATGACAAATGGAGGACAGGTAGTTGCGAAATGATGTTTTCTTTGGGGTTTTTTTGTGGAAAAATGGAAGAAGAAGGGCGGCGGATAAAAATCATTCTGCTGCACCGTCACAATTAAAGTGATTGATTAGACGGCTTCACCTCAGCAGAGTAAAAATAGCTGCACTGGTTTCCTCCCAACAACCGGATCGGTGTGTTACATTTCAGCAGTTGTAACCGTTTTTCTGTAGGTTTCCTCGACAACAAGCTGATCAAATTGGTCAAAGCATTCGATTGATCCCATTTATACAACTACAGACCCGTATTACTCCAACTGTGCAGCTGCAACGAGCAAATCATGTTTCTTTAATACCATTCTTTCTTGTCTTTCACAATCTTACATCACTTAACCAACATCGTTAAGTGCCGAGTGCTAATTAGGTGGCATTAATCAATAATAACCGAGAAACGGTGGCGCTCACCAGACCCTCATTACGGATGCAACGAATTCTCCCACTTTAATTTGACACATTTATTCCCGCAGTATTTCAAATTAAGTTGTAACTGGATGACTGAAATCTATATAAATGGCAAAACAATGTCCATTTGCTTCAACAGATGACTCGGTGAGAGTGAAATAATGAATAATAACGTTAATAAGGCGTGCAGCTGCACACAAGCTTGAATGTGAGGATCAAACTTGTGTTAGCGCTGATAGATACGAGTGTTTGGAGCTTACAAACGGACTCTGCCGACGTCTCTGGAGGGGTTTTGAACAGACTCGACGCTCCGCTGCACCTGCAGGACGCCACCTGTCTGGATGTGGGTGGACATAATTGATGTTCACATCAGCATCATTATCCTCCGCCTCTGGATGATTGTTTAAATGTTCGTAGTAATGACATAACGAAGTTGCAAATAAAAAACATCCGACGCGTCATTTGTGGATCGTTAAAGCGTCGCCACCTGCTCCTGTGGTCCGACGGAGAAGCGTGGCGACGATTAGATTCCCCTCGGTAGCGACGCTTAACCTTTAGTTTCTTTCAGCTTCGATAAGGTGGTGTCGTCTGCATATTGAGTTAACAGGTTCGATCATGACTTCTCTACACAGATACACATATGTCGTACAGTGGAAACCACTCCACCTGGATATCCAGGAGAAGGTAATTAACTGAGTTTAATTTCAAAATGCAGAACAACCGTTCCTCACAAAGGGCCCGTTAAGGGGGCGCCGTTGCATGATCAGTAATTATCTCTCCGCTTGACGAAGCGGCTTCAACCGCAGGTGTTTTCCCCGTGCACATTTGTTTTTTTACCGTCTCCATCACCAGCCGAAGACTACACAACGTCGCCTGAGGAACACCAACTTTAACTCTCGTTGTTTGTCACGAGCTTCTCGGAGACGATGTCTGTGACTATGAGAGAAATGTACCCTTTTTCTGAGCACGCAGCCTCAGGTAGTCAGCCAGAAAGCATCATGGGAGTAAAAGCTAGCAGTTGTACGCCTCCGTCAACCAGTTTACATCCACATCCGTCCAAAATCACACACAAATTCTCATAATAGCATATCAATTCTTCTGGTAGAGCCGATTTAGGTCAAACCTTTGACCACCAAAGTCTAATCAGTTCATCCCCAAGTCTGTGCAGACGTGCCAAATTTAAAAAAAGATTCTGTTCCTGAGATAATGGATGAACAAAAACATAATGCATCCAGCTCTCACCGGCGTGGAGCCATAAAAATGTCTCTTATATTGTGATGTTTGAAAAAGGTCCAAAAGTTAGTAGACGACTTGATTAATATAAACAACTTATTTAAATAGAATTTGCACAGGAACGATTATTTCCCGAGATGCAGGCGTTTCATTCCCGTGACTCTGATCTCGATGAGAATGGAGTCAACATTTAAATGTTTTGCCCTCATTTTCAGATTTATCCATCAATTTAATTTTCACCTTCGTATTCTGAAAGACAATACATGTGAACCTGCTGAGGTCTCTCTCATCCTTTTTTCTTTTCAGCAGCCATTGATCACACAATTATGTTTTCTGTGTTTTCTGTTCACCTTGACTGTTTCCCTGGCATTTACCAACGTGGAAGAATAGACACAAACAATAGGGACGAGGATGTTTAACACAAAAGGATTGGACGTAGTCATTATGGTGAAGGAACTAGCAGTTGGTCTAACAAGCCATTGTATTATTGCATTACAATTATAAAATACTGACCTTATCTCACCCTGCCAGCCTAGCATTGGGATTTTTGCTTTGCTAGACACCAAGACTCAGTGAGAAAATGTGTTTTATTGTAATTTAAGAGACCTGATCTTGGCCGGCATCGGCTCTTTGGTCAGCGAGGACAGTGTGAAAATTATAGGGACACAAAAGGACAGAGTGATCTACACACAAGGGGACATAAAAGCTAATGTACATTACATAAATGGCAAAGAGAGGAATCACATTTGAGGAGATGGAATTAAGAGTGACTGATTATCAAAACATCCGCGATAAAGATGAATAGATTAAATCAGATTTTTTCCTCGGTCTTGTATAAATGCAAAAAAAAAGAGGCTGCACAGAACAGCTACACAGAACAGCAACTCGTTTCGTTTCCATGCTCGCTTTGCACATGAACTGGTTAACGAAAGGTTGTCTTAAATCACGATCACGAACGGGGTTTGAGACGAGGTATAATTGTGGGTTCCAGGGAGCCGAGATGGTCGAAGGCAGCAATTAAACTGCAGAACACAAGCCGCTCCGTGGGAGGAGGCTCCCGGCAGGTGGATGTGGGGGCAAGAGGACTCAAAATGACATCATCCAACCCTGCACTCGTGTACCGGCGTTACAAGTGTTCATCGCACACACCTGAGCACTAGGCAAGTCGTTTTGATGGCACTAAAACTGTCATACGCTTCATTCACATTTCATTATACGAGCCTCCATCACAGCAACCGCATCCATTCACGGCCGCCATCTTCCCGAGACGACGGTACTTTAAAACTTTCTGCCGTCTTTACTTCAATCACAAGGTCGGGGTTCGATCCCGACTGCCTCTACGGGGGGGAGGATGGGGGGGGCTACAGGTCTCCTTCTGATGATGCCTGCCAGCTAATATCAAGATCAATCAATATCACAGATGTTTATGTTTTTTTCTGGTCACTGAGCGTTTGTTTGATCGGCCTGCTCATTAAAACAGCAACACACTCGACTTCCGTGTGTGTGTGAGTGTGAGTGTGTACATGAGTGTGTGTACATGTGTGTGTGTGTGTGTGTGTGAGATTTTTAAACGCCTGACTGGAAGAGCTCAGCCTCTGGTCAAATACTCAGATTGTATCCGTAACCACCGCGGAAGTCATTTGTCAGCGTCGCACACGTTAATACGACACCTGCATTCCCTGTTTTTTTTTTTTTCTTTTTAGTGAATACATCTCCCCGGGCGTTTCCATCCTCCTGCTGCTGCTGCTGCTGCTGCTGCTGTTGCATTTCCCTGTAAAACTCATTACGGAGAGAAAGAATTAAGAGGGAAGTATCTAGGTAAGACACAACAGCGCAGGCACTCAAACAGCTAATTGTAATAACCTGACACAAGTGAGTAATTTAGCTGCCTAAAAACGAGCCCTGAGATCTAGAAGGAGCACTTTGGAAGAATGAATTAGACCGGAGGCCATTACACACCCAGACATTTAGAAAGGAAAAATGATCCATCTTTAACTGGGCTGGATTGGAATATTAAAACGGGGCCTGCTTACGGTTTCAGGGGAGAAAATAAATAAATAAATTTAAAAAAATCTGAGATTATCACAGAAGCAAGTTAGCGCAACGTTGTGCAGATTGCATTCTTTGTGCCTCGCATCCATTATTTATTAGAAATCATCTATCATTAATCATTTACGACATGCCAGTTAAGTCGGTAATTACAGAAAAAAATTGTGACCATGCAGTTGCACACTTAACAGACGAAATTAGGTCATACTTAAAGTAAAGCCTGATTACATTTCATGTTCCGGTTCCACATGAGCAACGGCGACAAATAGGACTTTTTTTCCTCTCTTTTCTTTTCTGATGCATCAATTGATTGCTTTCCGAATTAAAACGCTGACAGATTTCAAGTGACATATTATTGAACAAATGCGTTCTATTAATGCGCGCCGACGTTTCACGCCTGTGTTTACTGTAACGTGGCCTGTTTTCTATTTGCAATAATGAGGAAATATGTCCCAGTCGCTCTGTTTCACTTCACCATATGGATTTTTGACCGTTAATAGCGGCTGCAGAGCGTCATGGCTAGAACATAGTAGTGGATTGAACATTTTGGCAGAGCTTTTAAGGCGGTACGACGGCGCTTTTAGCCGTTAGGTGGAGAGGAGAACATGATGATGAGGAAGTCAGCGGAGAAGTTTGTGCAGATATTTTTATACATTTTCTCTTGTTAAAAATGCAACGTTGGAATTCACAAAACAAAAAAATGTTCTACGGCCACATTTCAAGTCTAGTTTTGGGTGGAGCATCCCTTTAAAGGACACAAACAACACTTTTAGTCCCTTACATCAAAGCTACTTGTATGTAATAGTTCTAAAAATAGTAATAACAAATCAGAATTTGTCTAATTTAAATGAAACGCTGAGATGAACAGAGGAAGGTCCAGACCCACGCCTCGTGTTTTCAAGTAAAAAAAGCTGATTTCATGCCGCTATACTGCTATAATGCTATTTAAGCCACCTGGAAACAGAATTAGTGGCACCTTTATTCCCCTACCAATTTATTTCTCTGGGAGGAACCAGGGCGCATGAGTCATTCCGGGGAGGAGGTTACATCATGAATAGGTGCCGTATGAAACAGACCACGAGCTCGGAGAGGGACGCTTTCCACGAAAGGCGTAAAAAAAAAAAAAAGATCCTTGCACCTCCTTAAGGAGATGAAAGCTATAACAACACAGCTGTGATACTGAGAAGGACTTTCATGCCGGCTCCGTTCTAGTCGCCTAAAGTTCATGAGGTGAAGACGGCGGGATCGGGATGCAGAGCAGCTCGGCTCTTCATCCCGCCGTAGTGTGTGCTAATGGGCTTCTTGCAGGTTGCTCCCTACACATCTCCCCCCGATGGGAGCGCTTCCTCCCCCGGCAGGCTGAGCTAAATCTGGAGACATCCAGGTCTCGGGACCCGATCCTCATCGAGCCCCCCCCCAGGTGGGGAGGGGCCGCTGCCGCCGCCACGTGAGGGTGACGGCGAAATGAACTCCTGGAAGGAGAACAATAAAGAAAGAGCATCTGTATAACCCAAGAGGTTATGTGCCAGGAGCAAGGCGCAATTGTTTTCCTCATTTCCTCGGGCTTGTAAAGCTGATCCACAATCAGCGGCGGGGCTGTTATACCGCGAGCATGGCAATGAGTTTTGCTTTCTCTGGGCCTTTTGACATTTCTCGCCATGTAATAGCAAGCGAAAAAGCTATTAAGGTGGTAATCAATTGATGTATCCAGAGGGGAAAAGGCATTCTGAGTGTGCAGACAGATTGAAAGTTTCTTGTTTGAGGTGCTTACCTAGGCTTTGATACATTTTTATTTCTTGTGGGACAAAGACGGCCGCCGCGTTTCATTTTCTGAATAGCTTATCTGCAAAACAGCATTACTAAAATAATGATTTATGCAAAACTAAAAGTTAAATACTGACCAAATTAGCCTGCACACACACACACACACACACGATTATAATTTTAAATAAATCTATATATAAATCTGGTCACTCGGTGTTTGATAGGGTGTTGATAGGCCTGACGAGGGTGACATCAGCTCCCCAGCTCTGACTCATCCAGACCCCCAGGATGGTCTAGAGACAGACAGCTGCGGGGTGAGAGGGAGGTCATCACACACACATCAAACCACATTACATCATCCGACAATGAAAAGCTTCTTTTTTTTGTGGGATCCAGCAAAGCACCGAAGATATAAACTGTAAAGAGCTTATGGTTAGTGTAAAAAAGAGAAGACAGGCCAATTTTCTTATTTATTTTACAGTATGTGTGTGTGTGTGTGTGTGTGTGTGTGTGTGTGTGTGTGTGTGTGTGTGTGTGTGTGTGTGTGTGTGTGGTGTTTCTTGAAAGCAGATTAAATTTTACTAAACACTACAATTTGGTGGGGCGCCTGGGTGGCAGAGAGGAAAACCACTTGGCCACCATCACAGCGATCCGGGGGAAGCAGGATTTGGAATCAGCCGTTCCAAATTGCAAAGTAGAAGAAAAAAAAAGAAAAAAAAGAAATCGCAGCACAATTCTGGATATATATTCTATCAGTCATATTACTGGCATAATGCACGTGTTGTGCCTGTGCCGTATTACTCGCTGGCAGGCGGACCAGACGCAGAAGCGACGCAGAAAGAAACAGTAATGTGAGCTGGATGTTGATGCCCTTCAGTTTTGAGTGAGTTATGAGAGTGGAAGGGGGGGGGGGGGCAGATTTGCATCCATCACGTTCACAACGACGCAGCAGGCTCATAAATACATATACTTATATTTATGCAGAAAACATTTCACACAAACAGGGAAATTCAAGAAAAAATGTTCGGCAGAAAATCAAATCCACAAAGAAACCGAGCAAGAGAGAACAATTAGCTTCATCTCGTCTCCGTAAAGAGCAACGTAGCTGCCAAGGAAGTGTGTGTGTGTGTGTGTGTGTGTGTGTGTGTGTGTGTGTGTGTGTGGTCACTTTCCCTCCATGCATGTGTGTGTGTGCAGAGCCGTTTGGCCACAATGGCCTTCCAAGCAGGAAAAAAGTCTTTACAATTTAACTCCTCCCGCTCATTTCACAGATTTTCCAGACAAATAATTTCGGGGTTTGTGCCCGCTATAGCGCCAACCCCTCCGTCCATCCCGCTCTCCCCTCCGGCCCTATAATTACACGCCGTTCATTTGATTTGTTCATTAGTTCAAGCCTCGGCTCGGTAGACGCAAAAAACAGGAACCCTCTTATTAGTGGTTCATGACTGCTCTCTCCATGGCGAGCTCCGGTGGAAAACAGCGGAGGGGCAGTGGGGAAGGGGGGAGGGGGGGTGGGAGACCTTATTTTAACCCACAACGAGAGCACACATCCTCACGAAGAGCGACACACCGTCACAATATGTGTAAAAAAAATAAAATCTTAGAGAGAAACACGGCTGTGGAGGTCAGAAGGTCAACGAACCCGAGATCGACATCACAGATGAAACAACTGAAGCCAATATTTGGCAAAGAAGCACTTTTTTTGTGTATATAATCACAGTTTTTCCATAATATGCAGTTGTATTATTGTGTACTGCAGCAATATTAATACTCCAATGTGACTGGATGCTAGATTGGGTCTAGTATGCTGAGTTTATGTAAAAGGGATCAACATATTGCTGCAAGTCCCAATAAATCTATACATCTTAAACCTCTCTAAAGGTTTTCTGTGTTTTGAAATCCATATATTTCTCTGTTTTGTTCTTTTTAAACACGTGTGCAGCTCATCTCCTACCTCACCACTCAATTTTTAATAGTTTGAGCTCCTCTGAAAACTTCAGAAAGTCATCGGTAATTACTTCCGACAATTACAGTCCCAGAATACTGTACGCCTCGTCTGTGTGGGAGGATCTTAGGAAGCGTGTGTAGATGAGCTCCCGTGCCCCATTTTTCCCACTATAACCCAATAATATGCAAGCATCAAAAGGAGAGGAGCAATGCATCCGACTCCAGGAAGCTGCACGGCGAGCAACTTTCCCCGAGTCGCTGCTGTTTATCGGCGTTCTCACGACTTTACTAGAGGCATTCATATTTTCAGAGCCGTGCATTCAGTTCATTCAAATCACACCAAATTATACTAATCATAAATATGCATCAAGGTATTATAAATATTCATCGCTGCACACCTTGGCCCCGATACACACTTAACATAGCGTTAAGAATGCATCCTCACTTTGGCTGATTTATATTTTATTTTACATCTTTTACAAGTAGAGGTGGTGAGGAATTATACAGTCAGAGGTTTTAATTCCCAGATTTAATTTAATCTAAAATCCAAAGACCGGTGTTTCAAGCTTAACGCTAATGCTAACATGCTAAGCAGCTATGAATTATACAGTATTCACAATAAAAACAAGCACAGATCAGGTTGATGTTTGGTTTATGACCAAATTAAAACAGCTGGAGGACAAATCAGGGCTAAAAACAGAGAAAACAATGTAAAAGAGTATAAACATATTGTATATCTCAGTGCATTCAATCCAACAGACCACCTTATGAACCTGCAGGTTCACCGTGAAGTTCTCAGCTCATTATTCGGCATGCATCAGGTCACCGAGGTGTTACGAAATAAATAAAATATTTATTATAAAAGACGCTGTGAATGAAAGAAAGACGAAGGAAAAAAAAAAGCACAAGAGCTATAACCGCTCTCCACGTGAGATCAAAAGGCAGGCTCGTTATTCTCGACCCAACGGGGAGACGAGATGAGAGCCGGTTCGACGGACTGTCGTACCAACGGGGGAGCGTTACACCCCGGTTGGGTTTTTCATCCACATGAAAAGAGAGTGGCGAAGGATGAGGCACAATTCCTTTTTCTTTCTTTTTATGCATATATACGGTAACTGCAAAAAAAAAAAAAAAAGCCAAATGTCATCAACCAGCACTGCAGGAAGAGAGCAGCCTCACCCGGGGTACCACCACCATCCACTGCTTGCACAATTACTGGATATGCTGCCGCTGTAATTAAAGTCCCCTTTCAGCACTCCACACACCATGACCTTTTCCAATGCAAACACTCATTGTCTCAGTTAAACCCGAGGCCCCTCCACCGGGATGGAAATGGACATTTTTATGTAAGTACGTTCATGCACTCGGGGGGAAAAATGTGTTAAAGCCTCCAAACAAGGCTTCATCGGCTTTAACCATCGCTATGAGAGGGTGTCACGGCAACAACACTTGAGGAGGCAGAATACCCCTGATAGGCACCATCATAACCTATAATCAGAAGATATGCAAATGATAGACGTTTCCCCCTGAAGACGGTGCAGTGCCAGTCAGTCTTCTGGTTCCCTGGGAACTCTCCTGTCAGCGCTCAGGCAGCAGCACGGGGAGTGATAGCGGAGAGGGCTGTTTGTTTAACATGTCAGTGGAACAGCCGCGCTGAGAGGGAGGGACCAGATGGAACGGCGGCGGTAGATCCATCCAGGGACGGGTGCCGTCCTCAAAAGTCACTGCATCTCAAGAAAAAATACTCGCTTGGACAACAGAAGCTAAAAAAAAAAACGCATCGACGTCCATCAAAGTTTAATAGTTTGCTGCAGTGTCATTCCTTTTGTAGTTAAACATGAATCAGGCTCAGGGAAAAAGAAGCTTTATTATATTCTCTCACAGTCTCCCTCCCGCTGGCTGATAGGAGACTAAATGTGGACGGATGCACACACACACACACACACACACACACACAAGTGTCTACGAAAATGACACCCTATTTTGTTCTCATTTAAGCTTTTTATATTCAGTAAGAGGGGTGAGGTACAAAAAACGCCTGAAGCTGTCTCGGGTCATTAAACCACACATTTTCTTTTTACTCTCAGAATGTGTTTTCTGGCACTTGCAGCAGGCAAAGCTGACAGATTAGACAAGAGGGGGGGGGGGGGGGGTTCCTTTACAGGATGGATGTGGGCTTTGGGAAGGCGGGCTGTTCGCTGGTGCTCGGGGGGCAAAACCACGCCTGTCACCGTTTGACGGACCAATCCAGAAGTGTGGTGGTAGCGAGGTATGATTGATGATATTATGTACTCGCGGAGCAAGGATCCGAATGCCAGCACACTCCCGTGATTTAATCCCCGCTCCTTCCGTCGAACATCCAGGCGTAGCAGATGGACGCCACGACGTCGACGCTCGCTTTAACCCCCCCGAGGCGCCGCAGTGTCGAGGCCTCCGTTGCTAATCAATTCTTTATGTTTATGCATATCCAGCATAGCTCAATGATACGTTATCAAAAACCTGATCTGAAGATCAAGGAGGTGATGTTTCTTTCTGACATCAGATTTTTTTTTTTTTTATAAAGGGATGATGGATTTGTTGCGACCCTGGCCTCCACCTGAACGTTAATCAAGAAGAAAAATGGTCTCCACTGCGTTGATGCATGCTTGAGCTCACGTCTGTACTTACATGAAAACAGTCATGATAAATATTTCCTTCCACTGAATGAAACAAAAAAAGCATCTTGGAAATTCAATTGCCTGAATGTCTTTTTTGTCTTTTTAAAAAAAGGCTTCCCGTTTGACAAGACTGACCCCTAGTGGTCATTCAAGGACACTCACTTTAACACATCTACCCCCTTCTGTATGATCGTCAACGCCACACACACGTATTAATCCCTTTGTCTCACGCTACAAAGCAGAACACAAGGGTCAGGACGTACATCGGCACACACACAAACTCCAGCATGAGTCAAAGCTGTCAGGCAGTAAATCCCAGCCATAAGCAGAGTTAAACTACCCCCCCAAGTCGGACCACAAAGAGCCTCATTGTACTTGGATAGCATATAAAGAAGAGGAAGGAAAATTATATTTTGCCCTCACGGACCTCCAGCGTTATTAAATGAAGGAGACGTACTTTTATGTGAATGCTACATGGAGTACTACATACATTATGTACTGGGATACAGAGAAAACTGCATATTCATAACAACAAAAATGAGAAGTACCAGTTGCAAGAAGGGCTATATTTGTGCAACACGACGTCTGAGATAAAAGGCTCAGTTCTCAGTGTTTTCTAACAGAAGAGGAAACCTACCTGAGCATCAGAAGAAACCCAGGAGATCAAAGCAGCAGGCGGCCGCTGATGCATCATTGGTAGCGACAAATTATCGTCAATACCACTCCACCGCATCATCATCAATCTCTCTCTCGAAAAAGACAAAAGTATCTCTCCGTACTAAATCACCAGATCAATGCATTTCTATCACGGAGAGAGGAATCGGTCTCCCACTGATCTCTGCAGCTGAGTAATGTGAAATCCATGGCGGGGTTAGTCCTCGTGGCCCGGACAAGATCACAGGCGAGACCCCCAGAAAACTTGGTTATTGATCGGCGGCCAAGGAGTGAACATGTGAAACTGGAGATAAATAATCTGTTTGTGGGGAAAAGTGCATAACAATAACATAACTCCTGTTCTATTATTACCTACTATAGTGATAAAATGTCACTTTTACAAGCCTCTATTTTTGTTTCTTTTTTTACTCTCACACATTTTTTAAAAACAGCACATCCCCATTTCAATCTATGCAGCCGAGTCGTGATAATTAAAGATCAAACAGGCAATGATATGGAACTCAGAGCCGGCTGAATATGATTTGATGTTTGATATTTACTCGTCTCGGTCGTTAAGGTTTATTGGTGCACTTTGAGAAAAGTCAATAATTTCTGTTTGACAAGATGAAATGCTATTAAAAGAGAAAACACTCACCTTGGGCCACTTGGGGTTGAGCTCGCGAGCCTTCTCGGCGTCGTCCAGCGCCGCCTGGTGCCGTCCCAGTTTGAGCAGCGCCGCCGAGCGGTTGCTGTAGAGGATGCAGTTCTGCGGGTCGGCCAGCAGGGCGTTGGTGTACAGCTGCACGCCGGCCTGGAAGTCGCCGCGCTGACACGCCTCGTTGCTCTGCTGCACCTTCTCCATGAACTCCGCCTTGCTGAGGCCGAACCGGACCACGTCGTCCCCGGAGACATGGCGGATCGGTCGGCCCGCCGTCCGAGAACCGAAGATGGAGAACTGGAGGGAGAGGGAGGGAGAGTAAATTTTCATTACTGGAATAATCTAAAATATTGAAGTAAGTCATATTGAAGAAGTGAAAATAAGAGCTTTTTAAAATAACAATTCCAGTATGTTTTGGTGTCATTTATAAGCGATATAAGCACTTTTTTGATGATTAATAATAATATTGTGAATCACAATTATTCTTCCCGTCGTTCCATGTCTAATATCATACTTGATGATAAACTGAATATACTGTGAAGCCTCTGAATTGTGCTGCAGGACTCTGGG